>NC_134580.1:149472864-149772864 GCF_037038515.1 Microtus pennsylvanicus | reverse complement strand
CATGGATAAGTCATTATGTAAGTTCATGAATGGTGATTTTGGCAGAAGTATTACATGCCAGAAAGGCAAATCCATACAAAGAATAAGTACCTATTCTGGTAAGCACTAAGCACTTTTCCTTCCATAGAGGAAGTGTCCAATGTTGTCAACCTGGCACCAGGTTGCTGACTGGTCACCCTGGGGTTTGGTGTCATATCTGGGGTCCAGTATTGGTCTTTGCTGTTGGCAGATCTGGCACTCAGCAGCTGCTGGAACCAGGTCATCCTTGGTGAATGGAAGCCTGTTGTGGGATATTTGATCACACGGTGAATCCCAAGATTGCATTAATTAAATAAAATCAATTTTGGGCCAAGAGGTGGATCCAGGAATCAGTGGACAACAAGTCCAGTGATGTGGGATGTCCTTCTGTATATGTGTTGGTATTATTGGTTAATGAATAAAGCTGTTTTGACCAATGACTTATCAGAGTAAAGTCAGGCAGAAAATCCAGAGATATATATAGAGAATAGGCAGAGTCGAGCAGATGCTATGTAGCTGCCAAAGGAGAAAGACGCCAGAATGTAGTAATAGGAGCGGCGGGGCTGCGTCCCCAACACCCCAGCCGCCTGCTCGGCTAGCTTATGCCCCGAAATAATTACACGGACACTGTATTCTTTTAATCACTGCTTGGCCCTTTAGCTCTCGCCCTTACTGGCTAATTCTGATATCCTGATCAACCCATCTCTAATAAATTTGTAAGCACCGGTCTTACAGGGAAGATTCTAGCCTAAGTCCATCCTGGGTCGGAGCTGGGGCATGGCGTCTCTCTGAGGCGTCTGCTCTGGAGAGGAGAGCTGTGGAATCTGAGCTCACTTCCTCTTCCTCCCGGCATTCTGTTCTGTTTACTCCACCTACCTATGTCCTAACCAATAAAATGGGCCAAGGCAGTTCCTTTATTAGCCAATGACCTTCCTCCATCACCAGAATCTTACTGGTAGGCCACAGCTTCATGGTGATATGCAGATTAATAGAAATGGGTTAATTTAAGATGTAAGAGCAGCTAGATATACCTAAGCCATTGGATAAGCAGTGTTGTAATTAATATAGTTTCTGTTTGATTATTTGGGTCTAAGCAGCCGGAAAATGAACATGAAGTCTCCTTTTACAATGGAGAGTCAGATGGAGTCTGAAAAATGGAGAGAGAGATGCACAGAAAACTGTAGGGAGGGACTTTGAGGTTGGTGGGTTTTGTTTGTTTGTTTGGGGATGGTGAAGAGGAGTTGACTTTCTGAGACACAGACTAAGGACAAAGTCCTGGCTGCTCCTCTGCCTCCCTGAGATAGCAGCTTTTTACCCCAACATCTGACTTCCAAGTCTTTATTGGTAAAATCCTAAAACTGATATTTAGTGTAAAAACATTTTGCTGCTGGGCAGTGGTGGTACACAAATTTAATCCCAGCACTCAGGAGGCAGAAGCAGATGGATCTCCATGAGTTTGAGGCAAGCCTGGTCTACAGAGCAAGTTCCAGGACAGGCTCCAAAGCTACACAGAGAAACCCTGTCTCAAAAAAACCCAACCAAAACCAAAACAAACAACAACAACAAAAAAAAACCAACAACAAAAAAGAAAATGGGTATTTTTTTTTAATTTTCCTGCAAAGACAAGAACAGAACCCTGCCCCAGCCCGTGTGAGGTTTCCTTACAACCTGTAGGATTGTCAACTCTGTGCATGAGCTGTCATTTCTCTTTATCATGAGGTTTCTCCTTTTCAAACCATATCTTGGTTAATTTTGATAGTATCCATAGCTTTTCTTCTCCTGTAGAAATAAGAGTGAAACCCGTTCCCCAACGTAGCGTATCTCCTGGTTTCCATTCTGAGCTCAACACATCCTTGAAGTACACCAGCTGATTTAATTCAGAAGTATTTTCTATTGTCCATTGTCTCTCTGTATGTAGCTGTTGTTTCTTTCTCGTTAGCATTAAGAAAATTCAAGGTTAATAAGGCATTATGCAATCTATTTCTGGGGGTCTTTATCATCCCTTTCTGTTTGTTTAACATATCCCTTTTAGTTTGTTTGATCTTTCTATAGCTGCCTGACTTGTAGAATTGTTTGGTATACCTGTGATATGCTTTATATTATAATAAGCAAAAAACCTGTTTCATTTTCTTAGACACATATGCTGGACCATTATCTGTCTTTATTTGTGCAGGCATACCCATGATGTCTATAACTTCTAGTAAATGTGTAATTACTGAATCAGCCTTTTCTGAATTCAAAGCAGTTGCCCATTGAAAACCTGAATAAACGTCAATGGTGTGGTGCACATATTTTAATTTTCCAAATTCTACAATATGGAACCCACCGTCTGCCAGATTTTATTCCTTTGAGTACCCTTTGGATTACTTCCTGCAGGTAGTGATGTTTGGTTGTATAAAGAATAAGTAGAAGCCAGGTGGTGATGGCACACACATTTAATCCTAGGGAGGCAGAGGCAGGAGGATCTCTGTGAGTTCGAGGCCAGCCTGGTCTACAGAGTGAGTTCCAGGACAACTAGAAATAGAGAAAAACATCATCATCATCATAAATAAACAAATAGGACATCTTCTTATAATTTTCTTTGACTTGTTGCCATGTGATAGAAAAGTCATCTTTTAAACCTTTGCTATTGATACAATGATTTTTAATGAAATTCTGAGGCCTTCAGAATATTTCCAATCAACAATTGATCAGTTTCTGCATTGCCTTGTGATAGAGGACCTGGCAGACCCATATGGGATTATATATGTGTTAGGTATATGGGATGAAGCTTATTCCTGATTATATCATGTACCTTAATAAATAATAAAGTCAATTCTGTATAATCTGGTATAAATTTAGTGGTTTTAATATGGAAAACAACTCTTTATGCATATTTCAAATTGGTAACTATGTAGAGAAATTCTTTAAAATCCCTTAGTACCATGAGAATGGCATATAATTCTGACTTTTGGACAGAATCATAAGGGCTTGGTTCTACTTTACTTAAATTTTCTGATTTGTAACCTGCCTTTCTTGATTTATTTGCACCAGTGTGGTATGTAAGGGCTCCAGTTATTGATGTGTCCTGCACAATGTAAGGAAGGATCCAATTAGTTCTCTTTATAAGTTGAATTCTCTCACTTTTAGGATAGTTGTTAATCTCTCTCAAAACATTACTACAAGCCCTTTGTCAGGGTTCACTTTCTGCCCATAATTTGTTAATCATTAGTGAATCGTGCTACAATTTCTGCTGGGTCTATTCCTGCTAATTGACGAAATCTCAGGGTTTTTTTTTTGTTTGTTTTTTGGTTTGTTTTTTTTTTTTTTTAGAATTAACTCAGAGACCTTTTCCACATAAGTTTTTAATTTTTTACTTGGTTTATGTGGCAAAAAAAATCTATGTTAAGATAAAATCTTTCCTCTGCATTAAAATTTCTTTAGGGGAATATTTGTAGGGTAATATGATCAGAATGCAGTTAAGATTCAGATCCACATGATCCACATGTGCAACCTGTAATTTCTCTTCAACCAAAGTCAGTTCTCTCTCAGTTTGGGCTGATAATTCCCTGGGATTATTTAAGTCCTTATCACCATCTAAGGTTTTGTTTAAATCAATCAGGTCATCGGGTTCTATCCCAATAGATGGGAAATGTCTCCTGGCAATGTTTGGAAGTCATTAAGAGTCTCAATTAATCTCTCCTAATTTGCACCTTTTGTGGTCTAATTTTCTGTAAACCTATTTTATAGCCTAAATAATTAATAGAATCTCCTCTTTGTATTTTTTAGGAGCAATTTGTAATCCCCAACTAGTCAAAACTCTCTTTACTTCTTCAAACATTCTTCCTAATATTCCTACATTTGAATCAGATAGTAAAATGTCTTCCATATAACAGTAAACTAAAGATTCAGGAAATTGCTTATATCTCATTTTCAATGACTGACTTACAAAATATTGGCACAAAATCCCCTTAACATTCCCTGTGGGAGAATCTTCCATTGATATCTTTTAGCAGACTCAGAATTATTATAAGTAGGCATTGTGAGGGAAATTTTACTCTGTCTTTTTCTTGTCAAGGTATATGAAGAAACAGTCTTTTAACTCAGTAACTACAAGAGGCCACCCTTTAGGCAATAGAGAAGGCAAAGGAAGGCCAGATCGTAGAGAGCCCATTGGCTGAACTGTCTTATTAACAGCTCTTAGATTTGTTACCATTCTCCATTTTCCAGGTTTCTTATTAACAACAAATACAGGAGAACTCCAGGGGCTGGTGGATTCTTCAATATGCTGAGCATCTGGTTGCTCCTGTAGCAGCTGTTCTAAAGCCTGCAGTTTTTCGTTTGTTAAAGGCCATTGCTTAACCCACATAGGTTTCTTAGTTAACCATTTTTAAGGTAGGGACATTGGTACCCTGAGAGTTTTTCAGTTGATGTTCTGTGTTTTCGTACAGCCTGAATGGTTGGTGACTTTTTTTTAATAGTATCTTATAGTATCCTTCCTAGAAGCATGAGTTGGCTTATGGTCCATTTCTGAGACTGCAGGAATATTAATCTGGGTATTCCATTGCTGTAACAGATCATGGCCCCATAGATTCACCACTATATTAGACACATACAGCTTCTGCCTTCCTCTCTGTCCTTCTGGCTCTATGCTTTCAACCCATCTCTTGTTTGTTTTACCTGAGATCAGGTTCCAGTTCCTAGGAATTGAACATCTGCCTCCTGAAGAGGCCAATTTGGATGTCAAGACTCTAGGGTAATAGTAGTCACATCTTTACTGGTGTCTAATAATCCTTTAATTATAATGTTATTTATTGGTAGTCTCAACTTTCGTCTTTGATCGTTTATAGAAGTCTGACAAAATATATATTTTCTATTGGAATTTTTTATTCATCCTCCATGGTTATTCTATCATTCAGAGGAGTATTGTTTTTTTTTAACAACAGGTACTGGATTTTCTAATCTTCCTGAATTCTTTTGTTTAAACTTTCAGAACATACCTGGCTGCTGATTGTGCCAAGGAAGGAGTGACTTCTCATAAAATAAATGTGTGACAAGATTCCTTCTTGCCATTAATGAGAGGGGGAGCAATAACATGGGGAAACCCAGCTGAAGGAGAATGCTGAGTATTGTGTAAGTTAAGACAATGAACCTGATGGAGAGCTATGCATGGTTGGAGGCCACTTCCCATCACCGAGGAGCCATGGCTGACTTCATTACAACACGAGCTTGCAGTGGGTACTGAGACTCCTCACACAATGAGGCCACTTCCCATCACTGAGGAGCCATGGCTGACTTCATTACAACACGAGCTTGCAGTGGGTGCTGAGACTCCTCACACAATGACAGACATTAGCAGGCAGAGAACAGACAGGAAGTGGGTTCAGGCTTATGATACCTCAAGTTCCACCCCCAATGATTCACTTCCACCAGGTAGGTTCCACAGCCTCCCAAGATAACACCAGCAGTTGGGGGCCAAGCAGTCAACCATGTGAGCCTATGGGAGACAGTTCACATCCTAACACGAACATCCATTCAAGAATACTGAGCTCGATTGCTTACTAAAGGGAGAAATGTCACTTTGGGAAAGGGATATATTGTGTTCTTGCAAAATTCATATGCATGCAGGAGTCTGTGTGTGTGTGTGCGCGCGCATGTGTGCAGGTGCGTGCATGTGCACATGTACATATCTTGTTGGTGTACATGCATACAGGTGCATATAGGAGCCAGAAAGACCTCAACTGTCTTCTTTAGGAGTAATTTTCCTTGTTTATCGAGACCGACTTTCTCACTAGCCTAGAACTTTCCTCATAGGCGAGGTTGGCTGGCCCCTCTACCCAGTGATCTTGTTTCCACTTCTCCAGTGCTGAGATTACACACATACACCTCACCTGGATTTTTATGGGGGTCCTAGGGTTCAAACTCATCTCTTCATGCCTGCAAGGTAAGGTCTTTACCATCTCAACCACCTCCAGGTTGGTTTACTTGCATGTCTATGAGCAGAACAGCATCCACACAACAGGTACTGTTCCACATTACCTGTGGAACTATGCAGCCTCCCTCAGACAGAATGGTCCAGAGACTCACCCCAAGCCTTTGGCATTCCTGGGCGCTCTCTCTCTCTCTCTCTCTCTCTCTCTCTCTCTCTCTCTCTCTCTCTCTCTCTCTCTGCCCTGGTTGAAGAAAGCGCGGTTGCCTCACTCGAGATGACTCTTACTGTGTTTTAGAGTCCAGTTCTTTCTCCAGATGGAGCCAAGTTTGGGATGCCTGCTGAAGCCCATCCATCTCTCTTTGTATCTTGGCCACCCAGGTCTCCATCTGCTGCCTCCTTCCTTTTCCTTCTTTTCTCTTCCTTGTTCACTCTTCTTTTTGCTTGAAATAAAGCACACAAGACATATGATCTAGCATCTTCAAAACGTCCAAGTATCCAATATAGTAGTGCTAAGTACATGGCATTGTGTAAACACCACAGCCCATCCCAGAGTGTCTTTAATCTTCTGAACGGAGTCTCTGTGCCCATTGAACATAAATCTATTTTAACTTTCCCACCCAACTCCCTACTTCCACTCTTCTTCCTGTTTCTGTGAATTTGACGGCTCCAGGGATCACGCAGTGTTTAGTGATCTTTTGCGGTTGGCTCATTTCACTTTGATGATGACCTTGTGGTGACCTAATAGGCTTATGTATTTGAATACTTGGTCACTAGCTGGTGGACTCTTTGGAAAGAAGAAGAGGTGGAGCCTTTTTGGAAGAGGTTTATCACTGGGTGCAGGCAGACCTCAAAACATTTCAGAGAGCACAGACTATCAGACGTGACACCTGCCACAGCAGAGAGGAACTCTGAGATCTGTCTTAGCTACTTCTCTATTACTGTGCTAAGGCACCGTGGCCAAGGAGACTTACAGAACACAGAGTTCACTGGGGGCTTCCAGTCTCAGAGGGTTTGGGTTCACAACTATCGCGGTGGGAAACACGGCAGGTTAGTGCTGAACCAATAGCCAAGCGCTTACATCTTGATTCACAAGGATGAGACAGAGAGAAAAACCACTCAGAATGGCATGAGCTTTTGAAATGACAGGGACAAAAATGACGGTGTTTGTAGGAGGAAGGACAAGGTAGGGGCTTCTCCAGAGGTGACTGCCTTTTCCCTGAGGGAAACTGTGGATCAGAAAGTCCCTGGGCTCCCTCTTGTGGCCACCTCTGGTATTGCTGCGGAGGCTCACGGTTTCCTGCGTGTATTGAGTGAACAGGCGGCGGGGCTTAAGATTTCTTTGTCTAAACTTCATTTCAGTGCAGCATATTAACAAAAATATCTGCCCATGATGCGTTCATATAAAATACCGCTGGGTTCTTCTGTCTGGCTGCCTCTGGCTTCTGAGCATATGTTGGTACCTGCCAGGCTGTGAGAGCCTGGACCTTGCCTTCCCCACAAAGTGAACGGGGCTTGACCAGGTGAGGTCACCAGAAAACACAGGGGATCTTGGTAAAAATGAGTCTCAGACACACAATCCTCAGCATGAGTATTCCCACGCAGCATTTAAGACATGTTTATAACAGAAAACAAAAAAAAAATAAATAAAACAAAACAAAACCACTTTTCTGTTTATTTGAACTTCAAATCTAACTCTTCGAGCCCACCCACTCTAGATCCGGGCCAAGGTCACAGCGCCATCTTGTGGTCTCTCTCTTGGCCTTACCCAAAGGGTCGCCATGGTTCTGTCTCCCTCACAACACCCAGACAGAGATGGGGTAGGAGAGACCACACTTCAAATGAGATGCCAGTGATTGCTCAGGGCAACTGAAGCCGCTCTCCAGCCTAGGGGTCAAAGAGGGAAGGTCGCGACCCTGCTGGGGCAGGAAAGAACAGAAGGGAGTTCTGTGAATTTGAGTCCTAATCAGCCACAAGACTTAGTGGTGTGATATTGCTTTGCTCCTGCTGCGAGGGCTGGCACGGACCTTGGTGTCAGTGGCCATGGAGAACACAGCCTGGGGCTATCACAGCACCCAGAGGAGTCGCCGGCACCCCGAGGGACTTGGGTAAACACAGGAGCTGGCTTACTTACTTGATTTGCTTCTGTAAGTGAAATCGTGAGGTGGTTTTATGAGGGGGCTTGTTTAGATTTAGGGATAAGACAAGAAACTTTTGAGGTCACAAACCTTCTGGCCCCAAGTAAACCCAGTCTATGTGTTGTTCTGAACACCGTTGCCTTGGATGTCTTGAGGAAAACACGTTCTCTCTCCAGGTGATGTTGGCTTGGTTGCGTGTATTGAAGATTCCTGGCTCTCAGATAGCAGTAGAAGCCAGGGAGAAAACCAGACAGTCTTTCTCCTCTTCTCATTCCCTTTTAGGTTTCTGTCTCTTTATCCTACCTCACTGCGACCCCAGGCTAAGCTACCTGTGGATTAGGAGTTGTTGTAGTTTAAATGAGAAGTCTCCTCACAACTTTGGGCATTTGAACTCTTGATCCCTAGGTGTGCGAATGCTCACACTTGTAGGTGTGCGAATGCTCACACTTGTAGGTGTGTGAATGCTCACACTTGTAGCTCGTTTTCTCTGCCTCACTCCTTTGGTTCTGGATGTGAGCTCTCAGCTCCGTTTCTGCTGTCCTTCCTCCCTTCCACAACTGACCCTTTCCCTCTGGAACCACGGGTCACAATAAGAGGGCCTGTTGTAGAATATTAGTTTAAGGTGTGTTACATTTGTTTATGTTGTGGAACATTTGCTTAATGATGCAAAGATGTGCTGCATTCTTTTATGTTGCATTTGTTTAACTCTGTGAAGCTGTGATCCTTTGCCTGCCTAAAACACCTGAGAAGTCTAGGAGGAGACTGAGGCGAAAAGGAGGCAGAGAGGGTGCCAGGTGCCAGCCACTCAGTCACACAAGCAGCAGTGGAGTAAGGAAAGATATATACATACAAAAGGTAAAAAGCCCAGAGGCAATATATAGTTAAAGAGAAACATGGTAATTCAAGTTAGAAAAGCTGGCTAAGAACAAGTTAAACTAAAGCAGGCCTTCATAAGTAAGAATAAGTCTCCGTGTATTTATTTGGAGGCTGGGTGATGAGTCCCCAAAGAATAAACATAATAAAACAAACAACTCTACTCCCCATTCTGTGAGTTGCTTCTGGCCACAGGGTCCTATCCCAGCGATAGAAAAGTAATTAATACAGAGTTATTATTCTAAGAAAATAACTAAGATTCTAAGTCTCAAGAATGGACACAGAGGAGATTAATCAAAAGCAGGCTTAGTAGAACAACTTGAACAAGGCCAAAGTGTACTGTGGTCCAGGCACAATCCACAGCCCGGAGGAAGTGCACTGCCCGGAGGTTTCTACACGCTGCGTCTTTATTGGGTCTTCTTCCCAGGGCTTGGGGAGGGGCTGGCTTTGAACTCCTGAACCACAGAGCCCTCCCACATGCAGGGCAGGGGTTTTAACCCTACATGATCAGCCAAGGGCTATCCGGGCACCGCTGACTGAATAGAACTGTGAATAGGGTGATGAGGGTCCAGGGGGTGCTCACTGCGGGGCATTTTTGTTTCCAGGGAACACTGAGCCAGTCCACTGTCGGCCATTTCACTCCTTGCTGGGACGAAATGCGTGACATACAGATATAGGGAGGAAGGATTTATTCTGGCTTACAGTCCAGTGGGTGGTGAAGGCATGGCAATGGACGGCGGAGGTGGGGAAAGGTGGGGAAGGGAGGCAGCAGGAGCTTGAGGCGGCGGCCACTGCATCCACAGTGAGGAAGCGGACAGTGAAGGTGGGGACTCAGTCCTTTCTCATGCATTGCAGGAACCCAGCATATGGAAGGGCACTACATGGCGGGGGTGGTTTCCAATTCCCCAGGCAGGCCTGGAGCCTCATCTCCTGTGCGAATCCAGATCTTACCAACTTGACAGTATCGACCATCAACCTGGAGAGTGTCCCAAGTCCCAAGTTGTCCCGTTACAGTCACTTGAACCACGACCAGGTCTGAGTTGTTTTCAAGCCGTTGTTCTTGGCCATGTAATTTCTAGCCTCTGCCTGATGCCCATAGGCCAGTGTCAGGGTTTAGACGGGCAGTACTGGGCCCCAGAGCAGCAGTGTTAGTGGTGGGACTTCTGGGAAATGACCATCTGATGTGGGGTTCCCCTCTGTATGCTGTGACTATGTTTTATTACCATTGATTAATAAAGAAGCTGCTGTGGCCTATGGCAGGGCAGAATAGAGCTAGGCAGGAAAACTAAACTGAACTCAGGGAGAAAGAAGGTGGAGTCAGGCAGACACCATGTAGCTGCCAAAGGAGAAAGATGCTGGAAACTTACTGGTAGGCCACAGCCTGGTGATGATACATAGATGAATAGAAATGGGTTAATTTAAGTTATAAGAGCTAGCTAGGAATATGCCTAAGCTATTGGTCAAACCGTGTTGTAATTAATGTGGTTTTGTGTGATGATTTGGGCCTGGGCAGCCAGGAAATGAACACTGGGCCTCCAATTACAACCATCCCCCAGGGCTGTATCTCTGCCATTGAGTAGTCCTCTGTTGGGTTATAAGCTGGTGGCACCGTTGGCAATGGTGGTGAAGGGAAGCAGGTCACTGAGGATGGGCCTTCCAAGGTCCTCTCTGGCTCGATCTCCCAACCCCTGGCTGCTATTTGGTCACTTTCTTGGCCCCACCAAGCCTTCTACCAATGTTCTGCCCAGAAAGAACAATCTAGACAATGATGGGTAGAAACTTTCAAAACTGGCTTACTTCCCTTCAAGTTGCTCTCCCCGTGACAAGGCTGGTCCAGCTGGGATATTTATGTGGCTCCCAGGCTTCTCTGTTGCTTCCCTCTCCAGCCAGGCTTTAGGGACAGAAACCAGTTCACTGCTCCTGGGTATCACAATCTCAGCTCTGTGCTGATGCCGGCGCAGCCATGTCTTCTGTGGGCACAGCCTCTCAGGCACAGGCCCTCTCTTCCATCTTCACAGTCTGCCCTAATGTCTTACCTGCCCCTGCCACACAAGGCCTGGATAGGCATCGGCTGACAGCCCACGGTGAGAGCTTGTTTAATGTATAAACACAGCGCGCGCACAGCCAACCACAACACTCCGCCCTACACTACAACCACACACCACCCCAACATCCTGCCGAGCTCACAGTGAAATCTCATACAGCCAACCACAACACTCTGCCCTACGCTGCAACCACACACCACCCCAACATCCTGCCGAGCTCACAGTGAAATCTCACCTTCTCACAGCAACCTCAGTTTACTCTCTTGGGTCTTAGCTCACTAAAGTTCAGACGAAGAACCTGGAATTCCCTCAGCCCCCTCCCCAGCGTGTGGATTCCGTCTCTTTCTCTTCAGTGAGACAGAGCCACGCAAGCAATGGCAGCAATAAGGACACACCACTTTGCAGAACGAGAACGGAGACAGTGATGAACCCGACTATACCTTGATGCTTATGATGCATAATCTGCTCTGGTTCTTCCTCTCTTTATACCCAAAGCTTATATATAAAGACCCTGAAGGTGGCCTTGGTGTCCCTGGACCCATGATTAATTCCTCTTTTCAAGATGACCATATTGAATAAATTTGCTTTATCTGATTTTCACTAAAAAAAATATTAATCATGACCAAACTGGCTTTATTTCAGTGATGCAGGGATGGTTCAAGATACATAAATCAATATAATAATTCATCATGTACATGAACTAAAAGAGAGAAACCTCATGATCACCTCAGTAGAGGCTGAGAAAGCCTTTGATGAAATCCAATGACCTTTCAGGGTAAAGATCACAGAGACAGCATGAGACGGAGAGAGCATACCCCAATATGACAAAAGCCATATATGGCAACCGTATCCAACACTTTACTGACGGGAGAAAAGTCCAGGAACACGGCAGCAAGTCCACTCCCTCTGCTATCTCATTTAGTGTGTGAGGTCTTAGAAAGAAAGAAGTCAAGATGAAATGAGAAGGATAGCAGGGAAAGAAGCAAAAAAGAATTTGTAGATAAGACTTGTTACATAACCGATCACAAAGTCTCCACAAAAATAATCTCAGAGCTGATAAATACTTCAGCAAGTGGCAGGGCACAAAACGAACACACAAAAGCCAGTAACTTTCCTATCCACCGATGGCAAACACACCGAGAAAGGAATCAGGGAAACAACTCCATTCATAATAGCCATACACAAAAATAAATCAATAAAACAGCTGTCAATAGGCCTAACTGAGGGAACCAAAGACCTCCGCACTGAAGAAAAAAACTGAAGAAAATACTGAGGAAAAGACAGAAAGACCTCCTTGTGCGCACAGATTAGAAGAGCCAGGCTTGTAAAAATGGCCTCCCACCAAAACCTTCCCGCAGACCCAAATAAAGCCTCCGATCAATACATAAACACAGATCCACATGACCACCATCAAAATTCCAGGGCCATTCTTCACAGATAAGGAAAACTCAATCAAAAACGAATCTGGAAGCACAAAAGACCAATGTAACCAAACAACACCAAACAGAAGGAATACTGCAGGAGGCATCACCTTGTCCTAATTTTAAATTATACCACAGAGTGGTACCAATAAAAATAACCATGGCCCTGCCACAAAACCAGAAACAGGTTGACGGAATAAAATAGAGGACCCAGATGTAGTTCCACAAAGCCATCTGATCTTTGACAAAGAAGACACACAAGCACACAGGCATGTACACACACACACACACACACACACCCCAAAACCCAGATATCAATATTCAGAAAAATAAAACTAGATCCTTACCTCTCATCCTGTACAAAACTTAATTTCAGATGGATCAAGGACCTCAACATAAACCCGATACCCAGACTGCTGGTAGAAACAAGACTATGGTGCTTCATCTTAGAGGTTCAGATAAGGAGTTTCCAAACAGGACCCTGGTGGTGTGGGAAATGAGAACAGCAACTGAGAAAGGGAATCTCATGGAACTAAAAAGCTTCAGTATAGCAAACTGTCGAGTGGGGAATCATCCTACAGAGTGGGAGAGAAATCTCTGCAGCTGTTAATCTCAAAGAAGATCAGTGTCTAGAATATACAGAGAACTAGAATGAAAGAAACCCAATTTAAAATGGGCTGGACGCGGGAGGGGAGCTGGAGAGATGGTTTAATGGCTGCTCTGGCTGAGGACTTGGGTTCAATCCCAGCACCCACACAGTGGCTCACAATTGTCTATAACTCTAGGCCCAGAGGATCCGAGGCCCTCTGCTGGCCTCTGAGGGAACCAGGCATGGATGTGGTACACATTCATAAAGGGAAAACATTCATACACATAAAACAATAAAATAAATCTTTAGAGGAAAAGAATGCTTAGCCAGGCATGGGCAGGAGAGAATGGAGGGGAGGATCAAAGGGTACGTGAGAGGAGTAACCTAACCTAAATAAGGATGTGTGGGCAAGCGTGCGACAAGCTGCCTCACGGTCCCACGATATCTTCAGAGATCGTAGAGCACGTGCGATATGAATGAAGAGAGGTGGAGATACCAGGGTAAAGGTATAACTGAGGGCGGAGGAATGGGGAGAGGAGGAAGGAGGAAGTCAGCTACCCCAAACTAAGGATGCATGAAAAGGCCTTGCGGAAATCCAATTTCAAAATAAAAGTTTTTAAAAAGGAGTTTACTGTACATGGGGGGGGGGGTGGGAATTCTGCTCCTAGAAGATATGAATTAGTAAATGAAAATCACAGCAACAGGTACTGGGACATCTCGCTCACAGAGTCAGGCATGGGACATCTCCAGCATTTGATGTTTTCCATCTTGGATTTTCTTATTCTAACTGGTGGGTAGGTGTTGCCCCCCCCCCCATATGCTCGGACCCTTGCGGGTGTCATTCCTCAAGCTCTATGAGCTCTGTTGTGATATAACTGACCATGCGTGCGTGCACATGTGCACACATCTGTTAAGTGTGGGAGCCAGCCAGGATAAGCTAAGTATGTGCAGGTCAACCAAAAAAAGCTCTTTACTTCCAACCATTATCACCTGCCAGAGTAGGACTCAGACATCAATAAATTTAAATGGAGGCCTGAGTCTCAGTAGTTTACCCTGAAGCAATACCTGGCCGCAGGAAGAACCACAAACTAAGACTACCCGAGCACCACCCAAGAACAGACCATCCAAAGGAAATGCCTAACATTCCAACCATTGTAGATAGGATCACCTGCCAGCACACACTCACCAGGACACCCCTAGACAAATGGCAGTCAATCAGGGGTTCTGAACCTCAGAAACCCCTCACCCCCACCTTACTACTATTAAAACCCAATTCTAACTGAGCTCGGGGCTCATGCGGAGAGACCGAGTTTGCAAACTTGCATAAAATAAAGGCCCTTTGCTTTTACTTGCGGGACTTGGGCTCCTTGTTGGCTTTTGCCAACATTAAAATCCTTGGATTTTTTTTTATTCAGGTTGTATATTTTCTTATTGCTAAGTACCAAATTTCTCAGTGTGTGTGATTGTGCATGTATGTGCATGCCCGTGTGAGAGAAGTATCCGTTAGAGTTGTGTGCCTATGTGTGCGCCTGTGAATTCGGTGTGTAGGTTTTTGCTTTTATTCCCGTCTTATTTGTTGAATGACTGTTGCTTCTGTCTCTCTCTCTCTCTTTTTTTTTTTTTTTTTTTTTGGTTTTTGTTGTTTTTTTTTTTTTTTGTTTGTTTGTTTTTTCAAGACAGAGTTTCTCTGTGGCTTTGGAGCCTGTCCTGGAACTAGCTCTGTAGACCAGGCTGGACTCAAACTCACAGAGATCTGCCTGCCTCTGCCTCCTGAGTGCTGGGATTAAAGGCGTGCGCCACCACCGCCCAGCTGCTTCTGTCTCTTATTAAGGCTTTTGTTCCCTTGTCTAACATCAATGTGCCTAGTTTTGGGTGGTCTTTCCCCTGGTGTTGTACTTTGATCTATTTGTGTTGAGCTCACCTAACCACCCTGTATTGGCTGTTGTGAGTTTATAGCTAACCTCGAAGTGGGCCACCACCAGCCCCGAGCTTCACTGTTCTCTATGATACTGGGTATTCTGTATTTTTTTTTCTTCTCCATTCGAACTTTAGAACCAGTTGTTTGCATCCACAAATAACTCCCGGGGATTTGTCATGCAAACAGACAAATCTGCCGTCTGACAGCATCAATGCTCACCACCCACTGCAGGGGCAAAGCTCTCCCCATCCTCAGTTTGTTTGTCTTCCCTCCAATGGATCTTGAATATGTGCTCCTTAGGTACACAAGCTGATGTTTGACTTTGAGAGGCGGAGGTGCCATGGCACTGGGGTCTTCATGTCATTTATGGTATAAAAAGGTGACGGGCTTGGGGGTGGAGAGATAGGCTCGAAGACTAAGCGCACTGGCTGCCTTTCCTGAGGATGCAGGTTCAGTTCTCAGCATCCCATGGCAGCTCACAACCATCTGGAACTTCAGATCCAGTGAACCTGGTGCCTTCTTCTGGCCTCCATGGTCACCAGGCACACAGGTGGCACATACACATCCATGCAGGCCAAACACCCACACACAAACACACAGTTTTTGAAGTGATTGTCTTAGGTATTGTCCTGCAACGTTGTCCCCGAGTACCTGGCAGTCAGGTTCTTTTGTAGGTCTCCCAAATCCCTTTGAGGAGAAGGGAGCTGGCTTTGCCCCTTCCTCCCAAACAAGCAGCTGTTGTCATACACACTGGCACAAGGTCAAAGGTCTTCACGAAGCTCATCCCTTTCTCCTCCTCATCCTCTTGGTGAGAACTCGCCACTCACTGTGCTCTGGGTTGACATGCCCCTCTGGAGGGGTTTCTATCTGTTCTCTACTAACTGAAGGCCCTTCCCATTTATTTATAATGTACTGCAAGGTTGTCTTTTAGTCTTGGACCTTCCCATTTATCCACAGTGTCCTACGTGCTTGTTTTCCAGTACTGAACTTGTGCTTGATTCTCTCAAAGGCTTTTTCGCTAAGGTTCCTCCTTGGTTGCTGGTGTGATAGGTTCTACAGGTTCCATATGGAGACATCTTGTGTCTGATTCCTTTCTGTCTTCTTCCCAAACACGTTCACCTCTACTAACATCCACACATTGTGGTGTGCTGACCTTCCTCTGAGTCTGCCCTTCTCACACTGTAAACAAAGCTGGTCATTGAATTGCAGCCACTTGCTGTTCTTGTCTATGAATTCCTGTGCGTTTTCATGTTATGGTTGTGTTTGAAAGAAATAAGGCCTCCATAAGGAGTGCCACTGTTAGGAGGTGTGGCTTTGTTGGAGTGGGTGTGGCCTTGTTGGAGTGGGTGTGGCCTTGTTGGAGTAGGTGTGGCTTTGTTGGAGTAGGTGTGGCCTTGTTGGAGTAGGTGTGGTTTTGTTGGAGTAGGTGTGGCTTTGTTGGAGTAGGTGCGGCTTTGTTGGAGTAGGTGCGGCTTTGTTGGAGTGGGTGTGGCCTTGTTGGAGTAGGTGTGGCTTTGTTGGAGTAGGTGTGGCTTTGTTGGAGTAGGTGTGGTTTTTTGGAGTAGGTGTGGTTTTGTTGGAGTAGGTGTGGTTTTGTTGGAGTGGGTGTGGCTTTGTTGGAGTGGGTGTGGCCTTGTTGGAGTAGGTGTGCCCCCATGGAGGCAGGCTTGGAGGTCTCATATGCTCAGACCACACTCAGTACCACACTTAGTGTGACACAGTTGCTTCTGCTACCTGCAAATGAAGATACAGAACTCTCAGTTCCTTCTGCAGCACCGTGTCTGCCTGAGCACCACCACGTCCCACCATGATGAAAATGGACTGAACCTCTGAAACTGCAAGCCAGTCCCGATTAATATTTTCCTTCATAAGAGTTGCTGTGGTTATGGTGTCTCTTCACAGCAACAGAGAACCTAAGACACACAAATTTTAGAATTTTGCTTTTTGGATTAGAGGCTTCTCAGAGATAAAGTATTCTCCTTACTTAACAAATTATTTTGGAGCTGGGGAGATGGCTCAGTAGGAAAAGCGCTTGTCCTGCAGCCCTGCAGCCCTGAGCTCAGATCCTGAGAATTTACTTAAAAGCTGAGAGCCGTATTCCCAGCTCTGGAGAGTCGCAGACAGGAGGACCCTTGGTGCTTCCCAGCAAGCCAGTCTAGACAGGTTCAGTGAGAGAACTGCCTGGAAACAGAAGGTGGCATGTGACTGAAGAAATTTGTCCAACATTGACCTCTACGCGTGGACATAAGTACAGGTCCATGTGTGTACACACAGAAAGAAATTCAAGGCCCATCCTTGGCAACACAGTGATTTTGAGACCAGCCTGGGCTACACAAGACCCCTACTGGTGTGTGTGTGTGTGTGTGTGTGTGTGTGTGTGTGTGTGTGTGTGTGTGTGTGTGATCCTCCAGGTCCATCTCCCTTGACTGCAGGCATATTTTGTTCAGAGCTGCAATGGAGCAGCCTTACTCACTTGCTACTTGCTGGAGATTTAAGTTGACTCTAATTGGGGCAATTATGAATTATGGTAAACAAAACTCATGTGCATTTCTGAGCTTGTGTGTATGCATACTTATTCTCAGCAAACACCTGGGAGCAGACTTGTTGGGATGGAGGCCTGTTTGATGGCAGGAGGCAAGCCTGGAGCAGCTGTGCCACCTCCCCCTGGCACCCGCGGAGGGTCAGATAACAGACCTCACAACAACCTGCCCATGTACATATTTCTAATTTATGCTTTGATTTACACATTGGAAATCATACCTCCTATGTAAACTGAACAATGTTTCCAACCAGTGTCTTTTCTCTTTTTTTATTCGAGACAGGGCCCCTCTATGCATCTTTGGCTGACCTGAAACTCACTGAATAGACCAGATGGCCTCAAACCCATAAAGATCTGTCTGCTGCTGTCTTGCTGGTGCTGAGATTAAAGGTGTTTTCCACCGTGCCAGACTGGCTGTGACTTTTCTTAAAGATCACATAGGCGTCTCAAGCCCAGAAGTCTGTTTCATCTGCTGTTTTAGGGGACCATTTGGTTATAACTTGAGATGGCCACACGGTGGAGCCCCAACTACACCTTTCAGGTTTAATAGGAGAAAGTTTATTTTCTAAGAAACAAATTCTTAAGCCCCAGGACCCGCTGAGGATACTAGGTTAATACATAAACTGATGACAGAGGGCTCCAAGGTGTGGCTGAGAGGACAGTTTTTATTATAGATGTGAGAGAAAGAAGAACCAGAGGCATCTGGAAGAGTCCAGAGCAGAGAGAGAAAGTAGCAGACTGAACATGGCCAGCAGATCGGACTTGGCCACGGGAGCAGGGAGAGATGAAGACAGGTGCAGAAAGAGAGGACAAGAGAGAGGGGACCAAAGCAATGCAAAGGCGAAACAGCAGGGTTGTCAGGCAAAGAGAACCTGGGGGAGGGAAACTCCTGAGCTGGAGAAATTTAAGGGCCGGGTGAGTGAGTCAGGAGGCTTGGCTGTTCTGGAATCTATTTTGTAGTCTCAAACTCAGAGATGCACCAGCCTAAGCCTCCTGAGTGCTGGAATTAAAGACACACACCCGACTCCAAGCCTTTCTTTAACTCCCTTCCACAGGTTAGAAATTTAGCTGGGTGCGATCTTGCCCTGAGGTCACCCCTAACTTTATTCCCTGTCTTAATCTGTTTATCTCCTTGAGCACGGGACTTAGCTCCATTCCACTTCCCGGTGCTACTTTTCCCTTGTATATTTTTCCTTGCTCACCTTGCTCCTTCTCATTATAAATCTTCATTAGAGCTAACACTGGTAACCATACAACAGCGTTTACCCTAGAATATTTCGAGGTTTCCTCTGCCAAGGCAATTAATGCAAAACACTTCACTTAACCTCAGGCAGACTTTTCAGACAAGGGCAAAAAGCAGCCACTTTCTTCACCAAAATATCACTATCACAAGAACGATCTCTAGGCCACATATTAAAATGTAAAAGCTTTTCTATTCAGCACTTTAAATGCCATATTCTCAGGTCTCTGAAGAGTTTGGGGGCCATTATCTACTAAGTGTACCTAACTACGCAAACTCTGTGTGTTTCTCGTCATTGTCTTAGGCTTAACTTTGAAATGGTACAGAGGAGCTGAACAAAGCTTATTCCCTGTGCTTAGCCATATCAGTACTTAGCGTGACTACAGGTCTAGTTCCGAGCACACTGAAGAACAGCCATTGGCTCCATGTCTTATTTATCCTTTCCATCGTACGGGAGGTTAGTGGCTTTTGTAAGACTAGGACTTTACTTTCCATCCATGCTTTCTAACTGAAGCTCTTTTAGTATCAAAATAAAACTTTTAATCATATACAGTCCGTAGAGAGACTGGCGATTTCCCTGATCCTTCTAGAGTGTACCATTATAAGCTAGACAAATATTACTGTAAACCTGAGTAGACATTAGGAATTTATAAATCCCGATTAAAGACGAAGATATTAGACAAATATTGCTGTGAGCCCGAGTATGCCTTAGGCATTTGTGAATCTTGATTATCAAATATCAAACATATGTTGTTACTTATCTAAATTTTCAGCAGCTGGTGTTGAACAGTTAGCCAAGACAAAAGCAGTTAGGCACACAACTTAAATCAGCTTTTGTTCATCTGAATAGACCAATATAACCCTAAAATTTTATTGTCGTATATGCTATATTCTAAGTCAGAGTCAAATCACATACACAGTATTTTATAGCAAATACAACCATAAATTTTTTATCACCATGCAAAAATCCATATCAATCTAAAGTATTTGAGACTTATTTCAGCTTCCTCATTCCACAAGGAGATATAATGATGAACAAAGAGTTTATTAGGACGAAGAAGTTCGACAGTTGTTGCTTTATGCTATGGGGTCTTCTTACAATGGTGAAGTCACACGGCATGTACTTTTTAACCATAGTAAAGATGGCTTCCGGTGATACAGTTGCTCCCATCTGCAAGGTCATCAGCCAAGATGGAGGAGAGCCACTTGGCTGCTATTTTTAGAACATCTGTTTTCACACATATATACTTTCATTGAAAGTTACATCCACGTCACACACAAATAGAACCTAAACAAGAACTGAATCACATATATATCCATGTGTGGGAACACACACAGATGTGAGCCTGTTCCACCTTGACTAGAGGTCAGAGAGTTTGGGGGTATGGATGAAACTGTTTCTATGGCTTAGTGAAGGTTTCTATTACTGTGAAGAGACACCATGACCATGGCAGCTCTTACAAAGAACGCCTTTAATTCGGGCGACTCAGAGTTCAGAGGTTCAGTCCGTTGTCATCATGACGGGGAGCATGGCAGCATGCAGGCAGACAGGGTGCTGGGGTTGTTGAGGATCTTACATCAGGCAGGCAGCAGGAAGTTGACTGATTCACTGGGTGGTATCCAGAGCATAAAAAACCTCAAAGCCTGCCCCTCCGCCCCAGACACACTTCCTCCAATAAGGCAACACCTATTCCAAAAAACCCACACCCCCTAATAGTGCCACTCCTATGAGATAATGGGAGACAATTTCACTCAAACTACCACACCGTGGGTGAGGTAAAGGAGGAGGTCCAAGACCTGAAGTCCAAGGCATTCCGGTGACTCAGAAAGACAGAACAAGGAAGACACAGCTGTGCAGTGGATCATCACCTCACTGGGCAAGGGTCGGGGTTAATAGCCAGAGAAGACACAGTGCCTGGTACCAGGACTTTCAAATGAACCCAGAAAGCAGAAACTATGCTCAGAAATGAACCTTTGTCCAAGGGAAACGGTCAGAGGTGGGCACCTCTGCTTCCAAGAGTACCACAGACTGGGGAAAGCATTTTAGCTGGCCGAGATGGATCACCTGCCATTGATGGGCGGAGGGCCAAGCATTGGTGGGCCAGAAGGTGGTTCTGTTTCAGGTGGATCAGGCAGAAAGGGTCCCGGCAGACCCTTAGACCACCGGTGGGTGGGGGAGTGTGCAGGCGCTGGCAGAGTCTACGGAGTTCATCAACACTGATGTTAAGATTTATCGGCAGAAACCGGGCGGTGGTGGCGCACACCTTTAATCCCAGCGCTCCGGAGGCAGAGGCAGGTGGATCTCTGGGAGTTCGAGGCCAGCCTGGTCTACAAGAGCTAGTTCCGGGACAGGCACCAAAGCTACAGAGAAACCCTGTCTCGTAAAACCAAAAAAAAAAAAAAAAAAAAGATTTATGGGCAGAGTGCATTCGTGGATTGGAGCCAAGGCATGCCACTGAGATCACACATGCAACAGATCTCATGGAAGAGATGTGTTGGGGGCAGAGAAGCAATCTCAGTGTGGGAGCATGAGAGAGAGGCAGACGGCTAGAGAAAATAAGAGAAACTGTATGGGGCAGGGAGTTAAAGGGTATTCGTGCCACGTAAGGAAAAGACGCAGCTCATGGTTACAGTGAAATGGGCTGCACCTGGCAACAGTGGGTGATGCCTGAGTCCAGCAGGACAGGCTGGGGATGCTGGACTCTAGCGTCCAAACACGGGGAAGGAGTCACCCCCAGAGACCACAGCCGATGCAAAAGCATGAGGATTTTATTAATTCTGTCATGACAGGGTCGTCCCCCAGCATTCGGGAAGCCAAGGGACCTTGCAGGGAGCGGGACAGGATCGCCATTACAAGATGGTGCCGACATCCTGTCTTGTTGGAAATAAAAAACTCCATATTTGGCTATGACTTTGGGAGCTGCGTTCCCCCGCTTCCCGCATGCACGGTGGATAAGGGCCTTTGGGTCTATCCCGATGCAGTCTGGTGTCAGCTGTTGGTGGCAACCAATCACAGGGCAACCCGTGTGCCTACTCTCTATATAAGCAGCAGCCTTAGTGCTCTCGGGGCCCCTCGCTTCCTGCTCTCTCTCTCAACCAAGGGCACTCCATTAAAGCGTGATCAGAGAAGAATCCTCGTGTGGTGGTTGTTCTTTCTCGCTGATCGGGAAGTTCGCCGCAGGACCTCAAATAGCTGGTACCGTCAACTTTTAAAGGAGCCACAGAAGCAAGGGAGGTTGTTCTTTGACTATTCTGATTGGCTTATTCGAAAGGGCTATTACCAATAATTGACTGGAGAGCTGTTGCCAGATCAGATGAGGTAAGAGGTCATTTTGACCCCGTTTCCCAGGGGACCAAACCAAAGCATACGTATATGGATAATTGTTCAGGAATTGAGTACGTGCGAGTGTAGCTGTTAGGTCCTTGGTTCTCAGGGGAGGAGGGGAAGCCCTATGGCACAGAGGCTGAGAGGATTCAGAATTGTCAAAAATGGCTTCAGGATTGTCTTAAAGTCTTACATTCCCTCCTCTTATTTGATCAAATATCTCAATCTTGAGATATTAGTAAATCTGGAGGACCAATTGGATCTGTACACAGAGATTAACAAACCAGTGTTGTCATTGGAGGTGTTACAACAACTCACAGGGTGAACAGAATCCCTATGTCTTTTTTTCCTGGATCATATAACCATAAATCCCAAGTATTGTCTGCTAACTGGTTAGCTCTTTTTTTTTTCTCAGTGAAAGTGATTGTGATTTTAGTTTCTGGTGTAGTACGAGTGAATAGAGACTAAGTCCTTTTTGTTAACCCTCAACCAGGAGACATTGACATTGGTTTTACATTTTCAGGCAGCACAATAAAATACTTTAAGCCCCCCTCCATACTGCAGAGTTTGCTTCCCCCCTCCCCCCCCGACAAATATATCATTCAGAATATTTGTAAAAGTTTCTGGGGGTTTGCTCCAGTATCCTCCCAAGAGACTTTTGCTAAAACACACAGGTCAAAAGTTAGCTGGAGGAACCAGGTATCCAGGGGATGAACTCCAGTGGCTAGCTTTAAGGCTTGCCCAGTCTCAAAGTTAGTTAGGGTCCAGGTTAAGTCCTGAGGATCAGGGCAAAGATCAGCAAGCCTGGCAGAATCAGGCCTCCTTGAGAGGATTTTGGGTACGTTGAAACTTTCATTTGGAAGGTCCTGGGTCGTCCTGTGGAGGTGCAGGCTTGACATGAGATGCGTGGATCCAGGCTGCAATACCGTCCACTTTGAGGGCAGTAGGTGTAGGGTCCCTTCCAGCGAAGTTCAAGATTCTGGGACCGGTGTCTCCGAACGTACACAGAATCGCCAACCTGGAACAGGTGTGAGATTTCCGGGTGCCCGGGCTGGTGTTGGGGGGTGCCGGCAGAGAAGCAGGGAGAGTAGCTTAGTCCAGCAGGCAGCAGCAGGGATAGCTAGGGCCCCTTTAGGGAGGGTCTAGTCTGGCCTGCAGCAGCAGGCTCTGGTCAGATAGTACTTGGTTTTAAATACCATCTTATGCCCCAAGTCCTTCCCGACACCCATGGAGACAGTCCCGCTTCTTGCCCCTGGGAGACAAGTGGGGGAGATGTCTGAACCCCGTGTCCAAATATTTCCTCCAGGGGAAAATCTTTTGCCAGCCTCCAGGGGCAGCTGTGGGGGATATGTATCTCAGATATCCCAGGAGGCTAGCTCTGCCACTAGTTGACAGAAATCAGGGGTAAGGGCAGGGGTATCAAAGCAAGGGCTTGAGGAGGCATGGATTGCAGGTATGAGCGGGCAGCTGCTGTTCTGGCTGTGGGGTGCTGCAGCTTTTCTCATGTCCCTCCGGATATACCCCAGGTGTCAATTCTGGAACGAATGTGAGATTTCCAGGTGTCAGGTTGGCCAGGGGTCTATATGCCTGGGTTCGGAGATCTGGAGAGCCTTCAACCGCACCTGCAGATGGGGTTTGTGAGCAAATGAGTCATGAGGGGCCTTAGGAAACTAAGAGGGGGGTCCCCCATATTGGATCTCATAGGGGGTTAGTCCAAGCTGAGATGGGGTGTTTCGCACACAGAACAGGGCTAGGGGAAGGAGCTGTACCCAGTCTCTAGTGCCAGATTCCAAAGGCTAATCTGGTTTTATTTATCCTGAACTCTGGGGTCTGTATGCACAATGTAATTTTTTTCCCAGTCTTACTTATGCCCTGACTTTTTTGAGCAACAAGGCAGTTTTACCATCAACCTCGATTACCTTGAGCAGGCCAAACCTCGAGAAGATTTTTTCTTTGATCTTCTTAGTCCTGGTAATAAAAAGCTTCTCTGCCATCCGGCCGATGTCCCTTTAAGTAGGCTGCTCAGCTCATTCACCATTGCTGCCCTGTCTTCTTCAGCAAATCCTACCAGCATGTGCCACCAAAATCGGCTCTGCTTGGGCATTGCTGTACCCCAAGCTTCCCACAGCTGCGGTCTGGGAGCTGGGAGCAGTTGTTCTCTGTGGAACTTGCAAGCAGCTCGGGAAGGCTGTTTGGAATTGGGCTCCGGCATCTCCCAGCCCCTCCTAGCTTTAGTCAGTTGCTGCCTGCCGGGGCAGGTGACTGTAAGCAGAGTTCCCAGGCTTGGGCTGTGACCAAGGCAGCTGGGAGGAGGATTCAGCCGGCAGTGGCTGCAAAGCCTTTCTCAGCGAGGTGGGCATGGCGAAGGCAGAGAGCAGCCTGCTTTTCTTTACAGCCCTGGAGAACAGTAGGGGAAGTCAAAGTCTCCAACAGGTCTTTTTCTAATAAAATCGTGGGACACTCAGGAATAATCAGCAGTCCTGTGTCCATAGTCAAATGCTTTAGACATAGCGAGGGGGAACTCCTCCCCTTCCCCCCCCCCCCCGTACACCCCAGAATCGAACATCTGCTTGCATAGCGTAAGCAAGTGGGGGAATTTCAGTACTGTCACTGTGGCTGTTGCGTAGGCCTCTCAGGTGGGCAGAGTGCCGCTTCAGTAGCCGGCTGTGCTCGGCGCCATTCTCCGACCTGCTTCTGCTCAGCAGCTGCTTTGGGAAGTGTCTTGAGCCCAAAGTCCTGTAGGGCTACTCCTCCTCACTGAGGTCTGCATTCGGCCACTCAGGGGCTGCTCTGTCTGAGGTGCGCAGTCTCTGCAGCTGTCGTCTTCTGTTGCCTCCCTATCTGTCTAATTTTTTCCTTTACTAAGTCCTGGAGGGAGCATCTCTGCAGTCTCTCCATTCTCTGCAACTTGCTATGAATGTCTGATGCTGACTGGCCTATAAAAGACATCACTACATTGGCTTGGCCATCTGCTGCCATGGGATCAAAATGGGTTTACATCCTGTACCCCTCCAATAGTCTTTCTAAAAATCCTGCAGGAGTACTATCAGACCTTTGTACTATTGCTCTTACCTTAGCCAAATTAGCAAATTAGTGGGGTGCTTTGCAACCCCCCCCTCCTTTTTTTAGACCCACCAACTGGACTCTGGCAATAAAGACGGAGCTGCTCCCTACCGTATTGAAGTATTGAATACTGGAGTATTGAAGTCCCATCCTCTATCTTGTCCGGTGATTGGGTTGGCCTGCTGTCAGCTCCTGGGACATTCTTTTTTCCTCTGTGGTTAGGAGCACCTGTAAGAGCTGCTGGCAATCATCCCAAGTGGGCTGATGAATAACCAGAACAGATTCTATAAGCCCGGTCACTGCCTGAGGGTCCCGAGAAAAGGAAGGGTTACAAGTAAAGATTAGAGGCAGAAAAAGGCAGTGTTGTAATTGGCCTGCTACTGAGCGAAGGGGAAATGCTTGGGAAGTCACTCTCTCCCTAGCGGACATCCCTCCCCTGTCCCAGCATAGACATTGAGTACTGAAGTTTTCAGGGCTAGGGCCCGACCAGCGGGGCTCCTCAGGAACGAAGTGCTTCCTCCGGGGGAGGAGGAGGGAGAAGTCTGTCATGCTCGGCTGGATATCAGGAAGAACCAGAGGTGCCTGGATTTTGGGTTTCTTTTGCTCCTGTACAGGAAAGAGAGAAGACAAAAGGCTCGAGGAGGGGCAGCCACCACCTCCTCCAGTAGTGGGGCTGCTTTAGGAATCAGGGAAACTGATGATGGCCAGGGGGCCCGGTGCCAGGTTCTGAATTCCTGCAGGTGGATTTTAACAAAGACAAACCGACATACAAAAACAAAAATACAAAGAGACAGACATAAACTCAAAACCAGAAGCTGGTGCTCTCACCACCACTCTGGTGCAGAACTGAAAATAAACAAGAACAAAAGGACAAACATAGACTCAAAATTAGAAGCCGCGCGGCAACAAGCTGATACGAGCCTGGAAGGGAGTGGGTGATAAGGGCCACACTCCCTGGAAACTAAGATGACCTGGTCGCTCCTAGTTTCACAAATTGCCAGTGAAGCGTCCTCCACGGCTGGGCCAGGGAGTGTTCCCGGACACGTCTGTCCCACTGCCTGGTCCCCTTCAAATACTAGCCCTGCGCAGGTACAATTCTCAAGTTACTGACTCACAATTACACAGAAACAGAAACACAATACACAAACAGACAGACATAAAAATGAGCTCGTTTCTTTATACGTCCAACTGGGTCTAGAGTGTGTGTGGGAGCGACTCGATTCCCGGTCAGGGAACCAAATGTTGGACTCTAGTCACCCCCAGAGACCATCTCATACACCACAGCCGATGCAAAAGCATGAGGATTTTATTAATTCTGTCATGACAGGGTCCTCCAGCATTCCAGAAGCCAAGGGACCTCAAATAGCTGGTACCGTCAACTTTTAAAGGGGCCACAGAAGCAAGGGAGGCTGTTCTTTGACTATTCTGATTGGCTTATTCGAAAGGGCTATTACCAATAATTGACTGGAGAGCTGTTGCCAGATCAGATGAGGTAAGAGGTCATTTTGACCCCGTTTCCCAGGGGACCAAACCAAAGCATACGTATATGGATACTTGTTCAGGAACTGAGTACATGCGAGTGTAGCTGTTAGGTCCTTGGTTCCCAGGGGAGGAGGGGAAGCACTATGGCACAGAGGCTGAGAGGATTCAGAATTGTCAAAAATGGCTTCAGGATTGTCTTAAAGTCTTACAGGGACAGCTTGTCGGCCACTTCACTAACAGAAGAGCTTGCTCAGTGTTCAGAACCTTTGCCTTGCGCAGAGCAGCTGAGGGTCATCACACTCAGCTCCCAACATGGGGGGTCAGGGGTGTGGTGGAGTCAGCAACAAGCGATAGAACAAAGGCCTGGCAAACAAAGGCCTGGCATGAAAAGGCCCCGTGCGAGTCTGGGGCACTCCTCACCTGGTCCTCGCACAGCCTCAGATGGGAAACACAGGCTCCAAATGTGTGGCTGAGTTAATGACCCCAGTCAGGGTTTTACATGAAGTTTGGGTTCAACCTTGATTAAATATCCGCATTGATCACTAAAAAAACTAAGTTCTGATTTTTATTTCGAAAGCTGATGACATTTTGATCCCGATGACATGAGGCGATTGGGCAGCAAAGACCACCTGGCCCCTGGATCTAAGATTTTGAAAGGTTAAGCCACAGTTTTCTTGGGCACGGGGCACCCGGTGCCCTCTAATGGACACGTAGGGTATACTAACCAAACGGGGTTGCAGAATCTAGCCTGCAGTCTTGGCAGCAGCCATTAGAGGGAGCCATTGTCCGCTAGAAAACGGCAAGCTAAGCGTGCAGAGCTACAAACTCTGTCTGCTCTGTAAGACTCAAAATCTGGGCTGGAAAACGGACTTCCCCATTCCACCTCCGCATAGTCCCGCATGTTTGGGGCTTAGCACTTCGCTCTGATTATTCGGTGGACAAGAGGCCAGTAACCTGGAAAGATCCTGACTGGGGGCGAACTTCCTCTAACACTCCCGACGGTCTCTTCCCTGGCAGTCCTGTTTGATTGGAGTCCAGACCAGACGCTGCATGGGCGGACAGCGTGCAGCAGCCCTTCGGCTCTCACACACCCTTCTGATGTGCGACTCTACAAACGTCCTCCAGGTGGCAGGGTTCTCACTTAAGGAAGTGAGTTTATATTAAAGAGAATTTTGGTGGCTACTCCCCCACCCACTTCCCTGCCTCCTACTGGTAAATCAGAGAGCTTGACTCTGAGATGCAGACTCAGGCTTTGAAATCCATGATCCTAAAATGGGCCTGAATTCCTTTACACACACACACACACACACACCCCATCTTATCTGTCTCTGGAGCCTGACGTCTATATTTCTCAATGTCTGCATCGGGCATTGATAACTTTTACCGTAAACTCATTACCCACAAATCTGCCTCAGTGTAGTGATATGTTGTTTGTGTTTTAACATTTTTGTTAAAGCTTGCCTGAAGATCAGAGTGCAGAGCTAAGACACTAGAGGTCAGGGAGTGGTGGCACACACTTTAATCCACCTGCCTTTGCCTCCTGAGTGCTGGGATTAAAGGCATGTGGCAACCCTGCCTGGCTAGCTAGCTTTTCTTAACTTATATTATCCCATCTACCTTTTCCTTCTGGGCTTTTATCTTTCTTCAATGTATCTTACTCCTTCTTACTGTGTCTGGCTGGGTGGCTGGGTGGCTGGTCCCTAGCTTCCTCCTCTCCTTATTCTCTTGTTTTTCTTCTTTGTTCTCGGTTCTCCTTCTATTTATCCTTCCTACCTGCCAGCCCCGCCTATCCTCGCTCCTGCCTTGCTATTGACCATTCAGCTCTTTATTAGATCTTCTGGTGTTTTAGATAGGCAAAGGATCACAGCTTCCCAGAGTTAAACAAATACAGTGTAAACAAAAGTCACACACCTGGAAATAATAGTCCCCCTACACTGTCCCTTACCCTAAGAGCTGCAAAATAGAATTATGGCCCCACTTGGTACCTGACTCCATGTGTAAAGTCACCCAGACTAAATGATTGTCCTAAAAGAGAAAACATTGTTGTTCAGTATGAAACAAGCTCTAAGCTCAGCAAAGAGTCACCAGGTCCTTCTTCCCGGGCAGGAGGCACTGAAGACCCAGCCTGCCTCCATCTTAAACTTAAAAACCATCTCACAGTAGAGACAAACAAGTTTCAGTCCTGTTTATAATTAGACTTCTGTTTCTCAAGGATTGAGCTAAGGCCCACCTGCAACTTTAACTACAAATGGCTCTGTACTGCCTGTTGCAAGAAAAGCAACCATGCCCTTGTCTCAGATAGTAGCCACCCTGCAACCCTACCATTGTTTCAAAGGGGTTGTGAAGGCTCCCTTGTTACATCTACCTGTTGCTAGACTCACCTTGCAATCCTATCTTCGTTTCAGGGGGTCCTCGTGACTAACTTGCTATGCTGAGATTCTGCTCCTGTAACCCCACCAGTTTTGCTACCAAATTCCCCATTTGGAAACACTATTCCTGAGCTATAAGAACGCTGTCTACCTCACATCTAATGCTTGCTAGGGTTTATGCGGCAGAGGTACCTTGATGAATCTAAGCCAAAAGGAACGCTGCAGCAGAGATCCCACCGCGCAGCACATGAAGCAAGTGAGAGTATTCTGTGACAGGGGGACCTTTCAAAGGGCGCAAATGTGGAGCTGCTGGATCTGAGTCACTGAGGTAGGCTGGGGCTAACAGTCTTCCTGTTTGTTTATTATAAAGGGTGGGGAATAGAAAGGGGAGCTGGTGAGGCAGCAATGGGGGCACTGTGCTCTTCAGATTGCTCCCTGTTACCGGGGCGCACGGACATCTTTGGGGACTGAAGATAACTGGTGGTTTTCCTTCTCCCTTCCTCTCTATGCTGTGTTTCAGGTTTGTTCCTTTGTGTGGGTCTAGATACGGTTAGCCAGCAACTGAAGCCTCTTGATCAGGGCAACTCTCTCACAATGGCTAAAGGTCTTCTACTCTCTTCCGGAATACCGACAGCTGCACTGCTTGTGGACAAAGATCTTTTTTTTGTTTTTGTTTTTGTTTTTGTTTTTCGAGACAGGGTTTCTCTGTGGTTTTGGAGCCTGTCCTGGAACTAGCTCTTGTAGACCAGGCTGGTCTCGAACTCACAGAGATCCACCTGCCTCTGCCTCCCAAGTGCTGGGATTAAAGGCGTGCGCCACCACGGCCCAGCTGACAAAGATCTTTTATTCTTTTCTCTCTTGTAAAAAATCTGGTAACACTAGGGTCACCAGGAATTTGCTAGGGTGCTGTTAGCTTGGTACCCCCTTCAAGAGTTATGTCAAACCATCCGTGAGGACGGAATCCATGCCCCCTAGACCAAGCCTATATTACAGTTTTAACTCCCTGAACTGGAGAGAGCTATGTCCATCCACTCTTTCCAGTTCTCTATCCATACAGCAGGAACCCCTGTTTACAGGCGAGGAAAAGTGAATTACATAATCACATAGGGCTACGACAAGGACAAGCCTGACAATTAGGCAGCACCCCCACCCCGTTCGTTTAATAAACTTGAATTATGAGCAATTGTTCAGCCGGGGTAACTTTTCTACAGGAATGTGACAGGCTCTACTCCCTGCTGACTGCCTTCAGCGCCTATGTGAACTCTAAGTCTGGGACCGTTTGATTCCCCGGTCCGCAGGACCTGGTGAGGCCTTTTAAAATGGAAACCAAGTGAAACTCTCCCAGATTTCATACTGAGAATACAAGCCATTCTAGACAGAAAAAAAAAAACAGACCCCACAACCAAAGCAATGCTCCTAAACAGTCTTGATCATAGAGCACAGACAGGCTTGTCACAGCCTAAAAAATAAATATTATCAAAAATGGATCATGGGCCGGGCGGTGGTGGCGCACGCCTTTAATCCCAGCACTCGGGAGGCAGAGGCAGGCGGATCTCTGTGAGTTTGAGGCCAGCCTGGTCTACAAGAGCTAGTTCCAGGACAGGCACACACACAAAAAAACTACAGAGAAACCCTGTCTCGAAAAAAAAATCCCCCCCCCCGCAAAAAAATGGATCATGGCTACTCATGACATGGGGGTCACCTCACATCAGGCCTCCTCTCTTGCCCAAGCCTTTGCAATCACAACACAGTCTCATCCGGAATATCTTAAATGTGGAGAGACAGGTCAGTGGAGAGTGGAGGGGAGTATCCAAAACACAACTCAGCTGCCTCTAACCTCTTCCAGAATCATCTGACACCCTTGTAAGAAAGACTCTCACGAGGACAAAGAAGGCGGCTCCACCCCCACCTTTGAACCCCACAGGGAGCAGCCCTCAGTCCCACTGTGAAGAGGGAAAAGCCCACAAGTCCACTGGGTAGCTGATATACTTGAAAAATCTCACCCAAAACTTTCAATTAAAATCTACAATAAAAATTTCAAGTGCTTGACAGACACAGGGGCAGACAAAACTATTCTAGGACAAGCCAAGGTCCCCTCACATTGGACTCTCTTATCCGGACCCCAAATAAAGGGGGTAGGAGGTTTCTCCTGAGCACTCATAACCCGGGACATATGTGTGGAAGGACCCAAATGGAACACATAACACATTAGACACCTAGTGGCCGACGTGGTCACTAACTTACTAGGAAGTGACGGCTTTGAAGACTTAAATGTGATCCTTGCTACTGAGGAAGAATGAGAATGCCTCAAAATAAAAGATTGTCAAAATATCGAGATCGAAAGAACCCCCATCCTAAGGACCGCTATTCAATATCTCATTCCCTGCCTAGAGTGGACCACAGAAGATCCTGTCTAGGAGGAATGGTGATCTTTAAACAGGGAGAAATGAACTAGTCTACAGCAACTAATTAAACTTCAGCTAGACACAGGACACATCCGTCCCTCTAGAAGCCCCTTGAACACCCCAGTTTTTGTAATTAAAAAGAAGACTGGGACCTGGGGGCTCCTCCAGGATCTGAGATCACTTAATAAGAGCATGAAAAATTGGGGCTCACCGCAGCGCATCCTCCTCTTTGCCTCTGCCATGCCAGTGAATATTCTAATATTAGTTTATTTAGACTTCAAAGATGACTTCCTTTCAATACCACTCCATGAACAAGATTGCAAGTGTTTCACCTGTCCCGTCCCTAAAATCAACAATTCAGGACCAGATTGACATAAGGGAAGGAGACTTCTTCAATTAGTCAGGAAGCTGTAGCGCATGCACCAAATCCTTTATCAAATCAGGTCTCTGTGTATCTCATCACATCGATGACCTATTCATGTGGCAGGACAAGAGACAGGATTAAAACTAACCTTAGAGAATCCTAAACAACAAGCCCTAAAAGCCCTGAACGAGGCCTTACAGTAGCAGAAGGTAAGCTTCAGCCTGTCCCACCCTCCCCCCAACACATTCCTGGAGGCAGAAATTACCCGAACCTCAGTCAGGCAGCTGGCAACCTGTTATTGACTTCCCTAACCCACTAACTTTAATTGGCCTTCAGAGCTTCCTAGGCAATATTAACTGGCTGAGGCCTTGGCTCCCCATACCAACCTGCCAATTGCAACCTCTATCTGATCTGCTTAAGGGTGGCAAAGCCATCCCTCCCCTCTCTCCTAACACCAGCAATTAAAGATGCCCTTTGTTCTATTAACAGTCATATTAAACATGCTCTCCTGGCCTGCTATTGTTCTATTAACAACTATGTTAAAATGTCTCCCTGGCCCATTATGATCCACTGCAGCCGATGCAAGTCCTTATAGTTAATGCTTTGCCCATGGTAGTCAGAGCCCAATACCAGTCTCGGGGGATCTGAGAACGGCTCCATGCTGCAGTAGGGGGGGATCCTCGACTATCAGATGAGGTCAGCTCTTTATCCAGCAAACGAGGGCAGGAAGAGAATGAACTTTACAGATTAGAGGAAAGGAACCTGGTGTGATCATTCTACCCTTCCTCCTCATAGCATCCAAAGGCTCCTAAGAAACCACACTTCTTTTGCTAACAGTCTCATCGGCTTTCCAGGACAAACAGATAACCACTAATTACCCCAAGGATAAATTTCTGGTAACCATATTGATCCTTCCTTGGTTCCTTCCCTGCCTATTCTCTCCATCCCTTATCCCATGGGCCCCCACGGCTTTCACGGATGGAGAGGGTGACAAGAGACACATAAGCCATATCTCAAGGAGACAATGGCCTGAGTCCAGTCTTTTCTTCCTTCCAAATAATTTCCCCAATACAAGGAAACATTTTCTGGTTCTAACATACTCCAACGAACCTTTTAGCCAATATTCAGACAGCATTTATGTGGTTAATCTGCTCCCTTGGCTAGCCCACTCTTAGGTCAAGCTTGATGGTAATCCTCTCTTCCTGCTACTAATAAAAATTTCAAATATACTCCGAACAAGAACATGCCCCATTTTTATCAGCCATATTCCAGTTCGCTCATCCCTCTCTGGGCTCCTCTCTGATGACAATGCTTTAGTTGATAGAATCGCCACAACTGGGACCTTCCTATATCATCACCCCTCCCTGCTAAAGAACTCCACCATTGACCCATATCAACTCAAGAGAATTACAACTTAAATCCCTCAATACCCCCATAACATACCTTAAACCTATTCTCAAAACTTGCTCCTCTTGTGCCTCCCTAATCCACACTCCCACTCTGCAGCTATTGCGTGGAGGTTGCTTGTTCTTCTCGGCTGCCCAGCTAGCTTAGACCCGAAATAATCACACAGAAACTGTATTAATTAAACCACTGCTTGGCCCATGAGCTCTAGCTTCTTATTGGCTAACTCTTACGTTAATTTAACCCATTTCAGCACATCTATCTCTGATGGTGGCTCCATAGCATCTCTTTGACACTACCCTTCTTCCTCGCAGCATTCAGCCTAGCTTTCCCTGCCTACCTAAGTTTTGCCTTGTTATAGGTCCAAAGCAGTTTCTTTATTCATTAATGGTAATCACAGCACACAGAGAGGACTCCTACATCACCTCCCCCTTTCTGTTTAAATAAAAGGGAAGGCTTTAACTTTAACATAGTAAAATTACATATAACAAAACAGGTATTAAACAAAAATTACAGTTACAATATTTATATCTACTTTATATTTTATTATAACAAAAGAAAACCATAACTATAAATTCTTTAACTCCATCAAAGACCCCAGAAGGATATAATATTATCCAAATAAACAATAAGTTCATTGAAAGCAACTTCCAAAACTCTAGAATTGACAGAGACTTCTTGCTGCCTGGATAGTCACCCAAAGTTCTTCTGTACTGTTGGGGCATCCATCTTCATCCTACAGGCCCATAGTATCCAGCAGACTTTTCCATGAAGCAGGAAATTTCAAAGACAGTTCTGCCTATATTGGCAGTTTGTCAGTCACTTTCTTCTGTATCTTGCAGATTGCCTAGCAGACTCTTTCATGTAGCAGAAACCCCAAAAGATGGTCTCACTTTAGGCAAGTCCAGCAGTCATTTTCCTGTGGGTCCTACATGTCCAGTTTATGCAATCAGGCAACAGCAGTTTCTTGTCCAAATGGCTAATCAACTCCCATAAGGAGCCTCTTCGATGCCCATCTTCCTCTTGAAGTAGATTGGTGCTGCCAGGAGCAGATGTGTCTCATTGTAAGAAAAATCCTAAATTCTTAAACATTTTAAATGCCATATTCTGAAGGTCTCTAAAAGATTTGAAGAATCCCTATCCATCTGAAATACATCTCTGTACATCTAAAAAATTTAACTAACATTACTACAAACTTGACTATTATAAATGATTATCTAGTAACCTATATTGCTTAAATGAACTACATAATCATAACACCTTAATCAAGAGCAGAAATATACATATACATATAACAAAATTGACCTTAAACTTGTATCAACAAACCAAGATCCATACCAGTGAAAATTATTCATATCTATATCATATCCCCCTTTAAAAGTAAACAAACATTTATAGACAATATTTGGGAATATGGGCATAGTTTTGTCCATACTGCTTCCTGCTATTTGGGGGTGCTGTTAATCAGGTCTTTCATGGTGTAACCTGTGTGCTAGGTTCATCTCAGTCAGCAGTTGGGAGAAGACAGTTTTTGAGGGTGTTTATGGCAATCTTTCAGGAGGCCTTGGTCCATAAAACCAGATTTGCCTATGTTAAACACACACACTCTCTCTCCGTCTCTCTCTCTCTCTGTCTTTCTCTGTGTGTGTGTGTGTGTGTGTGTGTGTGTGTGTGTATACATATACATATGGTCTAGAATTTCTTTCTAAGCCCTCTCAGGTTTTATGTGGAACTAATTGCCACCACTCCCACACTGCCAGACTGGGGCAATACTTGCCACCCTGTATGAATCCTTTGTGTACCACCCCTGCCCAGGCCAAAATCCACTGCTGCGCTTGCCATTGCTGCTTTGATAGCCGGGGCTCAGAGTACTTCTTCACTGAGCTTTCTGGTCACTAAATTCAGTTTAGCAGGATCCAAAGGTCTTTGGGGTGTGGGTAATGTTGAAATGTTGTTTTATGTTGTTCTCTTGTAATGAAACACTGGCTCTGGAGTGGAAAGTTTCTTCCCTATGTCAGGAGAGCCACCTGCCTGAGGCAGGGAAGAAGAGCAAGGCAGAGCAGCTAAGAAAACTAGATCTTTGGTTTAGCTGTCTAAAACTTCTGCTAAGATATAAACCTTACCTCTGTAAGACTATTGTTGCCAGAGGCCGCTCGTTTGTTCCAGCGCTCAGACCTGCAAAGTTTCAGCGGGCTCCCATGGAAGCGTCTGTGTCCTTTGGCAACTAAACAGCGTCTCTCTGACTCTGCCTACTCTCTCCTCCTCTGTCTGCTTCAAGAGGATGATGGACATCTAAGAGGCTCCTCATGGAGTTTGTTAGTCATTTGCACAGGAAACTGCTCTTGCCTGAACTGTTTGACTGGACTTGCAGGACACACAGAAAAATGACTGCTAAAGCTGCCTAAAGGTGAGACAGTCCTTCGGGGTTCCTGCTTCATGAAAGAGACTGCCAGACATTCTGCAGGATACAGAAGAAAGTGACTGACAAACTGCCAATATAGGCAAAACTGTCTTTGAAATTTCCTGCTTCATGGAAAAGTCTGCCAGATACTATGGGCCTGTAGGCTAAAAATGGATGCCCCAACATTACAGAAGAAATTTGGGTGACTGTCTATGCAGTGAGATGTCTCTATTAATTCTAGAGTTTTGGAAGTTATAATGCACTTCCTGTTTACTTAGGTAATATATCCTTCTGGGGTCTTTGGTGGAGTTGAAGAATAGATGTTATAGTTTTCTGTCGATTGCCTTTGGGTGGGCTATTCAGTCTAGGGGTTGTACCCCACTGTAACCCACCCTGCAGTCAGTTATTCCAGGGTCCCGGAGAGGCACTACCTGGAAGATATGGGCTAGGAGACAGGAAGAAGGCCATGCTAAGTTTGTCAGAGCCTCCGTTTATTAGAGATGGGGTACAGATTTATATATGGTAAAGAGTTGGGAGGTGGGCACAGGGGCCTGGGCTCTTGCCGCGTGGTTCACGTTGGTCACATGGTCCGAGTTGGTCACGTAGCCAGGAGGTTATCTTCAGTCAGGTCACTGTAGGCCTGGAAGTTGACACACCTAGCTCCCTAGTTAGTTTGGAATGTGGGGTGGGTTCTGCTAACAGATAGCTCTCATTAACAGCCAATTTGGGTGTGGGGTAGGCTCTGTCAATAGAACGATTCCTAACACAATTAGGGGTGTGGGGTTCTCTGCAGACTCCCCAGGGTGACGGTTCCTGCAATGATTTTTAGGAAGAAATTGGCTCCTGACAGTTTTCCTTAGTTATGATAAAAGATAAAGTAGATATAAGTATTGTAACTGTAATTCTTGCTTGATACTTGTTTTGTTATATGTAATTTTACTCTATTAACATTAAAGCCTTCCTTTTATTTAAAGAGAAAAGGGGAAATGGTGTGGGAAGTTCTTCCATGTATGTGCTGCTTTTATTGGTTAATGAATAAAGCTGCCTTTGGCCAGTGACTTAATGGAGTAAAGCTAGGTGGGAAATCTGAACAGATATATAGAGAGGGTAGGTGGAGTCAAAGAGAAGTCGCCATGGCAGATGATGGACGGAACTTTACCTGGTAAGCCACAACCTTGTGGCAATACATAGATTAATGGCGATGGGTTAGTTTAGGATATAAGAGCTAGCTAAAAATATGCTTACGCTATTGGCCAAACAGCATGGCAAATAATATGGATTCTGTTTTACCTGCATGTGTGTCTGTTTACCACATGCATACAGTACCTATGGAAGCCAGAAGAGGGTATCAGATCCCCTGGACTGGAGCTGGGGATGTTTGTAAGCCATCACGTGGCTAATGGGAACAGAATACAGATCAGCTGGTCCTCCAGTGTTCTTAGCTGCTGAGCCGTCTCTCCAGCCCCCAGTTTTGAGTTTTTGATCTGAGATTTATCTAAATGTTACATAAGGATTATGTTTCAAGACTGGCAAAGTCATCCTTCTGGGTATTCAACAATGCTTAGAGGCCTACACCAGCAAGGAAAGAAGGTTTAAAAAAAAAAGATGGCTAATATTTTGACTCTTGCTCTCAGAGCACAGCAGGGTCCAGAAAATTATATGACCCTTTTGGTTAAATCCTTTGGCTTCTTGATCAAAGGGGCCATGACATAGACAAGACTGGACTCTAGCGAATGTAAATCTCCTAAAAGGTAATCACTGGGGACCTCAATGTAAAAGTTATCATGGTATGTGGGGGTCTGTACCACTGCTAAACAGGTCCGCATGGTGGCTGGGGTGAGGGTTGACTTTAAACAAAAACGAAAGAATTATACACTGTCTCATAGACCCTTAGCCCAAGCCCCAGCTTTGGGGTCTGCAGCATGTCAGCTCCAGCCTGATGACCCGCTGCTGGTAAGAACCCAGATAGAAACCAGCTCTGTCTGGGAGGGATCTGACAAGCATTCCTGACAACTGTGGAAACTGTAGAGGTGGGGAGGACGTCCTACACCTGGTTGCGGAATACTGGATCGTACTGAAACTTCCAGACTGGGTTAGTAAAATGAACCTTGGATCAGGGGATGGAGCCAGTGATGAGTTGACAAGAATTAGCGACAGACGGAAGAGAGTACAGAGGATCCAGGAGGACAGAGAGCGAGGCGCACGGGAAAGAGGAGGAGACTTAGAGACCCGCAGTCCTTTTTTGTTTGGGGATGGATGGAGTGGTGCTTGCTTGCTGGGTCTCTGGCCAAAAAGGAAGGTCAGCTCGTTGCTTCTCGGCTTCTCTGCTGTAGCAGGTTTTCACCCTAACGTCTGACTCCCAGGTCTTTATTGGTAAATAGAACAATTGAGATAAAACAGCACACCTGAACCAGGAAGGCACAACAGTGCTGGTGCTGGTCTTCTGGAAGTGAGCTGTGTATGATTTCTCTTGTCACTGTGAAACAGCACAACAACAACAGAGAAGCTTTTAGTTTAGAATTCAGAAAGAAAACTACTGAACTACATCCAGCCCTAAAATTCCCCATGTTCTGGTGGGGACCCCCCCCCCGTTGGCTCAGCTCCAGGCTTCTAAGGTATATTCAGTAAATTACTATGTATAGGGAATCATTTTCAAGCAGGATGGAAAACGCCCAGGAAATTAATTGCTTCCCAACACTTCCCCATTAGCTTAGCAGGCTGAGATCTCATACCTGTGCTGTGAACTTTGATGTCTTTCAAGTTAACATCACGAGAATTAAAAAAAACAAACATTAATCTGATAAAAGGATAGGCAGGCCTTAGACACTGAAAGTGGACATAAAGAATTAAATGCTGGAGGAGAGAGGCTCAGATTTATGGCCTGGGTACTCAGCAGGAGTGGTTGCTGGGCTTATAGGAAGGACACCTCCAGGCTCAAGTAGTAGTCTCTCCTCTCAGATGGGACCCAGACCCAACCAGAGTAAAGTCTACACAGTCCTGTTTTAGGAAAAAGACAGATGTGGAAATAAGCCTCCCCAGCGTCTGTCACCCCTGTCCCCAACTGTGCAGCCTGGCTCACTGGAGTCTCCTTTCCCCGTAGGATGAATGAACTTCTCCCCACATCTCATATGGCAGGAGATGGATCCTGTCACTCAACAGAGATTTGGAGCCTGTACTCTGGTCCCGAATGGCTGAGGCACCAGAGGAAAGGTGGCAACCACTCTACACTCAGTGCTCCCCAGTCTGACCTTTGCTGTGGACAGGGAAACCTTTGCTCAGTCACCCAAGCCTGCTGCCCAATGGGATCCGAGAGTTGGTTCATCTGGCCACACCCTTTCATGCTGGCCTTCAGTTTGCTTCCTCTAAGTGAGGTTAACCCTGGGACTAAGAAGCCATAAATACCTAGGTTCTTTGATGTCTACACTGACTTAACGTACCCAGGGGTGTTCCAAACAACTTAAGTCCAGACACCAAACTACTGTAGGATTCAAACCAGTGTATTCTTCTAGTGGTTAACAGTAGATAAGAAGGTAGAGTACAATAACTATTATAATCAACAAAGATGTATCAATTACGTCTGAGATGATCTTATCTAGCCAGCTGGATGCTACCAGCTACAAGACTTGGACCTCATTTGGTATGACATTAACAGAGAAGGGGGATGGATGTTTGTGTCATGCTTGGGGGGTGATATGGGATTCCCCTCTGTATGCTGTGATTACCATGAATGAATAAAGAAACTCCTTTGGACCTATAGCAGAGAAGAACTTAGCTAGGTGGGAAAAATTGAATTCTGGGAGAAAGAAGGGCGGAGTCAAGGAGAAGCCATGCAGCCCCGCTGGAGACAGGTGCCGAACTTTTCCCAGTAGCCACAGCCTTGTGGTGATACACAGATTAATAGAAATGGGTTAAATTAATATGTAAGAGTTAGCCAATAAGAATCTAGAGCTAATGGGTGAAGTGGTGATTTAATTAATACAGTTTCTGTGTGGTTATTTTGGGTCTGAGCTGCTCGGCAACCAGGAAACAAACAAGTGGCCTCCTTACAACAGGGAATGATATTTCCCTTTATCCCTAATAATATATCACCTGATGAGACAATGGCCAATGCCCTTCAGGAATTGACTACACACTCCAATGAATTAACAAAAATTCAGGAGTGATGACCCAATAATATGCTAGCTGGAAGGATGGGAGAAATGGGAAGGGTTAATGTCTTCAGTCCTAAGTTTCCTGGTAATTGTGAAAATATTAACTGCAATAGGATGCTATATTATTCTTTGTAAAAGATAACTAGAAAACTCATTGAAAAAAAAACTATTGTGGTTTGAATGAAAAATGTCCCAGCTTATCACCCAGAGTGTTTAAATTCTTGGTCCCCAGTGGGTGGTGCTGTTGGGGAGGTCATGGAACCTTTAGGAGGTGGAGCCTTGCTGGAGGAAGTGAGGTCACCTGGGGTGGGTTTAGCTTGTGTAGCCTTGCCCCACTGTCAGCTATCTCTCTGCTTTCTGAATGAGGCTGGGGAGATAATCTGTCAGGTTTCTGCTACGGCCACCTGCTGCCACGCCTCCACCACCATATGGGCTCTCCTCAGGAGCAGTGCCACGACTGGGACTCCTTCTTCTCAGTGCTCCTGGATGTCCACCCCAAGACATTTCTGCTTTCACACAGACAGATCCCGACAACTGACCTGGACCGTCCTTCCCCAGGGGTTCAGGGACAGTCCCCACCTTTTAGGTCAGATACTCACTACAGACCTGTCCTGCCTTCTCCTTTTCCTCTTGCCCACTTCAGTGTGGAGATAAGCTCTCCTTTACAGCCCTTTCCTCTCTGATAGCCAGTATAACACTGCCTCGCTCCTCACTCCTCAGTTCCAGAAGTTACCAGCTCTCATCTTCCAAAACTCAACTCTCTTCCCCACAAGTCACCTATCTTGGTTTCTCTCTCACTCCTACTTTATGATGTGGGATTCCCCTATGGATGCTAGGAATGTGTTTTGTTACCATTGGTTATTAAAGAAGCTATTTCAGACGATGGCTTTGTAAAGTAAATCCAGGTGGGAATCAGAACAGATAGAGAGAAAGTAGGGAGAGTCAACGAGGTGCAATGTACCAATGGAGAAAGATGCCAGACACCAGTCAGAACCTTACGAGTAGGCCACAGCCTCATGGTGATTCACAGATGTAAGAGTTAGCCAGAGATATGCATAAGCTATTGGCCAAGCAGTCTTCTAATTAATATAGTTTTGTGTGGTTATTTTCATCTGGGAAGTCAGGAAATGAACAAGCAGTCTCTGCCTGCAACTTTAGATTGCTTTGCCCATTCCGCACCTTATCTCTGCCCTCAACAAAATCTGAACTGTTTTCCTTTTGGGGAATGGCCAGTTTCCTCTGCTCATGGGTCCCTGCATACTCACCCTTACTGTATCCACTATACCAGCTTCTGGGAACACCCATGAGCCTCCCATTAATAAAAAAATTCTAAACGAAAAGAATGTGCTCCTTTCAGCCCCAGCCCTCTACCTTCCAGACTTATACAGACCCTTTCCTTATTTATACTTCTGAGAAACAAAGTCACACCCCTGGGGGCTTTTTTAAAATCACTATACTATATTTTATTTGTGTTTTGATTGATTTTTAAAAATTGTTTTTATTGAGCTATACAGTTTTCTCCATCCCCCCTTCCTCCCCTCTCCCCTTCTACTATCTCCTGTAACCCCAATGCTCCCAATTCACTCAGGAGATCGTGTCTTTTTTTCTGTCCTGTTTAGATCCATGTATATCTCTTCTTAGGGTCTTTTTGCTATCTAGGTTCTCTAAGGTTGTGGACTGTAGGCTTGTTTTTCTTTGTTTCACATCTAAAAGCCACTTATGGGTGTGTACATACTATAATTGTCTTTCTGGGTCTGGTAACTCAGGATGGCTTTTTCTACTCCTGTCCATGTGCCTGCCCCTGCAAATTTCAAGATGTCATTGATTATTACTGCTGAATAGTACTCCATTGTTTAAATGTACAACATTTTCTTTATCCATTCTTCAGTAGAGGGGCATCTAGGTTGTTTCCAGGTGCTGTATATTACAAATAATGTTGCAATGAACATAGTTGAAAACATGTCCTTGTGGTATGATTGAACATCCTTTGGGTATATACCGAAAAGTGGTATTGCTGGTGACATTGCACTACACCTGCTCCGAGGTTGTGCCCTATCTGCCAGCAACCTGAACACTGGAAATCACAGTGCCCCCATGTGGGCTTGTCCTCTGTGCCAAGCATGCTACAAGTGGCGGGTAAGTCCGTTACTTTTATCTCACTCGGGCCTGAAGTTTCCCTCACCAATTTCAGCTATGGGGGTAGACAGGACCTGTTCCTCCGCACTTAAAACTCTGCCACTGCCCTGCATTCTTGCAGAACGTTTTTACTCTCATTCTTTCTTAGCGATGCCGGCTTGCCGAGCACATTTACTGGGTGGAGATATCCTTAGCCACTTTCCCAAAGCTTTGTTTCACTTCTAACGTTTAACTCCACCCATCTCCAAGATTCTATTTTACAGGTTCACTCCTCCTGCCAGATGTGTGCCCAGGCCAACCCACAAGGAGCTCTCCACATACACCAGCTTCGTGGACACCATCAAAGATTGACAGGTTAATTTTACCCATACGCCTACTCATAAAAAACTGTTATCTCTTACCACTTGTGGACACTTTTACAGGATGGATAGAAGCGTTTCCAGTCTCCAGGGAAACAGCAGATGTGGTGGCTCAGTCATGGAGCTGATGTCAGAAGCTCTCAACATCTCTTGGACAATGGGACTCATCAAACAACAACTAAGCAAGCTCTCCATTGAACTCAGGTTATCTTGGCCCTCCCTTCTCCCCATTGTCCTGACTTGTCTCAGGGCCACCCCATGTTCCCCTATGGGCCTGAGCCCTTTTGAGTTGCTTTGCGGCAGGCCCTTTCTCCTTATTCATCACCTCCCAGTTCAAACTCCTCCATGGGCTGGGTACCTACCCTACCTCTCCCTTTTAAGGTTCCTTCTCCATTCACACGCTGACAGTTGTCTTCCTGCCACCACACCAGTGGACCCTAGTGCCCCTAAACCTGCCTTGTTCTCCCCAGAGGACAGAGTACTCCTCAAACAGTTAACTCCTAGGTCTTTCCAACCTCGATGGACAGGACCTCACACAGTAATCCTCACCACCCCCTCGGCTGCCAAGGTCTTGGGACACCCATGCTGGTACCATCTCTCCAGGCTCAAGCGGGCACCTGCTCAAGACACTTGGTCTGTCCAGCAGACAGGACCTTCCACCCTCCGGTTTTCCAGGATGCCGCAATGAAGGGCCTTCCTGCTCCTCATTCTGGCACACTCATCTTTAGTAATAACAATATTTTTTCCAGACACCTGCCTTCTCATTTCCCCCAAGGAACAGATGCCTGCCTTCTCCGGGATGACAGTTCATGGGATGCCTTTCCAGCTACACCTCTCACTAAACGTGGACACCTGGCTCTCCCCTTCCTTACGCCACCCCGTTCCTGCAGGAAGTAGCCAGATTTGAGTCTATGCCCTTTTTTCCCAAAGAGAGCCTAAGTGTTTGTCATAATTACTATTCCAATTTTCTGTCATCCCTATATCCAAAGAGTCTGGAATGTCAAGTTGGGATCGTAGGCCCCAGTCCCTTGCATCTATCCCAGCCCTCAGGCCTGGTCTGGACTCCAAATCCCAGCAGGCCAGATCCTGACCCCTCCCCAGAGTACTTAAGTGATCTCCCGAAAGAAGAACACATGGTCTCCCTTTCTTTCTCCCACAGCTTCCTGGTTCCCTCTCGGGGCCATCCAAGAGCGCAGATCTCCCATAAAACCTGGATATTTCTTAATTTGGCTTGTTTTGATTTGGCTTGATTGGAAATTTTGCGTCGGCAGGGAGCTCGCATTTAGAAATATTCCTAACAGGTTGTTTCCTAATTTTCAGAGAAATCACCATACTGATATCCAATGCAGCTGTACCAGTTTTCACTCCCACCTGCAGTGGAGGAGTGTTCCCTTTACCCCACATCCTCTCCAGTATAAGTTGTCATGAGTGTTTTTTATCTTGGTCATTCTTACAGGTATAAGATGGAATCTCAGAGTTCCTTTAATTTGCAATTCTCTGATGGCTGAGGATGATGAGCATTTCCTTAAGTGCTTTTCAGACATTTTAGATTCCTCTGTTGAGAGTTCTCTATTTAGGTCTGTACTGCATTTTTTTTTTTTTTTGGTTTTTCGAGACAGGGTTTCTCTGTGGTTTTGGAGCCTGTCCTGGAACTAGCTCTTGTAGACCAGGCTGGTCTCGAACTCACAGAGATCCGCCTGCCTCTGCCTCCCGAGTGCTGGGATTAAAGGCATGCGCCACCACCGCCCGGCTCTGTACCGCATTTTTTATTGAATTATTTTTGCTTTAATGTCATGTTTCTTGAATTCTTTGTATATTTTGATGATCAGTCCTCTGTCTTATGTGAGGTTGGTGAAGATCTTTTTCCAATCTGTAGGCTGTTGATTGTGTCCTTTGCTTTACAGAAGCTTCTCAGTTTCAGGAGGTCCCATTTCTTAATCATTTCTCTCCATGTCAGTGCTACTGGGGTTATATTTATGAAGTGATATCCTATGCCAATATACTCAAGTGTACATCCCACTTTCTCTTCTATGAGGTTGAGTGTGGTTGGTTTTATGTTGAGGTCTTTGATCCATTTGGACTTGTGTTTTGTGCATGGCAATAGATATGAATGTATTTGAATTTTTCTACATGTTGATATCCAGTTATGCTGGCACCATTTGTTGAATATGCTTTCTTTTTTCCATTGTAAAATTTTTTAGCTTCTTTGTCAAAAAACAGATATTTGTTGGTATGTAGATAGATATCAGAGTCTTTGATTGGATTCCATTGGTTCCCCTGTCTGTTTTTATGCCAATGCCAGGCTGTTTTCATTACTGTAGCTCTGTAGTAGAGCTTGAAGTCAGGGATTGTGATGCCTCCAGGAGTACTTTTATTGTACAGAATTGTTTTGGCTATCCTAGGTTTTTTGTTTTTTTTTTCTTTTCCATATGAAATTGAGTATTGGTCTTTTGAGGTCTGTGAAGAATCTTACTGGGATTTTGATAGGCATTGCATTGAATCTGGAGATTGCTTTTGGTAAGATGGCCATTTTTACTATGCTAATTCTACCGACCGAAGAACATGAGAGATCTTCCCATTTTCTGTTTTCTTCAATTTCTTTCTTCAAAGATTAAAGTTCTTGTCATACATGTCTTTCACTTGTTTAGTTAGAGTTATGTTATTGTGAAGGATGATGTTTCTCTGATTTCTTTCTCAGCCCATTTATCATCTGTGTAAAGGAGGGCTATTAATTTTTTTTAGTTAATATTGTGTCCTACTACATTACTGAAGATGTTTATGAGTTGTAGGAGTTCCCTGATCGAGTTTTTGAGGTCACTTATGTATACTATCATATACATATCATAGCAAATAGTGAAAGCTTGACTTCTTCTTTTCCAATTTGTATCACTTTGATCTCCCTTTGTTTTCTTATTGCTCTAGCTAGGATTTTAAGTACTCTATCAAATGGATATGGAGAGAGTGGACAACTTTGTCTTGTTCCTGATTTCAGTGGGATCGCTTTGAATTTTTCTCCATTTAGTTTGATGTTGGCTGTTGGCTTGCTATATATTGCCTTTATTATGTTTAGGTATGTTCTTTGTATCCCTGCTTTCTCCAAGACTTTTATCATGAAAGGATATTAAAGTTTGTCAAAGGCTTTTTGATCATATGAGTTTTTTCTTTCAATTTGTTTTTGTGGTGGATTACATTCACAGATTTTCATATATTGAACTATCCCTGAATCTCTGAGATAAAGCCTGCTTGGCCATGATGGATGATTTTTCTGATCTGCTCTTAGATTCGATTTGCCAATATTTTATTGAGTATTTTTGCAGCAATGTCCTTGAGTGAAACTGTTCTGTAATTCTCTTTATTCACAGGATCTTTGTGTAGTTGGGTATTAGGGTAACTGCAGCCTTGTTAAAAGAGTTTAGCAATGTTCCTATTGGACTTATTGTGTGGAACAATTTGAGGAGTATTAGTATTATTTCTTCTTTGAAAATCTTGTAGAAATCAGCACTGAAACCATTTGGTCCTGGACTTTTTTTGGGGGGCTGGGAGACTTTTGAAGTTTCTATTTCCTTGGCAGTTATAGGTCTATTTAATTTGCTTATCTGGTCATCTCCCTGTGTGTGTGTTTGTTTGTGTATGTGTGTGTGTGTGTGTGTGTAGAGAGGGGGAAGTGGAGGATTGTGTGTGTGTGTGTGTGAAGAGAGAGAGAAGTGGGGGGCTGTGTGTGTGTGTGGAGAAGGAATTTGGGGATTGTGTGGGGAGGAGAAGGAATTGTGGGGATTGTATGTGTGTGTAGAGAGGGAGAGGTGGGGGATTGTGTGTGTGTGTGTGTGAAGAGAGAGAGAAGTGGGGGGTTGTGTGTGTGTGGAGAAGGAATTTGGGGATTGTGTGTGTGTGTATGTGTGTGTGTGTAGAGAGAGAGAGAGAAAGGTGGGGGATTGTGTGTGTGTGTAGAGAAATAGAGGTGGGGGTTATATGTGTGTGTGGAGAGAGGGCATTCATTTGATAAAGTTTTGTTACTCTAGAGAACCCCTCTGTTTATCAGGATTGTTATCAGGATTGCAGTCTGGTTTTGTCTTCAGCTAGTTTCTGGTGCAGGGTCGCTGTACAGGCTAGTCCTGGATTTTTGATTCTTCTCTTTCTGCTGGGAGAGTTGGGTTTGTTCAGGTTTTTCAATACTATGTGTGATCCAAAGGTGACTGTCGGTTTACACTTCCAGCAATGGAGTTTTTTTCCCTACCCACATTTTCTTAAACATAAATTGTTAGCAATAATTTTTAATCTTGGTCATTTCTACAAGGTTAAGATAAAATCTCAGAGTTTTGGTTTGCATTTCTCTGATGGCTAAAGGATGTTATGTTTAAAAGTTTTTTGAATGTCTCTCAGTCATTTTTAAGTTCGTCTGAGAGTTTTCAGTTTAGGTCTATAACAAATATTTTTATTGGATTAAAATTTTTAATAACTAATTTCCTGAGTTCTTCATATATTTTTGGAATGGATTTATGATAAGTAAAGATCTTTTCCCACTATATAACCTTGTTATACAAAAGTTTCTCAGTTCAGGAGATTTATGGTTTCTTCAAATGTTTATGCCAGTGAGGCTGTGTTTGAGATGTGGCAAAATGTGCTTCAAAAATTTTTCTCTGTGAGGTTCAACATAATTTTTATATGCTGAGGCCTTTGGCTCATTTAAACTTGAAGTTTTTTACTTGGAGATGGATGTAGATCTATTTCTATTTTTCTACATGTTGGGGTCAATCCTAGAGGACTGCAACCTAACGCGTTGTGACAAATGGATGTTACCCATATGCCTGAATTTGGCAAATTAAAATATTTACATGTATCAATGGATACCTTTTCTGGCATTATTCATGCCACGCCCCTAGTGGGAGAAAAGGTAACTTATGTAAAAACACATTGCCTTGAGACAGACAATGGCCCGGCATATACCTCCCATGGATTTCGTGCCTTTTGTGCACAGCTCCAAGTGACCCACATTACGGGTCTTCCATACAATCCACAAGGACAAGGTATTGTGGAGAGAGACAACAAAAATATTAAAGAAATTCTACACAAACAAAAAGGGGGAATAGCTGAATCCGCTTCCCCCAGGGAAAGAATCTCCCTTGCTCTCTTCACACTCAATTTTTTAAACCTGAATGAGTCGGGTACTGCAGCAGCTGAAAAGCATGCAGCAGGCCCTATGGAACAAAAGGAATATGTGATGTGGAAAGATGTATTGGATAACAAATGGTATGAACCGGATCTTGTGGTGGCAAGATCCAGGGGAGCTGTATGTGTTTTTCCACAGGGCCAAGAGGCTCCGCTTTGGGTTCCGAGCCGGCTGACACGCATGATCAAGAAAGTTCCTAAGGATGAGGCTGAGTCTCTGTAGGAAGTTCCAGCTGACATCCCTGATGACGTGGATCCAGGGGAAGGCGGAGCACAGAAGGGGAATCCTGTCAGCCTTCCCAAAGGCGATGCCTGTTTGGCATGATGCCACAGTTGTCCCCAGATTTTTACCACCAATAGAAACCTTGATTTACCATTTTTAATGTATAAGTCTAAAGTGGCCCTTTTAGGAGAAGCACGTAACATTACAGAGAAAGGGTCCCTATGCTTTCAGTTGCGTGGGCATGTTTTTTGGCAAGCTGCCTGGGTGGCTGTGTGGTGTGCCCGTGGTTGGTTTGCTGCCTTCGAGCCCAGACCAATAGGGATAAGGCTATATTGGGATAAGGTTATAATCTCCCAGGCATTAGCTACCCTGGAGTGTGGCTCCTTCCCCCAGATATGGTTGTCAGCACTAAGAGACCCTTAGGGCTTCCATCATGCACAGCCTTTGCACCCCATGGGATCTGTTGATCCATTGCACTTGGGTAGGTGTGTGTGGATGTAGGTTCCTGTGACACAGCCTTTGCACCCCCGGGGTTCCTCGAGTACCCATTACACAGGGGAAGGTGTGTCCATAAAAAATATCTTCCATCCTCGATCGACCAACACATCATGAGGTGGGGGTCAGATTGGATGATGTTAGTCCTGCGCTCATTGCTTACAAACAATAAGGGGGAACTGTAGTGAGCCGGACAGGATAGCCATTACAAGATGGCGCCGACATCCTGTCTTGTTGGTATTAAACAACTCCATATTTGCCTATGGCTTTGAGAGCTGCGCATCCCCGCTTCCCGCATGCGCGGTGGATGAGGATCCTTGAGCCTATCCCGATGCGGTCTGGTGGCAGCTGTTGGTGGCAGCCAATCACAGGGCGACCCGTGTGCCAATTCCCTATTTAAGCGGCTGCCTAAGTGCGCCCCTTCCCTTCGCTTCCTGCTGCCTCTCCCCTTCGCTCCCTGCCCCTCTGCTCCCTGGCCCTCATTTTCCCGCCCTCTCGTTCCCTGCTCCCCATCAATCAAGGGCACTCCAGTAAAGCATGATCTGAGTGGAATCCTGATGTGGTGGTCATTCTTCCTCGTCGGTCTAGAAGTCCGCCACAGGTCCCAAAGCCTCAGACCCATGAGAATGGCAAAGCACCAGGGTGAGGCTCAGAGGCGTGGAAAACTTTCCTCTGGTCCATGCATGAACGCTAGTGAATGATTGACATTTATTTTAAACCACTGTATTCAAGAACTGTCAATCACAGGTTCTCTTCCTGCCCATGACTGAAACCTAAGACTGTTCTTCCTCAGAGGTTAGCTAATCCATGTCCTCCTTGTCAGCCATTTGCAATAAACCTGCCTCTCACTCAGTGGCATTTGGGCTGCTGGAGAGTCTCCTCACACGGTGCAACCCACCCAGTCCCAGCTCTTTTGTATATGTGCGTCCTCTCTCAGTCATTTCTTCATCCCTGTGACTCCAGTTAGGTCAATTCCTGTCAGGCAGGTGGTAGCACATAGGAATTATTCACACCGCAGAGCAGAAAATTAAACAGAATATTCTAGAACTATGGGACAATGATGAAAACTGACAGAATGGAATGCTGGGAGGAGAAACTGAAAGACAGGAGAAGGATCTGCCATGATAACCACTGAGAATTCCTGAGCTGATGCCAAGACAGTGAACCACAGGGACTTCAGAGAACACGGGGCAGGAAGGCATCAGCACCTCGCACATCAAACAACAGAAAATCAAAGGCAAATCAAAAGCCTTGAGCTGGGCCACAGTCAAAAGACCTTTTCCTAGAGAGTTCTCTCTGCCTTTTCCCCGGAGACCATGCGAGCAGGAGCAGAGTGGACAGAAGTAGTCGGTGTCTAAAGAGAAGCAGACACACACTCCAACCCTGCCCCTAGACGATTATCCCAGTAACGCCACGCTCGCCCCACATTCCTGGCTATGCCTGCTTCTGGGCCCTGCCTTATTTTCTCCTTCCTGGTCCCCTGGGTGTGAGCAGCAGCCACCACACACTTCCTCTGCCATCCCCTGCTGTGATGAATTGAAATCCTGAGCTCAAAACCGCCTTCCCTCATTTAGGTTGTTTCTGTGGGGAATCCTGGTCCCAGTAATACAGAAGCAACTGGCACAGCCCTGACAGACAGGAGCACCCTGAATCCCGGAGCTTGTAAGATTTAGTGGGAAAAAATAGGTTCTATGTCTTGTTTCTTTTTCTCATCTACAACATTCGTACCAACAGGCACGCACTGTTAAAAATATTGTGACATTTCTTTCCTAATTTCTCAGCGTGTAGTTCAGTCTTTCACACACACTGACACACTCGTGAAGATGGGGACCGAGGCTGGGTGGCAGCCAGAGGAAAAGTGCACAGATGACAGGAGGGGGATTTGGATAATTTACTAACTATATTTGTAGAGAAATGGGGCTTTTTTTCAAACCGAACTTTCTAACGCTGCTATTTTGCATGTCATCTGGAACAGACTCTAAATTCGTCTAGAAATATAACACTGCCGCCATAATTTTCCCTATTTAGAAATGTATGTCTATATGTATGTATGTATGAAAGAAAGAAAAGGGCTCACAAATCTAACGCAGCGTGGAAACTTGAGGGTGAAGACGGCAGATCCAGGCATACTGAGAACTGGTTCCCTTGGCATGGAAAACCGTGGATACCCATGTCACTATCTGCCCTCGCACTGTCTAGCATTCTTATTCTTTTTTCCTTTCAGAGATCCGCCTGCCTCTGCCTCCTGGAGTGCTGGGATTAAAGGCGTGCACTGCCATCGAGCCTGCATTCAGGCCCCACCTGCACAAATCCACAGAGCGGCTTCTTCATCGATGTGTGTGGACAGCTGACGGTGCAACGAGGAACTGAGAAGAAATGCCACCGTGATTCTGTTGGTGTGGATGCACTAGGTGGAAAAGTTCATTCTTTACTAAGGGAGTGTTTTAGATAACCTGCAGACTACAGGATTCAGTGTGTGTGTCCAGTCTGAGTGAAGTACGATGCATTCATAAAAAACTCTGGGGGTTGTGTTGGAACTGAGCATCTGCACCCTCCAGGAGGCTCAGAAGAAGAGGGAGAGAAATAGCCTGAGACTTTGTAAACAATAGCCACATACTTGGAATTTTCCTCTTTCTATTACTATGCAAAAATAGATTATTTCCCACCAAAGAGAGCAAATTATACTCACTTGAGCTTGCTTGCAGACACTGGGCAGAACATTTAGACAGTGCCTGGAGTGGGAGGACTCATCCCTGGATGCCCGTTCTCAACACTAGATGCTAGCATCATAGGGGAGGGTACCACTCACGACTGCAGTCAGCCTAGAGGTCGAGGCTCATAGGGAAGACCTTGGGTTTCTATAGCTTCACCTGAGAGCTACTGTCAACACCTAGGGGTTGCTGGGAGGGACTGAAGTCACCTCTCAGGAGCAGGGATGAGCAATAAATTGAAAACACGACTTTAAACTAAAATAACACACAAAACCGCTTTAGGAAGTATTCAGTAGCTGGGGAATCATTCCAGCAGCTACATTAAAGACCAAGCGCCTTGCAGCTGGGCTGAGACAGGGTCGGCATGAGGCTGATACTGGTCATTACACCGAGAGTCAGCGACCCGAACAAAGAGCTGTGGACGACAGTCATCAGCTCCACCCTCAGTTCTGCTCTACAGGACTTGATCCTACTCCAATAAGGTCACATTGCTCATTTCCCAGCAGGTCCCTGCATTTCTGCCAAGATGATGCATACACTGGTGGCAGCCAATGGGATCTGTGCACCCTTGGAATACACTGGGGGCACTATCTTGTGCTGGTGCCACCATCTGGGTCAGAGAACCTGGTCCTTACTTCTCACTTTTACATTGGGGTCTACACATAGAAGGAATCCCGGAAGTGACCCTTCCGCACACTTTCCCTGCTGTTTTGCTGGCCATGTGTGAGGCCACACATGAAGAGAGCCTCATAGATGCTGTTACCTCCATCAAAGACTCCAGAAGGAAATATTACCTAAATATTTAGGAAGTGCATTATAAGCAACTTCCAAAATTCTAGAATTGACAAAGACATCTCGCTGCCTGTACAGTCACCCAAAGTTCTTCTGTACGGTTGGGGCATCCATCTTCAACCTACAGGCCCATAATATCCAGCAGACTTGTTTATGAAGCAGGAAATTTCAAAGACAGTTCAGTCACTTTCTTCTGTATCCTGCAAGATGTCTTGCAGACTCTTTTATGAAACAGGAACCCCGAAGGATCATCTTACCTTTAGGCAAGTTCAGTAGTCATTTCTCTGCGGGTCCTGCATGCCCAGTGAAGCAGTCCAGGCAAGAGCAGTTTCTTGCCCAAATAGCTAACCAACTCCATAAGGAGCCTCTTCGATGCTCGTCATGCTTTTGAAGTAGCTGGTGCTGCCAGGAGCAGATGTGTCTCATTGTCATGAAAAGTCCTAAAATTTTAGAACATTTAAATGCCATATTCTGAAGGTGTCTGAAAGATTTGAAGAGTATCTATCTAACTGAAATATATCTCTATATATCTAGAAATTCTAACTAACGTGACTACAATCTTGACTATTATTTAGATGACTATTAATCTATATTTCTTAATTATATAGTACATTTTAAATGAACTACACAAACAAAATACCTTAATCAAGATCAGAATTACATATACATATAATAAAATTGACCTTAAATTTGTATCAATAAACCAAGATTTATACCAATACAAATCTCTATAGCAGATCCCCCTTTAAATGTAAACAAACATTTATAGACAATATTTGGAAATATGGGCGTAGTTTTGTCCATACTGTTTCCTGCTGTTTGGGGGTGCTGTTAATCAGGTCTTTCATGGTGTATCCTGTATGCTAGGTTCATCTCAGTCAGCAGTTGGGTGAAGTAATATTTTGAGGGTGTTTAGGGTGATCTTTCAGGGTGGCATGGTCTATCAAACCATATTTGTCTGGAAGTATCCCACAGGTTCTCATCTTCTGTGGAAACAAAAGAAAAACCTCTTTTCCAAAGCAACCTACCCTTAGACTCAAATTTTTTAATCAATATACCTTTAGAACATATATGTTGGTTTAGCTTAGGAGCCCATACAAAGAAATTTCTCTCTGGGCTTAGCTCTTTTACAGTCAAAAAATTCAAAGAAAACCCAGTAATATACATAATCCAGACTCTCTGTGAATTTTCCATTTTTATGTGGCTTCTTTTTCTTTATTCTATTTAATCTATGACAATTTGTACTTTGTCTCTTTAGATGCTTTAACCCCCTTTTTTAAAAAAGCATTAACTTTTTTATGACTCTCTATACTCTTTTTATTTTCTCTTCCAAGCCTACATACATTTGTCCCACACTGTGACCCATTTATAAGTCTTTTTCATCTAAAATGGACTATGGATATTCTCCTTTGTTTAGAATGTTGGTTACAAGTTGTTATGGATAATGGTCAGGAAAAAAGCTAAACAAAGGAGATTAGATTCAGAGTTCTTGTTTTTGTTTTTTTTTTTTAAAGGGTGGGGAAGTGCTGTGGACAATGGTCTGTACCCTGTCTCCTGTATTTTAAATAAACACTAATTGGCCAGTAGCCAGGCAGGAAGTATAGGCAGGACAACCAGACAGGAAGTAGAGGCAGGTCAATAAGAACAGGAGAATTTTGGGAAGAAGGAAGTCCTAGTCTGCAGTCACGTCCCAGCCACAGAAGAAGTAAGATGTGACTGCCTTGCAGAATAAGGTAACGAGCCATGTGGCTAACATAGACAAGAATAATGGGCTAATATAAATTATAAGAGTTAACATGAGATCTGAGCTACTAAGCCAATCAGTTTATAACTAATGTAGACCTCTGTGTGATTTCTTTGGGACTTAACAACTGTGGGAAACAGGCAGGAGAGAAACCTCAGACAACATATCACTAATAAGCCATAACCATTACTTTCTTATTCATCCCCAAAATCACACATTAAAAACATAAATAACTTTAAAAGTACCACAGACTTTACAAGTTCAAACATTAAAATTTCAGTCCCTTTAAAATAGCAAATCTCTTTTAAAACTCAAAGTCTCTCAATTTAGGGCTCTAGTAAAATGTTTTCTTACTTCAAGAGGGGTAATAGGGAATAATCCTCTTGTACACTGTGAAGAGTTGTCACTCAGATTGGTTTAATGAAAACCTGATTGGCTGGTAGCCAGGCAGAAGTACAGGTGGGACAATTAAACTAAAGATACTGGGAAGGAGGAGGACAGAGTAAGAGGAGTTGCCAGGAAACACATAGGAAGCAAGACATGTTGGAGGACATGTAAATTCATGAGCCATGTGTCACTATATAGACTAATAGAATAAGTTAATTTAAGTTGTAAGTGCTAGTTAGTAATAAGCCTAAGCTATTGGTTGGCATTGTAATTAATATATGCCTCAGTGTGTTTATTTGGGAGATCCTAGTAAGACAGAAACTTCCAACTACAGAGGTAAAATTCAGAGTATAGTCACAATCAAATCAAAGCAAAACTAATTTTCAACCATCCAATGGCTAGGATCTACTCATGATCGTCAGAACTCATTCCAAAGGACTTGGGTCACTCCTCTGGCTATGCCTCCTGCAGCACACACAACTTGTCTTTTAGGCTCAGGCTGGTTCCACTCCACTGCTGCTGCTGTTCTTGGTGGTTATCCCATGGCATTGGCATCTCTAAAATGCTGGGGTCTTCTGCGGCAACTGGGTTGCAATTTCACCAATAGCCTCTCATAGGCTCTCTTCATGGTATCAAGCCTCAACTTCTCTGCATAACCTCTTCGATTCTGGGACTTAAAACTTACCTGAGGCTGTACCTTCACCAATAGCCTCATCTGGCTGCTCTCCATGCCCCCTTCATGCCCTCCAAACCAGTCCCACCTGGGTAACTTGTACACATTACCAAGTCTGGCTGCCAGTAGGAAGTACAGCCTGGGCTGCCTCTGGAACACAGCTTCTCTGTGCTCTCAGGAAACACTTCTCAGAAGATTTCACCTCAGTGATGCTGGTCCCCTCTTAATCACCACTAATTTCTTAGCTCTAGCCAACCAGCATCAAGAATCCCAGCAAAACAAAGTTCTGCTATAGTAGTTCTGGTATCTTGTTAATCACAGCTGATTCTTCAGCCCCAGCTAACCAGAACCACAGAATCTCAATTAGAAATAACAGATGGTCCCGAGAGAGCCTTTAAAGTTCCCTCTGAAATTTCACAAGCCAGTCCTCCAGACTTCTCTCAAGAGTTTTTTACCTTCCACACTCTGGGAGAACATCCCACAGAGCTCTTAACATTCAATGGCTCTTTTAGCCCAAATTTCCAAGTCCTTCCACAATATTCTCAAAAGTATGGTCAGGTCTGTCAGAGCAATACCCCACTATGCTGGTCCCAATTTGTCTTGGTTAGGGTTTCTATTGATGTGCCTAAGTACCATAAACAGAAAGCAAGTTGGAGAGGAAAGGATTTATTTGACTTACACGTTGAGGTTTCAGCCCATCATTGGAAGAAGTCAGAACAGGAACTCAAACAGTGAAGGATCCCAGGAGCAGGAACGGATGCAGAGGCCATGCAGGACAGCTGCTGACTGGCCTCCTACTTCCTTATAGAACCCAAGGAACAGCAGCCCAGGGACGGCACCACCCACCATAGGGTGAGAACTCCCCCACTGATCACTAATTGAGAAAATGTCTTACAGCAGGATCTCATGGAGTCATTCCTTCAACTGAGGCTCCTTGTCTGGTGGCTCTAGCTTACGTCAAGTTGATACACAGAACCAGCTGGTACAATGGCACTCTGGGACTTTGGACTAGAAAAAAGTCATTGGACACTATAAATGGTGTTCTTCTTCTCGGAGACGAAAGGAGGACGCAAGACACAACAAAACTCACGTGGCGTGAGGTTTATTGCAGCGTGCGTCACAGTTAAGGAAGAGAAAGGAAAAGAGGATGCACGGACCGCGTTCCAGCTTTTAAAGGGTCCCCCACGCACGTGCGTCAGATGCCATGTTCTGCACCTGCGCAGCTTTTGCGTGGAAAGCTAGGTGCTCCTGGGAAAGGTAGTTCCCCAGACAAGCGACGCTCAGGGGCCTTCTGGGGAATAACAAATGGGGCTTAATAGGACACCCTAATAAAAGCATGGAATATAGTGATGCTGAGGGTGATTTGAACTGGCAGGGGCCAGAATCAACAAGTTTTGGGGTGGGGAGGATTATTAGTAAGTGGCCTAGAGGTCATTCTTGTGATATTTGACAAAGAATGTGGCACCATTTGCCCTTGTCTGAAAAGTCTGTTTGAGATTAAAGTGAAGAGTTTTGGATTAACAACTTTGGTAGAGGAGAATTCAAGACAGCCTAGTGTTGGCTGTGTCATGGGTTGTTTGTGACCAGTCTTACACAGATCTGTAATGGAAGAGCATAAGCTAGGGAAGGAAAAATACAAACTGTAGACTGTAGTGCAGCTGTGACCAGTGCTCAAGGAGATAAAAAGTTTAAAGAAAAGCTTGATACTAAGTGGAATAAAGGGAGTCATGACCTCAGGGCAAGACCCCACCCAAAGCTAAGCCTCTAACATATTAAAGTGTTAAAGAAAGCTTAAACAGTGGAGAAAATCATTGAAAACAGAATGCTGATGCAGATATAATTGAATGAGGAGCCATGCTTCAGACCTAGCAAGCATCAGAACTTGGTAGCTTTGGTCATGTGATTCTGGCTTTAGAGTCAAGTCAAAGATACATGAAACGGGGTTGTGGAATCTCCCTCCATGACTAAGAAAAACATCTGAGACCAGGAATATGACAGGGGTGTCCCTGCTTGGAGGCCCAGGGATGCCATTGTATGAAGCTGTGAAGATGAAACATGGGTTGTCTTGGAAACCCCAAGAAGTTGGAAATGCCAGAATCGTGGGTTATGTGCTGAGGAAACCTATAGCCTGGGTGTAGAACCAGTCCACGAGAAAGAAGTGTGTTGCCGTTAACAAAGCTGAAAGGAGCTGGGGATCTGAGGATTGCTTTGACATCGGACCTGGAGATGCAGAGTTTGGAGTCTGCCCCAGTGGTTGCCAGTCTTGCTGTGATCCAGTAGTTCCTCACTATGCTCCCTTTTCTGGCTTTTGACATGGTAATGTATATCCTGGCCCACTGTATGTTGGAAGTAGGTGATATGATTTATTTTTTTGATTTTATGTGAGATTACAGTTAAGAAACTGCCTTGAGCCTTCAGAAGAGACTTTGAATTTTGGACTTTTAAATAGTGTTGAGATTTTTATAGGCTATGGGGACTTTTGAAGATGGGATGATACATTGGGCCGTGGAGTGGAATGTAGTGGTTTAAACAAGAATGACCCTCATGAGCTCACATGTTTAACTATGTGGTCATGGGGTGATACTACTTGAGAGGAATTGGAAAGTGTGACCTTGTTGGAGGAAGTGTGCCTCTGGGGGTGCACTTTGGAGTTTCAAGAGCCCAAGTCAGGCCCAGTGAACTCTTTTCCTGCTGTCTGCAGACCCAGATGTAGAACGCTCAGCTCCTTCTCTAGCACCATGTTACCCCACCCAGCTAAGCTTCCAACTTGTGGAAAGGAATTAAAGAAAAGCCTAGGGCCAGGCATGTTGGTGCACACCTTTAATCTAACACTCAGAACAGAGGCTGGTGGCTGTCTGAGCTGATCCAGACTGGCCTCCAGGTCAAGTTTCAGAACAGTTAAGCTTAGGCAGTGAAGGAAACCATGGAAAACAGAAAGTTGATAAAAAAAAAAATCTGTTGGACAAGGGAGCCATGTTCCAGCCCCAGCAAGCAGCCAGAATTTGGCAGCTTCAGCCACATGGTTCTGAATTTAGAGTCAAGGATACAAGATAAAGGATTATGGAATCTCCCTCAGCAACTAAGGAAAGCTGTTGAGCGCAGGCATGTGTCAGCAATGGCCTGGAGAGGCCATTTTGTGAAGCTCACCCCTAGTGACACACTTCCTCCAACAAAGCCACACGTACCCAACAACACCACACCTCCTAATAGTGCCACTCCTTATGAGCCTACAGGGGCCATTTTCCTTCCTACCACCATAGTGTTCCCACCTACAAATGAGACGAGGCTCCCCATATCAATTAAGACGATCAAGTAAGCCCCATGAACGTGCCCAGAGACTAATCCCATCTAGGTATTCCCTCACTGAGATTCCCTTTGCAGCCACTCTAGGGTGCCAAGCTGACAGTGAGCACTAACCACCGTACATGCCTACAGCAAAGCTTCCCAATACATGTTCAAACTGGAGAGAGAGTTAAAGGGAGAGATTGACTGCAATACATAGTAGCGTTGCAATTCCACATTTGACGATATGATAATTTGACAGGACACCTGGATAGAAGACTTATCTAAAATTACACAGAGTAGTCGTCCAAAAAAGATAACTCCAGCTAACACCAGAACAGACATTTTCCTAGAAAGACATTTCCTAGGAAGATAACTCCGCTCAACTCCATGAAAGACATTTTCCAAAGCCCAGGAAACATGGTCCAGGATGTGTTTCCTGTGCAGCCAAGGAGTGAGATTCACCAAATTCAGAATGGCTAGTTTCCCCCAAACCCGTGGACAGAGCTAGAAGCAAACATCAGGAAGCAACCTATACAACTCACAAACGATGTGTGCTCTCTCACTGTGGTAAACACTTTACTCTCTCCTTGGTTGTGTGGCTTCTGTGGAGAAGCTATCAGCTGGCTCCTCTCTGGAGAAGAGAGACACTTCTCTCCCTTCACGCAGGAGTTGATTGTCTAATCTGACATGACAGGCCTGAGTATTTTGCTTGATTTCTGACATTTCCCAGACTTCTGCTGTCAAGTACGTGGGTGTGGAGAGGATTCCCAGTTACTGTGACAGATCCTCCTTCTGTTCCTCTTCCTGTGTCACCCAGCATTCCCGTTAGGTGTCAGTCACACTCTCCCACAATTCTAGAATGTTCTTCCTGTCTCTTCTTCAGTCTTAATTCTCTACTGCATTGTGGGTGATTTCACAGAGACTCCCTACGGCTGAGGGCCTCTCTTCAGGTGGTCCAGCCCACTCCCAGCCCATCACAGGCCTTCTTCATCCTGCCTCAGAACTCCCCTTTGCATCTCTGCTCCCACACCTGCTACTGGCCTCTCTGCTCTGGTTTTCCAACAACAATGGCCACATTCCAAGCTCTAGGAAAAGTGTAACTTTTACTTTGGGAATCTGGACAATGTCTCCAAGTGACCATGACCCTGGAGTGGCCCTGACGGCCGTGAGACATAAGAACTTTAACTGTAGACAGGTATGGTGTCTCATGACTTTAACCCTAGCACTCAAGGAGGCAGACGCAGGCAGAACTCTGAGTTTGAGGCCAGCCTGATCTACAGAGAGAGTTTCAGAACAGCCTGAGCTACACAGAGAAACCCTCTCTTGAGAAACTAACAACAACAAAAACCCCAAAAAACAAAACTTCAACTGTGTGTCCATAAAACCCGGACATCACAGGTTGGGTCTCCAGGGTGGCAGAGCCTGGCCTGAGACATGCCAGTCCAGCTGCCAGCCGTCCCTCTCTGCAGGGCAGTGTGCAGGGTCAGGGGAGGTCCCAGCTCTCCCCAGCAGCAGCTGCCCCTCACTTCTGTCTCAGCTCTGCTCCCCATCTTCTGGTTTCCAGCCCTTCGACCTCAGGTCGCGTCTTCACACTCCGGCCTTCCTCTCCTGAGAAGAGGCTGTGCAGTCTGTGCACTCAGCAGCCCACACCATCTTCTGGACACTTGTCCTCACTGAGCAAGGACAGGGAGGATGGCCTGACTGTGACAATATAAAGCCCTCCACCCACCGGGAGGGGCACAGTGGCCATCACATCTGCTTGAGGAGAGCAGAGTCCCTGAGAGTGGAGCCTGGGGATTGCAGGGCTTTGGGGAGCCCTCACAGCTCTCAAGGAGATGCCAGTGGGGTGGGGACAATGGCCTTGGTACTCAGTCCTCACTCTCTGAGAACTGGGTAAGATCTTCCCCTTGATACCTGGCAGCCCTGCTGAGGGGACAGAGCCAGAGGCTGGGAGGAGTTAGGAGCCCAGCGTCCAGTAAGATAAATTGAGGCCATGGTAAGGCCCTGCTGATGCATGATGGGGTGGGTGGGGGAAGGGAGCTGCTGAACCTCTTGCCCACCTCTGTGCAATGGGGCAGCAGCACGCCCCAAATCATTCTGTCATGCTGGGGAAGAGACCCGGGGATTCACCAACCTGGAGCCTGGCACCCAAGGAAATCCTGCAGTGGAGGCAAGAAAGCTTCCCCTTCTTATAAAAGGTTTCCCTCTTTTCCAAAGTGGGCTCTCTATAGATGCAGATGGCCACATCAAACTTCAAACATGGGGGCTAAGAAGGCCATCGTGATGTGTGGCGGTTTGAACATAACCGGCCCCCATAGTCTCATAGAGAACGGCACTATTAGGAGGGGTGGCTTTGTTGGATTGGGTATGGCCTTTTTGAGGAAGTGTGTCATTGTGGGGGTGAGCTTTGAGATCTCCTATGCTCAAGATAACACCCAGTGTCTCAGTGGGCTTCCCATTGACTACAAGACGTAGGACTCTCGCTGTTACTCCAGCACCCTGTCTGCCTGCATTGCCATGCTCCCCGCCATGATGACCATGGACTGAACCTCAGAGCTGTAAGCAAGACACCCCAATTAAATGTCTTCCTTTATAAGAGTCGTTGTGGTGGTAGTGTCTTCACAGCAGTAGAAAACCCTAAAACATGGTGCCATCCAGAAGGAGGAGCCCTGTGTCCTGAGATGGTGGGGCTCAGGTGGGCACATGCCTGGCCTCTTCTCTACCACCCTTTCTAGGAAGGCGCCTCTCAGCACTGTGATGAGCAGGTCTCGGGTGTTAGTGAAGACCTGGCACTGAAAGCCCTGGGAGCCAGAGACAGGAGGATAAGGATTTGAAGATCGTTCTGGATTGCATGATGAGGCCTTGTCTCAAAACAAACACCAAAGAAAGTTGCCTTTTTCTTGCCTTATCTAGGGATAAATTAATTATTACCTTCAGCCTAAAACAAAAGCTAGGGCTTGAACCTCAGGCTCAGAAGACACGTGATGTGTACATGATGTACAGGAACAGGCTCTGCCATGTAAGTTTCCTTCAGTAATGCAGGGAGGCCCTGCTCTGCCTCCATCCCACAGCCCTGGGGACCTGTTTCAGTTCTCCCTAGGACGGCTTTGCGAGAAGTTGAAATCCTGTGCAATTTTTATTTTGGCCACTAGAGGGACACAGGCAGCTCAGTTCCTTGCCTGGTGAGTTTCTCTGCTTCAGCCTGCCCTTTGCTGACCACAGAGGGGTTTCCACAGGGATCAGGCTAGGAGTGTAGAGACACAGTGTGTGTGTCCAGAGATGCTTGGCAGGTAAATAAGCTTCATTGTCTCCTTGAACTGATGACAGGATGTCTCACCTTTCTGCTGCGGTGATAAAACACTGACGAAGCAACTTAGGGAGGAAGGGTTTCTTCAGGCTCCATCTTTTCAGGGGGCCAGCGGGAGCTTGAAGCAGGGATTGCATACATCCACGGTCAGGAGCAGAGAACAATGAATGCATGTTGCTGCCCAGCTCCCTTTCGACACATATACAGTCCAGGATGCCAGCCAGGGGATGGTGCCACCTACAGCGGGCGGGCTTTCCCACACCAATAAACACATCGAGAAAGCCTCCTGCAGGCAGATTTCAGAAGGAGAGCTAAGAGTTCGAGGTCAGCCTGGGCAACTGGAGAGCCTCTCTATCATCAAAACTAAATTAAACAGAAATAAAAATAGGCCCACGAGGCAGGTGAGGCTCCTGGAAGAGGTCTGGAGTTCATTGGTGGTGTCTGTTGGGGAGGCACGAGGAGGAACTAGGATGTCCCAGTCAAGCTGACTAGGCAGCAGATTGTCAGGACTATCAAGCAGGACTAGGGAGCACCCCTGGGGAGCACGACTTGACAGGCACCTTCTAGCTGCCTAAATTTTCATTCCTAATCTTAAACCTACATTAATATATCTTTCTTGTGATAGCTAATCCTAAATCACTTTCAGCTTGGAAGCCCTGAATCCCAATATGGCCTGGGTCAAGGTTCCTAAAGCACAGGGGACTCCTCAGACCGCTAAGGTGGTGCTAGTTTCTGGACTCTCCCTACTAACAGTGCTGGCGGCTTGTGCTGAGATGCCTCTTTAGGTACTGTTAGTGACTGTCCCTTGTCTGTGGCTTGACTGATCTGCCTGGCATGGTTTGAGCAATACCTTGGGTTCCTTTGCTTCTGTCTTTCTGTCCTGAGACCCACTTGGTAAGTGCTTGTAAATGCCACTGGCACTGGGTGGTGGTGGCGCACGCCTTTAATTCCAGCACTCGGGAGGCAGAGACAGGAGGATCTCTGTGAGTTCAAGGCCAGCCTAGTCTACAGAGGGAGTTCCAGGACAGGATCCAAAGCTACAGAGAAACCCTGTCTCGAAAAACAACAAAACGAAACAAAAAGCCACTGGCAACAGAATTCCCTGGACTCATTCATACAGCGTTGCTTTCCCAAGGTCCATAATCAGAAGGGCTGATCCCTGAGATGTCCTAAGCCAATCTCTTGCCTCCAAGACAGCAACTCAAACACAATGAGAGAGTCACTTCCCCCCAGCAGCACATGAGAAATCACTGCTTCCCCATTTTCTCATAACTTGACTATAGATGGAAGTTTCTGTCCCACCTGATCCCACAGCCATTCAGTCCCAAATAAACACACAGAGCCTTATATTAATTATAAACTGGTTGGCCTATTAGCTCAGACTTATTATTAACTCTTTTATAACTTAAATTAACCCATAATTCTTATCTATGTTTAGCCATGTGGCTTGGTACCCTTTCTCAGTGAGGCATTCTCATCTCACTTCTTCAGCGTCTGGCTAACTGCATCTCTGTCCTTCCTCTTCCCAGAATTCTCCTAGTTTGGTCACCCCAACTATACTTCCTTCCTGGCTACTGGCCAATCCGTGTTTTATTAATCCAATATGAGTAACAAATCTTTACAGGGCACAAGAGCATTATCCTACAGCATTTCTCCTTTTCTTCTTTTCAAAACAAGGACCGTGAATCTATTCTCCCTTGTTTAACTTTCTTCCTGGCCATTATCCAAAACAACTTGCAATCAATACTCTAAACAAAGGCAAGCATCCATAATCCACTATTTGTTGGGAATGCAGGCATAGTTTTCTAGGCTGCTTCCTGCTGACTGGAGGTGCTGATATGGTCAAGTCCTGACTGGAGTATTCTGTGAGGCTGGATCATCTCAGCCAGCAGTCTTGATGCTGTTCTGGATGTAGAACTCAGAGGGAACTGCAGCAGAGGTGCTCTGAGACATTGGATCAGCTGGGCCATCTGTTCCCACTGGAGATTTTTCAGGGGGTCTCCCTTGATGAAACCTGATTTTTCTTAACCCAGAATGAATCCACAGTCTCTTATTTACTGTGGAAAGAAAAGCAAAACCTCTTCTCAAAAGTAAAATATTTTTTACTTAGATTTTTAAGTCAAGACATTTGCAAAATATATAGGCTGGATTAACTCAGCAGCATTTATAATCAAATGTCTTTTAGCAGCTGTTGCTCCTTCCTCAGTAGTCAAACAATTCCGAGACAACACAATAACATACGATATCCAGACTCTGTGTATTTTCCATCTTTATGTGGCTTTTTTCTTACTTATTTCTTTTTAAAGGACTTTTTCTAGCCTTTTTCTTTTTTTCTCCCAAGCCTATGTATATTTTTAAACACACTGTAAACCATTTAGAGGGTTTTTTTTGTTGTTTAAATCTCTCTTTACTGTATATCTTTATCTTTTTTGGACCACATGAGTCTTTAATCTGCTAAACGACATGGCTATGATTAAAGCAGCAGCTTTGGCAGCTGCCTCCACCTATTCCTTGGCTTCCTGAGAGTAGCTTCATGGTGGAAGCATTGGCGGGAGCCATATTTATTGCCACAAGTCTGTGGAGTTCCTAGGTCCATGCCACCACCACGAAGCATGCCGTTGGCCGCTCATAAACACCGTGTAAGTGTCTGGTGGCGGACAAGGCCTCCTTAAAAAGCTGCCGTGTGGTTTCTGATGCTAGCACTGAGTCCCAAACCTTTCCTAAAGGAGCTGCACCTCCACTTGCCCCCAGTAAACAGCCTATTGAGTAAAAATGGTTACCAGGAAGCTGTACTTGACTCTGTTCTTGTCTAGTATTCTTTTTTTTTAAAGCTTTCTCAGGCTTTATGTGGAAATTCTTCCCAAACATTTAGGCACCATTTGGGCCCGGCTAACTCAGAAATAGAGAATGAGACTCTTAATCTCAGGATCGTGGGTTCAAGCCCCACATTGGGTACCAAATGTACCATGAATGATAAAAAGCCAGAGACAGATATTGGGGTTCAACCTGAAGATCAGAAAAGCAAAGCAACCAGCCACCAACTCTTACCTCTATCTCAAGCCAAAACGGCTATTCTGCCTCCAGGAATCTTCAGAATGAGACTGAGCTGAGACCTGTCTCCTCCCATCTTATATTCTCTAGTGTTGGAATTAAGGACCTGCACCACTACCCCCACCCCCGGCTTCTATGGCAAGCTAGTGTGGCCGATGGGATTAAAGGTGTCATCACTGCCTGATCTGTAAGGCTGACCAGTGTGGCCTTTCACCCTCTGATCTCCAGACAAGCTTTATTTATTAAAATACAAAAGAAATATCACTACCCCTAACCTCTTCGATGCACTCTCTGCTAGCTTCCCACAGAATTCCACCCTAGTGGTACTGAGCCGTCACCAGACCTTAAAGACATTGGAGCAGAAATTCTCTACCCTTTTAGCTGGCGCACTTGGATTCTATGCAGTTGTTCATGTGTGTCTACAACAATTATTTTCATGTGAAAAAATGTAGCAAACTGTGGCTACTTCAGTTTTCTATTCATTTTTACTGTGTGCTAAAAATATTTTCATTTGTGGCCCGATTAAAATGCTCAGCCATAGATTTACAAGCATCAGTAAAAGGCCTGAAGATCACTGCCTTACAAATATGAGGACTTTGAACTTCTTAAGGCCTATTAGAGTTATATCTTAGGCCTATTAAATATCTCATAAAACCTTAAAATGCTAACTCCTTGTTTAAAAACATTCATTACAGCCATAAGATAAAAATTTCATTCAGCTACAAAGTTTAATGTTATAGACATAGATTTGGTGGAAATTCCCTCCTAAACAAGTCCTAAGTGATTGTATATTAGTTACAATTATATTCATTTGTGTACTAGGCATGGGCAACATAAAAATCATACAGTTTCTATTTTGAAATATTTTTCTTTGGTTTTCCAAGACAGGGTTTCTCCGTGTAGCCCTGCCTGTCCTGGAACTAGCTCTGTAGACCAGGCTGGCCTCGAACTCATAGAGACCCACCTGCCTCTGCCTCCTGAGTGCTGGGATCAAAGGTGTGCACCAACACCACTGGCCTCAAAATATTCTTAACATGAAACTGTTAAATGTAAGGTTTTGATAGAGGCTGGACTAAATGTAAAATAATGTGTATACAGGTTTGTTAAGCATCTTGGAGTCACCTTCTTTTCTCGGGGAGGTTGGCAAGAGCTGTAGTCCCAACACACAGTGACATTCAGTCTCGGTGTGTGATTACCTGTATGGACGCTGTCTCCATGTGTATGATTTTGTCTTGTTACTCGGTACCAAACTGGCTTGTATGTAAGTGCTCATGTAAACTGAAGCCATTTAACTGGTCCAGGTTCCTTTTCAGTCGTAGTAAAACTGAAGTTTTAAGGGGAAACTCCCCGTACCCACCGTTCCCGCGGGCTCAGCCTGGCCGCAGGCAGTTAAAGGGGCAGCGTGGTGATGACGACAGTGCGTGCGCATGGCCGGTGCGCACTGGCAAGCAGAGGGTTAATGATCCTACGCCTTCTTCAGGGAGACTAGCACGCACTTTTAATTAAAAATATCTTCTAAAACATACGCACAATTACACAGAGTTCTTGTCAGGATGTTGTCTTCTTGACCCTTGTCTCTTCCCTGGTTTTACGGTGGCCCTCACTGCTTGAGGGAATCAGTTAATTTTAACAAACGACTACTCCCGTACCTGCATGCAATTTTTTTCTGTGGGATAAAAGTCTTCCTCTCAGATGCTAACTTCGTTCTGAGGACTGAAATAACGGCCTCTCTGTGCTTTAGATGTGTGTGTGTGTGTGTGTGTGTGTGTGTGTGTGTGTGTGTGTGTGTGTGAACATATATGAAGACAGAAGCACTTTAGGGGCTTTAATTTTTTTGCCACTGCCACCTCTAATTATTTTTAAATAATTTTAAATCCAAGAAGTCATTTTCAAAAATACTCTAAGGTTTGCAAAGACATCCGAAAGCTTACAGGTGACCTTAATGTGTTCCATCATTAGTGACATACGTGGGGACAGTCACTCAGTCCTGTGTTCAGTCCTGAAGATACAATAGTGTAGGTATAACACCTGTTCAGTGATTAGCATACAGGTAACAGGTGGTTCAAAATGAACAGAGTAAAACTGCCAGCTTTATCCTGCTGCAGACAACTCATAAGCCAGAATAAAAGCCAGCCCCTTTTAACCCCGACAGAGGCAGGCTGATCTGAGTTCAAGGCCAGCCTGATCTGCACAGTGAGTTCAGGACAGCCTGGGCTACACAGAAAAACCCTGTCTCAATTTTTTGTTTTGTATTGTTGCTTTGTTTTTGTTTCTGTTTTAGACAGGAAATTGCTATGTAGCTCTGACTGTCCTGAAACTCACTCTGTAGACCAGTCAGGTCTCGAACTTACAGAGATCTGTCTGCCTCTGCCTCCCAGGTGCTGGAACTAACACATCTGACTGGAGAAAAATTCTTCTTAAAGTGCCTGTTATAATGACTGATAATTTTAGCAAATAACTAAATTGGTTGAGAAAATGCAAGAATATTAATGTATTTTTTGTCTCTGTTTACAACTGTTGGCTATTTAAGAGATGTCATGTACTGTTTCCTTGTTTTCGGGACAGCCTCCTGGGTTTTCATTCAAAAATATCATATTAAAATATTTCTGAGTTATTCAACAGCAGAAGTAATGACAGAAACTATCGACAGAGAAAGAGAGAGAGAGATGGATGTTATAGTATGAGGTGAGTATTTTTGGTAAAGGAAGATTGAAGAAAAGGAAAGCCTTCTGGGTGGAAAAGCAAGATGAAACGGATGGGAACAATGCTACAAGATTAAAGACTGTTGCAAAAGGATTGCAGAAACCAACCTTTTAAAAAGTGGGCATGACTCTAACTAAGCTGATTTTTTTTTTCTTTGAGACAGAGTCCCACTATGTATCCCGGCTGAAACTGTGTAACAGTCTCACAGAAATCCACCTGCCCCTGCTTCTGGAATGCTGGGATTAAATTCGTGCACCGCCACACCTGGCTTGTACCCATTGCCTCAACAGTAATGTGTACAATTTCTAATAAGTTACCAATATCTATGTCTAAAGTTTGCCCTATTGGGTACATAACCCTAACAAAGTTTTCTTCCCTTTGAGAGACTGGGGACCACGGTACCCTCTAGCGGCCTCTCTGGGTACTGCATCTGAGATTCTGCAAACTTTGTATGGGTGCCTTCTGCCCAGACGCCCAGCAGAGGGCGCAGGGTGCACCGTGTCCTGGAAAACTGCTTTACTCTTACTTAAGTCCAAAGCTTTGCCATTTAAAGAACCTGTTGCTTCCTGTCACAGGATACTCATTTTAAAAATGAAAATATATTTTAAAATTGCAAATGTTCAACGTGAACAATGCCTCAGGCGTTCTATCCAACTTCATACAACCCAAGCCTATGAGACTGGTCCATCCCCTTAAGCCAGGAGCTGTGACCAAGCAGGGCATTAACACATCAGGTGGAAAATGCTCCTGCCTGGGCAGGGCCCATTTCATGTCCAGACCCCTCTTTTCTTTTCTTTCTTTTTTTCAAAACAGGGTTTCTTTGTGCAACGACAGTCCTAGCTGCCAGACCCCTTTTCTACCCACTTACCCCAGGCTTGACATCTCTGACTTAGTGATCTACCTTACATGCCAATCTAAGTTCCAATAGCTCTGAGGAGACAGGAGCATGACCTGGACCCTGAGGAGCTGGGTTTGAGGAGAACTCAAGTACATTTCCTGAAGGTCTCCCCACATGCCAGTGGCTTCATGAGCTGTAAAGCTCCATACATGCTGGAGGGTGTTCCCACTTTCTCTGTAGAGATGCCCTCACTGTGAGGCTCCATCCATGCTGAAGGAGTTCCCACTTTCTCTGTAGAGATGCCCTCACTGTGAGGCTCCATCCATGCTGAAGGAGTTCCCACTTTCTCTGTAGAGACACCCTCGCTGTGACGCTCTATCCATGGTGGATAGGGCTCACACTTTCTCTGTAGAGACGCCCATCCAGGCTGAAGGAGTTCCCACTTTCTCTGCAGAGACACCCTCGCTGTGACGCTCTATCCATGGTGGATAGGGCTCACACTTTCTCTGTAGAGACGCCCATCCAGGCTGAAGGAGTTCCCACTTTCTCTGTAGAGACACCCTCGCTGTGACGCTCCATCCATGCTGAAGGGGGTTCCCACTTTCTCTTTAGAGATGCCCAGGGGGATCCAGGTATAATTGGATCCAGGGATAAGCTGGAGGGCACCATTGAATCCTAGCTGGAGGCCTGTTCTGTAGGACATGCATCTCTGTGGGTCAATCCACATAGTTCCCAGTCTTTATGCCTCGTGAGCTGCTGCCTGCAGGGCTTTGGGGTGAGCACTGTGGCCTGCGCCACGGGACTGCATTCCTGAAATTAATTTGGTCTTCCTTCCTTGGAGAAATGAAGATGTAGACCCCTTGTTCCTGAGTTCACATTTTAGAGGCCATAAGGATGGAGAGTGTGTATTTCCGATAGATTTTTTTATTTACTTTTGCCATTTGTTGTGGATGGAAAGCATGAAGCAGCAAGGAGAACCATAAACAACTTAATGACTAAAAAGAAACCATTGTGCTGCAGGAGTCCCACTAGAGGGTTCTACTGCAGAGACCTAGCGCAGAATCCCACCACAGAGACCCAGTGGAGAGACCCAGTGGAGAGACCCACAGCAGAGACGCACTGGAGAGATCCACTGGAGAGACCCACTACACTGCAGATACCCTTTTCAGAGACCTACTACAGAGACCCACTGGAGAGACCCATTGCAGAGTCCCACTGCCGAAACCCACTGCGCAGACCCACTGCACAGAGAGACCAAATTTGGATATTCCTCAGTTGGTATCTGCAACTTCGGGGACCTCAGAAGTGTTCTGGGGTCAGAAGATTTGTATCCTGTGAGGTGAAGTTAGTGTCATGGCTGCTGGACGTCAGACCTGGCCCCCAGTTCCCCCAGCTCCACAGTGGTCTCCCGGGCTGTGTGTTTGGGCCCCCTTTGCAGTCCTAAAATGTGTTGAGGATGGAAAGGGGTCTTAGCTTATGCCAGAAGTTTAGCTCTAACATACATACGCTGTGTTTGGAATTGAAACATAAGGTTATCTATTTTATTTGTGACCATGAACTCTGAAGCTTTACAAAGTTGAAAGCACACAGATTACAGAGCCAGCACTGTGTTCCTAAAGAAGTGAACACACACACGCGCACACTCTACTCACAGTCAACATATTTATAAATGTTACAAATTAGAAGGAACTGACTCCCCATCACATCATGAACAAACAGGTCACGGTGTGTTCACAGCTGCTCAGCTACGGCAGTGAACTGGGCGTTAACGTCATTGCCAGCGGGAAAGGGCCTGGAGCATGTTCTACCCTCACGGACACTGCTTAACCACTAAGAGAATCAAAGGGGTGTGAGGGGAAGCAAGTGAATTACATTAATATAATTCACAGAGGGAAACATGCAAATGGCCCTGCATTCTACTGCAGGATGCTCCGCTTCCTTTATCAAATGAGAGACACTAATTAAAATTGCCGCTTGTCAAATTCAAAACAGATCTGAAATTCTGATTGCTGACACTTGAATCTCAGAAGCAGGCGGTCTCCTGCACTGCTGCTGAGAGCTTCAAGTGTGGTGGAGGTTTGACTGCCTGTAGGAAGATGCCAAGACCTCTCTGCAAGCAGGTGCTGGGAAACTTACACAGAGAAAAGCACCCCAAAAAAGTGGAATGGGGTTTTTTTGTTTCAAGGATCCTTGGGCACCAACACAGTAAAAAGTGGAAGATAAGGGAAACCTAGTACATGTGTCCCGGACAAGGGACAGAGGAGAAGGAGACGGCTGGGCTTCCTGAACATCAGTCTTGTGTAATGTTGCTTCTGGGTGTAGAGGCATTTATGCAATTATGCAATTATAAGCAAAGGTCTGGGCCTGGGAAAATGGCGTCCTGGTTAAAAGTGCTCACTGCTCTTGCAGAGGACCAAAGTGTGGTTCCCAGCACCCACATCAGGCAGCTTACAACCACCTATAACTCCAGCTCCAGGGCATCCAACACCCTGTGTGGCCTCTGCAGGAACCATCATTTGAGCGCACACGCCTACACACAGAGACACACATGAACAGAGGTAAAAACAAAAAACATGTCTTTTTAAAAAGAAAATATTTTGAATTGGGACTAAACAGTTGGTTTCGTCAGGAGACCTGCTTGCTATGCAAATGTGAGGACCTGCGTTCAAACCCACACAGTGTGATCTAAAAACTCTGGCTCTCCTACACTGCATTCAAACCCACATTGTGTGATCTAAAACATTGGCTCTCCTACAGGGAGAGGGGAACAGAGACAGGAAAAGCCCCAGAGGCAGGCAGTGGCCTGCAGTACACAGGGATAAAGCCAGAGTTCTAATATCAAACAAGGCAAGATTGTCCTCTGACCCCCACACCCTCAAACAGGCATATACACAGACAGATGAAAATGATTTTTGAAAACATAACATTGACTTAAAGGGGGAAAAACAATTCCTGAAACTTGAAAGCAAAAGTGAGTAACTGTGAGGGTCCGCGAAGGGCAGTGTCCCGGGGTGAAGAAGGCCACTGTTGTAACTCCTGCGTCAGCCAGCTGTGGTTGGATATTCTAACAGGGAGCATCCTAAAGACGTAGAAAGCACACTTTGTGCATGTGTTTGCATGTGTGTCATGGCGTGTTTATGGTCATAAAACAACCTGAGGAGGTCACTCCCCTGCTCCCACTCTGTGGGCTGCAGGTTGGATTCCCAGGACCTGCATGGTAAAAAGAGAGACAGTGGTCTCTCTCTTGTCCCCACAGGTTGTCCTCAGACCTCCAGATATCCACCATGACAGATGTGCCCCCTATACACACCATAAATAAGTAAAACCTTCATCTGGACTTTCCCATGAGAGTTAAAATTCAGATGAAGCAAGCAAGGAGCAACTTCAGAGAGAGCCCAGCTAAAAAGAAAGATTTGCATAAATCAACCTTTGAACTAACAATAAAAAAAATGGGTTCAGGAAAGTATGTCCACGGATGCTAAGTCCCTGGGGTGAAATATAGATGCCGAGTATCGTGCTGGTTGGCTGAAATGGATAGTGTGGAGTGTCTGTGGAGGACAGCCTCGGGAAACAGTGTAGTGTGGGCTGGACAGAGCACAGCATGGCCTGCCTGGAGAAGCACCCTGCATTAGAACAAGAAGTAACATCTAGTGAGTGTAGAGCCAAGTGCCTTTACCTGCTGAGCTGGCTAGATATCAAACAGCTTTAGACACAGTCTGTAATCGTGGAGATATATATCTATATCTATAGATAGATCGATATAGATAAGGGACAGAGAGAGAGAGAGAGAGAGAGAGAGAGAGAGAGAGAGAGAGAGAGAGCGAGCTTGCCTAGTGTGCAAAAGGCTATGGGTTCATTTACTGCAATGCTAAGCAGAACAAACAGCCAAGGGAGAGAGGACAGCACCAAAACATGACTGGAACATTTAAATTACAAAGACGTGGCCAAGCAGAAAGGGAGAGATCCTCACCCAAGGCTGGCAAGCGTGTGTTCAGGGCCGAGGGAAGCCATCCAGACTCAAAGGGGGAAAGGGTGACCTAATGGAGGATGCAAAGGGCCCCTAGACGTGCCAGCATGCCTGGTCTTGCTAGGGGGAGACTAGAGCTGGTGAGCAGATGAGCTACTTCTGTGTGGTGGTGAAACGGCCAAGGGGTGGATGCCATCTCTGCCGGGAGCCCGTGAAGCAGGGGTGGCAAGGGGTGGGGCAGGCACAGCTGGGGGTAAGGTGGGGTGTAGCGGGCACAACTACTATGAAAGGAAATTGAACAAAAGAAAAAAGTGTGCCCATACATTTATTCCTTAACCCAGCAATCTTGCTTCTAAGAATTTATTCTAAAGATTGATGGGTCAAAATCACAAAAGGGTACATGGGTCAGGGGTCATAAGGTCAATCACTGTAGGGGGTAGGGGGCTGTTGTCTGGGCATTTTAGTGTGTGTGTGTCTGTGTGTTTGTGTGTGCATGCACATGGATAAGACAGTGCATATGTATGTGTCTGTGTGTTTGTATCTGTGTGTGTGCGCGTGCACATGAATAAGTCAGTGCATAGGGCAGTCAGACACTAATATTGGTGTCTTCCTCAATTGCTGCCCACCTTAGCTTTTAGACAGGGTCTCTCCCTGAACCCGAGTTCACCCATTTGGCTAGATGAGCTGGCCCACAAGCCTTGGGAATCTTCCAGTCTTCACCGCCCTAGAACTGGGGTGCCCATCATTTTCATCCAGGTTTTAGGGTCTTCAAGACAGGCACTCCACTGCCAGAGCTATCTCCCTAGCACATCGTAAGGGGTTTTAAATTGCATTATCAAAGGTCTGGAAATAATTCAGATGCCACCAAGGGGGTCTGGTGGGATATACCACTGCACACGCCCACAACACAGCCAAGTGATCCCACGGAGATCAATAGAAAACATCAGAACCAGTAACAGCGTCTGTGGTACGATAGCATTTGGGGGTTATCACTTTCTGACCTTTGACTAAGTGTAGGTGACTGTGTGTGTGTGTCTGTTGCTATGACCTGAATGACTATGTCTCCACCAGGATCATATGTTGAAACTTAACCCTCAAAGGGGTAGCTTTGAGGGAGGGGGACTTTGGGATATGAGCAGGTCATAGGGGTGGAGCCTCATGATCAGGACCCCGGGAGACTTTGGGTGTTTTCTACACGAGAAGGCACTGTCTACAAACCAAAAGCCAGGCTCTCCCCAGACACATCTGCCAGACCTTGATCTTGGACTCCCAATCTTTGTATGTCCTGTGTATGAAACACCTGGTCAGAAAGAGAAGGGGACCAGGGCTCAGGGGAAAGGGGTGGAAATTAGGCTTCCCACAGTACAGCCAGTTCATGAATGTGACTTTGAACCATGCAAATATTTTACATAATTATATAAAATTATTTATAATTGTATGAAATTAGTAATTGATAAGTAGTAATAAATTATATAATTAAGTATTTAAATTATATAATTATATGTAAATTTTTTAAAAGCAGCTCCTTCTAATTACACTCAAATTGAAATAAGTAAGCCTTGCCGCGTGTCACGCTGGTCTGAACAGCTAAAAGGCTCTGCCAACTCTAAAGCTCAGTTCTTTGAATCCTGTATTTAGCACATTTTACAAAATCAAAACACTTGGAAAACATCTTGAGACTGGAGAGCTGACTCAGAAGCTCAGCACACTGCTCTTGCTGAGTGCTGGGCTCAGGTACCGGCACCCAGGTGAGGCTCTGAGTACCCTCCTGTACCTCCAGCTACAGGAGACCTGACACCCTCGCCTGGAGTCTGTGGATATCTGTGTGCACATGCATGATTTTGTGAGCATGCACACACGCGCGCGCACACACACACACAACTAAAAGCTAAAAAAAAAAAAAACAAACAGAAGGTCAGAGAGGTGGCTCAGTGGTTAAGAAAGAACACTTGCTGTTCCTGCAGAGGACCTGAGTTTTGTTCCCAGCACCCACACGGTGGCTCACGACTCTCTCTAATTCCAGTCTCAGAGGCTATGAGCCCCTCTTGACTTCCACAGGCACCGGGCGTGAGCATGGTGCACATTCAGTATGCACATGCGCAATCAAAGCACCCATACATATAAAAATCAACAAATCCTACAGCAATTAAAATAAACCTTTAAAAAAAGCCTTAGCTTGATTTTAGTAAAGTTTTACCTTCAGTGTTTTAGGTTTATTCCAAGAGAGCTTTATATGTGGGAGACAGTGGTAAGACAACATCCTTGATACTGGAAGCCAGGAGCGGGGGGGGGGGGCAGCAGGGGAGAAGGAGGGGGTTACCACTGAGACCCGGCAAGGTGCTGGGGAATCTGAACAGAAAGAAGAGTCAGGGAGGTTCAGACTGGATGTCTGTAGGGAGGCAGTGCAGTCCTGAGCAAGACATGGACAGACATGGCGATCAGCAAGAAAATTAACTGCAATGAATTAAAACATACAATGTTTAAATATAAAATCATGTTATAAAGACAAATTATCTGTACCTCGGGGAATGTAGGTGGCCAAACAAACACTCACAAAATTGGTTTAAAAATGAGAAAGAATTCCGCATTTCCTGCCTATTTCATAAGGAGGATAACCACAAGGTATTCAGACGGTGAAGGAAAACTTATGTCTCTGTGTGTGAGTGCACATATACGCACATGTGTGTATTCGTGTGTGCATGCAGGCATGCTTCTGCCACAGTCCTGTGTGTAGGTCGGAGGTCATCTTCAGGCTGCTGTCCTTGGCTTTGCTCGTCACTGTATAGGCTGGGTGAACTGTCCTACAAAAGTCCAGACACTCTCCTGCCTGTACCTTCCGTCCCACTCAGGGGCCCTGGGTGCCGGAGCCTGTGAACACCATTCCGGTCTTGGGCTTGCACGGCTTCTGGCCTGGGTCATCAGCTGCACTAGTTATACCTCTCTGTCTGTCTGTCTGTCTATCTCTCTGTCTGTCTGTGGCCTCCTGTCCTTCAGGCACCTTCCAAATGACCCTCTGCTCTTTCTAAGCAGACCTCACACGCCTGGCTGTGTTTTCTTTGACATGCCGACGACCGAGTTCTCCGAGGTGCTTGGCTCTGAGTGACTCCACTTTGCCAGCTCTGAAGGGTGGTAGGAGTCTTCAACCCTTCTGCTTCGGTCATGCTCTGTCCTCTTCGGGGTTCTAGCTACTACAGGTACTTCTGGCTTCTTAGCCCTTTCTCCTAGTGGCCCCTTTAAACTCCTGCCAACTGTCAGTCATGGAGAGGGATTGCATGTCTCTCTGGTGGACGTCACACAGAGCAGCCCAGATTTCCAGGTTCCTCGTCTGTCACCCCCAACAGAAGACTCAGCCTCAATGCTCTTGTGATCAAGAGTTCTGTGTGCCGCTTGAATGTCTGAGTTATGTGTCCTGACTTACTAAACACATCGAGTGTCCTGTTTTCATTTTCTCCCTTTGACACGTGCTTCGCCGTTTCTGACGGTACCACGCGAGGATCATCCGTGTGTAGTCTGTCTGCCTGTAACGTGTTCAAGTACTCCAAGGTGAGTGGCCTCAGCTTGAGAGAACACAGTCCTGCTAATGAGCTGTTCTCAAGCCTGGGAGGTAGAGGGCGCTGTCCCAGCCATATTCTATTCTGTCATCCCTAACATAACCCCAGTCATGTCCTCTTTCCCTGCTCAAGCACCATTTTGAGCCCCCTGTACCATCACACAGACAAGACAGTAATGGATAAGTGCACACCCTTGCCAGTTTGATTCAGTACAACCTCACATTATGTCACTGTTATGCCAGCATCTGTGTGGGCACCTCACGTTCTCTCCCGCCCTGTCCTGGTTATGGCACTGTCTACGTGGGCACGTCACACTCGGGCGCGTCACGCTCGGGCACGTCACACTCGGGCACGTCACACTCGGGCACCTCACACTCGGGCACCTCACACTCTCTCCTACTTGGTCCTGCAGAGAATACACTACTGCTTCCATCCAGTTGAGGGCGCTGTGGCCAGGAAACTCAATTTACAAGTAGTCATGTAGCTACATCACACCATTGATCCAGCATCGTTCTGGCCCCCAAATCACATCATATTGGGGCAGAACTTAGGTAGCACTGACCCATCTGACATGCCAACCTCAAGCCCACTGCTTCTCCAACCCCAAGCTCTGGGAATCAGATGAACAGATTTTCCTGTCACCTCTTATGAGGGACTTCTCCTGGGGAGAAATGAACAGATATTTGCTTGCCCCAGATAGGGATCCAGCGAAAAGCCAAAGTAAAGAAAACATCAAAGTCCTTCCTGCCAAACGAATGAGTTTCCTGGAGTTAGTTACAAGATCATGGATGACTCAAAGGAAGCTGTGGCATCACAAAGCCCACCCCAGCATGGGTGACGAATCACAAAAGCTGTATCCAAGGTCTGGGTCTCCTCCAGGTAGTCCCTGTAGTGCCCAAGGTGCAGGGACCCCAAGGAGACCACCAGAGACACAGACTCACCAAAATGCAAAAGCAAAGTTTAATCCTGTAGTACAAACCATGATAGGGACCTAGTCTAGCACACTGACGCAGCGGGGGTCAGAGGAGGTGCCCCACTGTTCTTAGGCAGGGTTTATAAAGGCAAAAAACTCAAATCTATTGTTATGGGCATAAGGAGTAGGGGTGACTCTCTGACTGGCTCCAGTCTAGGGGACTTCCTGCTCTGCAGACAGCCACCTTGCAGCCTAGCACAAAATAGAGTTGGTCTTGTCCCCTCAGTCCCCAGCAAAGTTCTCTCCCCCAGACATTATTTGTTGCTTCTCTAAACTTGGGGTGGGCTTTGCAAGTCCTGTGCCGTTTAGCTTTCCCAATGTGAAGGTTTTGGCTAACTTCTGGGGTCCCATGAGTCTCCCTCCAAGAGGGAATGTTCCAATTCTGAGAGAATTGCTAAGCAGCTCCCTCTGGTGTTACCCCCGCCCCAAGAAACAATAAACCCCACCCTATCCTTAGCATCTTTGGTCATAGAACCCCAATGTAGGCTTGCTTAAGTCTCCTGTCTGAAATATTACCCGCAACCCCGATCTGAAGACAGCAGATATTGTAGCTGGAGGCGAGTAGCCAGGGCTAGCCCACTGACTGCAGGAAGGCAGGGAAAATGGGGAGCATTGCTGAGGGAAAATACGGGCAGCAAACAGAAACTTACATCTCTTTGCTCCGATTTTTGTTCTTCTGTCTTCCTTGTAATGTTTTTATTAAGGAGTGGTATTGGAGAGATCCTTCAAGATAACTTGAATAATGTTTCTCCAAATTCACCTGTTGAGGTTCCTCAGACCCTTGCACCTGGAAACGGGACCTCATTTGTAAACAGAACCCACGGTTAATGCAATCAGTTAAGATGAGACCACACCTGGGAAGGCAGAGCAGGGTGGGGATCCTACTTCAACGTGACTGTGGCCCTTGTTTAAAGAGAAAGGATTGTCACGGGCACAGAAAGCAGATGGAGGAAAGACAGAGGAGAAGGCCACAAGACATAGAGATGGCGTCTGGCCAGTTGCTTTGTGAAGCATTTGTCTCATTATTATTTATCAATAAAAACTCGGGAGTCAGAGATCAGGACAAGAACCTGATTGAGAAACGTCAGAGAAGTGACCTGTGACATCCTCTCTCTCTCCTTCCTAAACTCAAAAGGGATGGAGCCTTTCTCTCAGCCCCTGCCTACAACTTCCTGTGTCTCTATATGTCCTCAGTCCTCCAAAACCTCTATGGCTAATTTTAGTCAGCTAGTATCTAGCTCTATCCCCCGATTCAGAGTAAACTTGATTGGCAGTCTTGGGAATATCAGAGTGCAATCAAAATATCCCATAACAGTTTTCCCAGTCCAGAAAGCCAGAGCCTAGCTTAAGGGGCACCCAATCGTGTGCTGGCATCTGCCAAAAAGTAATCATTTGTCCCCAGGAGGCCCAGTTTCCTGTGGTATGCAGGACAGGGAAACCCCAGCAAGATGCTTGCTTTGTGTTTTGTTGGGAGAAAGAAAACACTGGTTATCTGGAGTGGTATCTGGGTCTGAATTAGTGACTTGCCCTGTTGTTGTGACCTAACACCTGGTAAGAAACATTTACCAGAGGAAGGGAACATCGAACCTCATGAGGACGGAGCCATGCTGGCAGGAGCAGGAGCCATGGCTGTGGCAGCAGCAATGAGAGGATCTTGCTTCTATCTAGGTGGAACCAGACGCAGAGAGGAAACAGGCTGTTGAGCCAGGCTATAATCTCAAGGCCCACCCCCAGTGATTCACTTCCTCTCGCCCCAAACTCCTAAAGATTCCACAATCTCCCAAAAACATTGCCATCAAGTGGGGAGCACAGATTCAAACACAGAAGCCTGTGAGGCACTTTCCACACTAAAGCCACAGCAGGGCCTCAGTAGCTCCTTCCCCAACTCTGCTTTCTGGCATCAGATATCTTAGGGGCCACACTGTCAGAACTATGTAAAACTCTCAGGACTATTCCAGGCCTTGGCCTCCCCACACCCACCCCCTTGAGTGGAGATCATGGGTGTAGGCCTGACTACCAGTGTGTTTGTACATCTACCCACCTGAGGCTGACCAGTGGCCACCGAGGAAGCAGCAGACAGTGCAGCAGCCTCCGTTGGTTCAGGAAAGCATGGATTCCAGAGGGTGGACAGAGGAGCAAGGAGGCCAATGGAGGCAGCATCCAGCTGGGCTGAGAACAGAGGAAGAGAAAGAAGTTAAAGGAGGAGGGAGGAGAGGAGGAAGGTCAAGATGGAGGAGGAAGGGAGAGGAGGAGAAACATGGGGCAATAGGAAGATGAAGATGTAGGGTAGGAAGAGGAGGGAGATGGAGAAGGAGGAGGGAGAAGATGGAGGAGGAGGAGGAGGAGGAGGAGGAGGAAGAGGAGGAGGAGGAGGAGAAAGATGGTGGAAGAAGAGGAGGAGGAGAGAGATGGTGGAGGAGGAGGAGGAGGAGGGAGGTGATGGAGGAGGAGGAGGGAGATGGTGGAGGAGGAGGAGGAGGGGGAGGAGGAGGGAGATGATGGAGGAGGAGGAGGGAGATGATGGAGGAGGAGGAGGGAGATGATGGAGGAGGAGGAGGAGGGAGGTGATGGAGGAGGAGGAGGGAGATGATGGAGGAGGAGGAGGAGGGAGGTGATGGAGGAGGAGGAGGGAGATGATGGAGGAGGAGGAGGGAGATGGTGGAGGAGGAGGAGGAGGGAGATAATGGAGGAGGAGGAGGAGGGAGATGATGGAGGAGGAGGAGGGAGATGGTGGAGGAGGAGGAGGAGGGAGATGATGATGGAGGAGGAGGGAGATGGTGGAGGAGGAGGAGGAGGGAGATGGTGGAGGAGGAGGAGGAGGAGGAGGGAGATGGAGGAGGAGGAGGGAGATGGTGGAGGAGGAGGAGGACACCAGCACTAACGTCAAAGAACACACAGAAGAGCCACACTGTGTCACGTTCTGTTCCGTTTGAGTATGACTCTGCGGACGACGCTGCGGACTGTGGAAGTGGGGATGTCCCCAGCCCCGTTTCTGTAATACCTTGGCAAAGCTTCACTGGCTTTCCCATCCAGATCCTCCTGTGAGAACAAATAGAGTCGGCCAGGTCCCCTGCCGGGCTCTGTGATGGTGGGAGTAAAGTGCTCAGGGTCCCTCGCCGCTCTCCCCACAACCTCTGAAATTAATGGAAATTTCACGGCTTTCTCTCTAACAGAGTTGCATTACTCTGAGTATAAAATAATGATGCTGTCTGCTTTTCACAGTTTTATGTTAGAAGATGTGTAGGGTTCGATATCACACGAGCCTGTGGCGTTCAAGCGAGCCAAGGATTGGTTGCTTTTGCCTGGAACACACGGAGTCCACGCTGCAGCCCACCTGTGGCCCACCTGCGGCCCACCTGTGGCCCACCTGCAGCCCACCTGCGGCCCACCTGCGGCCCACCTGTGGCCCACCTGCCCTCAAGGAACCAGGTTAGAGGGGAGAGAGGGTGGCCTGGGCCTCGGTCTCCTCCAAGGCTACCGGTGTTCTTTGCTCTTTTCCTCACTCGGGCTACCTGCCGCCTGACTCTCGTTCATCTCCTCTTCCCAGTCACGTTCACGGTAATCCACTGGGCCCTGTGTGTATGGAGGGGGAGAGAGAAGATACAAGCGCTCACACACGCATGTGATTTGGTAAAAATGGGGTTCTCTGGGGCTGCAAAGCTGTTCTGCGGTTAGGAGCACCCACTGGCTGCTTTTTCAGAGAACCTGGGTTCAATTCCCAGAACCTACGTGCGGCTCATAACCTTCTGTAGTTCTTATCCTAGGGGATCCAATACCCTCTTCTGGCCTCCTTGGGCACCAGGCACGCTTGTGGTGCACAAATGTATATGCAGACAAAATATTCATGAATATAAAATAAACCATTTTCCAAGAGAATATATTAAGGAACCAACCAACAGATGTAAATGTACCTAATGCGCATGTTATTCATGGGGCTGGAAGGGTGGCGTGTGAATAAAACCAGAAGGAGGTCACACATCCACCAGAAATGTCACAGCTAAAGCCTTAGGAAGCCATGCAGGAAGATTGTGGGACAGCCACAAACTTCCCGTCTTGCTGTGTGAACGGTCCCAGGCTCTCTAGAAGTCTGCTAAAGAGGAGCACTCCCAGAACCCCGCCACCCAGCAGGGTACCCCAAGCACACTGAGCCAGGAGTGCTCACTGCTGCCCACTACTGTCCAGACGGTCAAATGCACAAGCCATCCCCGTGCCCTTCAGCAGGAACATTCACATAGTGGAAATAGACCACGGAAAATAAAACCACATCAAAGGGAGGACCTGATTGTGTTTGGAGAATCCCTTCCTGGGGAGATGCAGACAATGGCTAGCCCTTCCTCCTAAAATCCCAACAACAAAACAAAATAGGAAGCCCCTGAAGTTCAGCTTGGGAAACCAATGAGTGGTCTGAACGTCCTGACAGTGGTGTGACTGCCAGGAGCGTGGGTGACCTCACGCGGGAGCATCTCCATTCAGCATGGAGGACAGCTTGCCCAGAGCCTCAGAGCTGGAACCCCCTTTTAGTTCATTTTCCCCAGGTCTTCTGGGACTCCAAGACTTCCTTCCTGCAGTCAGGACAAAACTGCACACAGCTGGCTCAGAGAGGCTGCTGGAATGTCAGGTGAGAATTTAAGGACATCCCCATTTTCTCCTATGTGAAGACTCCATAACCCAACAGTCAGCAGCAGCCAACAAACCTGATGGTGATGGAGCCCTGCGAGCAGCCCCTGCTGGCCTGACGCCTGCCTGGGTTCGTCTCGCCCTCTATCTGATAGTGCTGTGTGTGCAGGTTTAAAAGGCTCCACGGAGACCACATTTGGGGTAGCAGGTGGCCTTCAGAGCATTCGCTCTCTGGCCTTTGAAAAAACAAACAAGGGAACCAAAGCACACAAAATAAAATTAAATAAAATCTTGAAAAACAAAACCGGTGTCAACCTCTGAACTAGAACCTGAGGCACACTTAGGGCGAATCTCAGTTGTCAATGGAAGGTATCCCAAGTGGATACATTGTAAACTACTCATTTATGTAAAGATCAAAGTTCATAGGTCAAATTAAGACAATCTTCAGCACAAATTAAGCAAGTGATTTGGACAGACTTTAGGTTTTATGCTTCTCAAGCCTGGTTGTCCATCAAAATGACCTGAGAAAATTCTAACTTGCACTCATCCAGGGGCCCACATGCAGGGGCCCGCCCACATCCAGGGGCCCACCCGCCCCTGGTGGGTGAACCTGAAGCCTCCAGGGTGCTAAGAAAACCTCAAGCTGTTTAAACTTTGAATGCCACCTGTGGTTTCCCTGGTAACACTAGAAATGTAAACATCAGCTTTGCCGTCTCCAGGGAATTAACATTTCCATATGAAAAGGTGACAGAATCCGGGCTTTGTTCTCAGTAACTTGTCTAGGTGGAGAGAGACTCGCAAGATCTCTACAGGAGGTGGGAGGGATAATTATCCCTTAATGAGATGCTATACCTTTGCTTTCCAGACGCTGCCTCACAGGGCACAGGCTTGCTGCCCCTTCCACCAGACAGCACCATGGAGCCTCTGCCCACGCAGTCTGCCTGCTTTTCTGAGTTGGGCCTTGGATTGGTGGCTTCCCACTGCCCACATGGTCCGCTGCCAAGAGACATGGAGTTTAGACACATACAGCTACACACCCGTGTTTCTTTTGCCTTCTTTCATTTCCATTATTCTCCTTGAACTGTATGTGCACGCTGATTTAGATGGTAGGTGTAGGGTTGGTGTATTTTCAATAGCTGAGTGGTCAAATGGGGTCGTTCTAATTAGTTACAGCTAAATTGTTCGTAGGAAGGGTCCTCAGAACACTTACCTTTCTCGGACATGTCTACTCTTGTCCTCTTTGGAGGAAAAAAGGCTCAGGCGTCCAGTGTGTGAGTGGGGCAGATAAAGTACCCCAGTTCATGCGCAGCTGACTGTATGCTGTCTCTCTGGGGCCCCTCTAGGTTCCCAGTTTGTTTGCCTTGGTCTGGCCTCATTAGAGCTCAAAGACAAGTATGAGTCCGGTAGGGCAAGCTGGATGCTGTGGAGGAGTGGGTACAGCCCCGTGCCTTCCAGAGCTGCTAGGCATCCAGGAGTTGCCACCGACTGACGTCTGGAAAGACATGGAGGTGGTGTGTGCGGGCCACTTGTTGTGTGTTTCCAACTCGGAAGACGGATTCTCAGTGTTGGCTGCAGAAAACTATTTCTTTTAACTGATTTTTATTGAGTTCTACATTTTTCTCTGCTCCCCTCCCTTCCCTTCAACCTTCTCCCATGGTCCCCATGCTCCCAATTTACTCAGATCTTGTCTTTTTCTACTACTCGTGCATGTCTCTCTTAGGGTCCTCATTGTTGTCTATGTTCTCTGGGATTGTGGTTTGTGGGCTGGTTTTCTTTGCTTTATTTTAAAAAACCACTTATGAGTGAGTACATATGCTATTTGTCTTTCTGGATCTGAGTTACCTCACTCAAAATGATGTTCAGAAAACTAATTTTTAAAGATGATTTATCTATTTTATGTGAATGAGCGTTTTGCTTACGCGTAGATCAGTGTGCCATGCAAGCGCCTGCAGAAGCCAGAGAAGAGAGTGGGATGCTTTGGAACGCCCCTTAACCGAGGCAAACTGGGACCATTGCTCAGAGAATACCCGGTGGGTACCTGGTTCCTTTTGGGGGGCTTTTATGTTGAAATTGCAGGGGAGAGGCGGTGGGGAGTGCTTTTTAAGACACTGACGCCTGGACCACCTCTGACCTGAGCCTCCAGTAGCTTCTCACAGGTCCACAGTTCAGTAGTCTATTTCCTCCCTCCTCTTACAGAGGCTCAGTACCCAAAATCAAATGCCTTCAGGGCCTCTGAACTGGACAGAACTGGCTCCTTCCCTCACCCTGCACTTGGCAGTCTCCAGTTCACAGCTGTGTGCTTGGTCACCCCGAGTTCCCTTTTTCTCCCATAAAGGCACCCACATATTGGATTTGGGACCCACGATGATCCTGTCTGGCCTCCTTCCCTTACATCTTTAAGGTTTTGCTCCCAAATAAGGTCACATTCACAGGTGTCGGGTTACTTCTCAGGGGACACAGGGCAGCCCTGTGTGGACTCCTACTGGCCTGGGATGCTCCAAAGCGTATCTATGACTCTCCTCTGCTTCCAGCAGAGCCCATAGCCCGCTGCGCCCGCCAGCTGCAGGTTATCTCAGGGAAACTTGTTTTAAAAGTTCATAGGTCTTTCACACAGAGATTACATGGCCTTGCCTTTTCTCTGCGGATTTCGGGACTAGATGGCAGCAAAAGCAAGTTCCCCACCAAAAGTTGCTGAAACTGAAGACACACGGGAGCACACAGAGACCACAAGAGTCCCCAGGTAGGAAGAGGACCTAGCGTCGGTGTCTAGCCCGTGAGGAGGCCCAGGCGGGTTACCAGGACCCGCGGCTTTCTCTTCCTCCCCGGAAGAGCCGCTTTGGGCGGTCGCAGGGGATTGGAGGAGTCAGACAAAGACGGGGAAACTGATTGGCTCCCGACCCGGAGCTTCTGGAGGGAGATTTGAAAGGCGCCGGGAGCGAGTAGAAAAACAACCCACAACGTCTTTGTCTTAGAGATGGGGGTAGGACCAGAAAGCCGATTACCTTAGGCGTTTAAGCATAAAGTGCCCTAATCTACCTGCAGCTTTTCCCCTGTCGGTCTGTCGGTCAGGGATCCGTCAGACTCCCCGTCCCTACTTCCCTCTCTCCCTCTCCTGCTTCCTCTCTTTTCTCCTTCCCCATCCCCTCCACCTCTCTCTCCCTCCCTGTTTCCCTCTTCTTCTCCCCTCCCTTCCTTTCCTCTTTCCTTTCTCCTCTCACTTCCCTCCTCCTCCTTCCTCCAGCCCCCTATGGTACTGTGTATGGAATTAAGGGCCTGGCGTGTAAGAACTCTACTACAAGACCTTCCCTCCCTAGCCCTGAAATTATGTATCTTTTACATTTCCTTCTTTATTTTTAAATTTTAGTAAGTGACACCACATTTTCATCTTAACCATGCCAGGAGTGTCACTCCAGCAGAATTATGCACATTTACACGGCACATTTACACTGATACACTAGACTTTTTTCTTTTCTTTCTTGTTTTTGATATATTTATTTTATATGCATGAGTATTTTGCCTGCAGGTATGTCTGTGCACCGTGTGCATGCCTGGTGCCCTCCGAGGTCAGTAAAGGGTGTGGTATCTTCTGGAATGAGGGTTATTGTTGATCCCACAGATTTGAGGGACCACTGACCCAAATCATAGCCAAATTAATTAAAGCAAATAAGTAATTTAAAAAAGCTTTTTAATGTATTCACATGGGCTATCTCTCCCTAAGGGCGGGGTTCAAGAGATCAGCACTGGACGTGGGTGAGATAAGGGTTTTATAGGTCAAGAATAGGAGGTTTCCAAATGGGGGACTTGGCAGGCAAATGGGTGGGGTCACAGAAGTAGAACACAAGCATAACCAGGTGGTCATAACAGCAGTGGTCATAACAACCTCCTGAAGTATACACATGGTTGCAAGGTGATCATAAAAAGAGCGATCACAATACGGTGGTCAGTGGTCATAATGACGTTTTGAGACAAAGGCATGGTGGTTATTTCCTGGAATGGGCAGTACAGAACCGTTTGTAGTTAGGGTTACAGGTGGGGCAGAGCCCAATCCTTGAGAAACAGAGTTAATCCTAAACAGGTATGAGCCCGATTTGTCTATACTGTAAGATGTTTTTTAAGTCTAAGATGGAGGCAGACTGGCTCTTCATTACAGATGTGTGGGTGCTGGGAACTGGCTCCTCTGCAATCCTCTGCAATGTCTTCTGCCCCTAAGAAATATATATATGAAAAAGTTCTAGAAATGGTTGGCTGGGGATCTAGAGATGACTTGGTGGTTAAGAGCACTTGCTCTTCTGGCAGAGAGGACCTAGGCTCAGTTCCTAACATCCACATGGCAGTTTACAGCCTTCCATAACTCCAGTTCCAGGCCATCTGATACCTTTTCCTGGCCTCCTGGCACCAGGTACACATGTGGTGCACATATGTACATATGCAAAACACTCACATACATGAAAGTAAATACATAGATCTTTAACAAGAATTCAGTGCTGGGGGTCAAACCCAGTCTAGAACTTTTTCCTTTGGCAAACTGAAGTTTGGTGCTGATCATGACATACTAATCCCTCTTCCTAGGAGCTCACATCCAAACTGCCTGTCTCTATGATTTCACTCAGAGACCTCTGCCTAAGGGTAACCAACATGTTTCCATGAGCACGAAGTCCTCAAGATATACATCTGAAAATGTATACATGGGTTTTCTTCATGTTTTATTATCTAATGGGAAGATAACCTGGGTCCAGTGGCCTCTGACACTGAGAACACAGAATCATCACAACATGGGAAAATAGCGGCCTGAAAGTGCAGACCCAGATCCCAGCGTGAGCCTTCTCTCGGGGCACATTGTGGGACCATTGGTTGGTTGGTTGGTTCTTGATTGCCCAGCCTCTGATGACCTGTCAGGACCCCTGGAAGCCCCCTTAAAATGATCAGTATGGGAATAGCTACCCAACAGTGGGATTTGATTCAACCCATGGAGGGCTCTGACTTTCTCCCAAGGAGTCCCCAGCATGCCCCCTTCCCACACCAAGGCACAATATCAAGGTTTATTACTCTCATTTGATAGAGGTCACCCCGGCCCAGAAAGGTTAATTAATTTCAGGAGGGTCACTGCACAGGGCCTAGGTGAATCATTTTGCCCACATCTGGGTTGGAGAGATGGAGGCTCCATTCAGGTGTGATGTAGATCACCCCTCCCCCAGCTTGTCAACCGGTCCTAGCAGGGTGGAGACTGTGCAAAGGGCTGAGGCACAGAAAGGCCTGGTGATAATGTTTGGAGGTCTTCTGAGGCCTGATTTTTAGAGTCTTAGTCACTGTTTTCCGAATTTCCATCATTGGATACGCTCTGTCGATCCTAGAAGAGAAATTAAGATCCAAGGGGCCTGGGTTTGAGCAACAGACTACCCCAGGGGCCATTCCAAAGTTCAAGGCCACACTTGTTCACACTCTTACCAGAGAGCCGTGAGGAAGGTAGTTTGGGGACATTCTAGCGGTGTCAATGAGCACCTTAGTCATCTACTCCATGGATGGAAAGGTGTCCAGTCCCTGAGTCCTCTGGGTTGGGGCTGCTTTGAAGGTGGTCACCCATGCTCGGGTGGGCTTGTAATGATACTGTGAGCAGCCCCTACACACCCACTGTCTCACTCCACTGGATGTGGGTGGGACCCTTTTATGGTCTGTCCTCAGTGCCCAAGATGAGGACATGAATGTTTGTTCTCCTCTCTCCAGGGAATGAGCTACATAGAAGACGGGTAGCAAACAGCTCATGAGTGACAAGTTTACAGTCCCCTCTCATGGTTCCCTACACCTTAACTTCAGTATCAGTTACTATTCCTTACAAAATCCATTATCAGCTTTCAAAACGCTATCACTGTCAACAGACTCACGTTATCCAACTATGAGGCAATGTTTGACTGATATCCAATTCAGCAAAGAATCAGGGCCCCCTCATTGACAAACAATTATAGCTGAATGTGGGTTGATATTTTCGTTTGTGTCAGCCAGCAAGATGAAAGTAAAATAACAAAGGCATGTCAAAACTTGGCTCCCTTGCCAGGCAGCGGGAGGAACTCCCTTGCTGAATTAGATAACAGTTTCTGAATCCTGGGAGAATCTTTTTCCCTTGTTACTCACATGATCGCAGCTACAGATGAGTATTTAAAGCTCATCTCCATGATGAACGTTTTCATTAGTCTAGACAATCAACAAAACAATAGATCGAGGACCGAGCTCCATAGTGGAGATAGTCCCACTGTGGCCAACTTCACGCTATTCCAGAAGACAGACTGAGGGCTGATGGCTCTCCCGGGATTCCAGGGAACCCACAGACAAGCAAGCAAGCAGACAGTAATCACACAATTAAATACTGAAGTGGGGGGAGGCGCTCAAGCAATCCTTGGCTCGGGTTGACTTTGTCTTTGCCTTAACTTTCTCTGGGGAGATGTGAATGAATGTCTACCTCCCCAAGAGAGGGCACTGACCACAGGAGGAAGTCAGGACCTCACTTAGGTCCAGCTTGGGGAACTAACATTCACCGGGGTTAGCCACAGGTAACCCACAGGTAACAAGAAGCTGGTCTTAGCATAGGACACACAAGAGCTGCATCCCCGGGCTCAACCTGAAATCAAATCCACTGAAGTCCTATTTGGAGAACAATAGGTTTATCTGGTTTATTCCTAGAAGCCAAGGTAAAGGGTTACTTACAGAAGCAAGGGCACCCCCAAACAGCTGCATCACTGCAAGTCCCACCTAATCATGGGACGACAAACTCAAGGGAGCTGCATCACCCAGTCTCACCTTCTGCTTCCTAGTCTCCAGCACTTGTAGCTGGGGGGTGGGGCAAGAACTAGTGATGGCCAGAATCCCAGATGGAGGGTCCCAGGACCTTCCTCCCGACTTCCTCCACAATGAAGTATCGATAGTCCCATGGCTGACTTGTTGCCGCTGTGTGGTTCTGCGATGGCATTGCTATCAGCCAAGGTTACCTCTAGTCTAAGACGGTGGTGGAATGAGCAGATGATGTCGGGGGTGGGAGAAAGTAAACAGATCACAACATCTTAAACTATGCTGATGCCATTAGAAACACAGCCGCCACTTCAAAGGGGACAAGAAGTAGTTTGTTCTCAAGCCAAATATGAGTGGCTGTGGCCCAGGAGCATAGGTCCAGGTTGTCCCAAATTTCATGTCCAAGCATGGTAATGATTTTATGAAGTTTTACAGTAACAGAACAAAGAAACTCATATATCAAGACACTTTAAAAAATATACAATAGTGGAAACAGCAGGTAGGCGGCTAGAGCAAATTGGGGGGAACTCAACTGTGGCTTCAGATGCTTGCTAGTGACATCTCAGTCTTTTGGTTAGTGGAAGCTCGCCGACTGATAACACGTCAAAATGTCGTACCTGTCAGTCACAGGGAGGTTAGGTCAGACACAGAGGTGAGCTAGGGATAGTGAAAGATAGTCCAGGATATGCTGTAATTAGTTCAGGACCCGCGACATTCTGAGCATCGTTGAAGTCCTAATCAGTTCATCGACCTTCGTCGCTTGTTCTAAGGTACAGCTGTTTGGGGGATCCTTAGCTCACAGTACCTCACTACCCCTTTGACATTTTCTCATTTTTTTTGTGGAGAGGAGGTCTTTCTCTAGAGCCCTGGCTGGCCTAGAACTTCCTGTGTAGATCAGAGATCCCTCTGCCTCCGGAGGGCTGGGCTGAAAGTTGTGCCCTCCACCCTTGGCTGTCCTTCAGCGTTTTTCATTTTTAAAAATTGCCATGGCTAAGAGACCCTTACAAATCTCTGAAAACTTAATCATTGGCTTCAAAAAGCCATTGTGTTGCACAGAGGGGAGAACGTGGTGTCGTCTGAAATCAGCGGTTTTCCTCTCATTGATTTGAAATATAGTTGATAGCTCTAGCCGTAAAATTACATATCCATTTGTTTTGAAATCAAAGTCTTTCCTCATTAAGGGTGAAAGGCAGAGCACGCCATGCCCAGTTCCCACGGCTGAAGAGGCTGTCAGCATCGACATCAGTCGAGATCCCACAATGAGGCATCGCTTTCGAGTAATTTGGAGAATTACTGTGTGCGTGACTGAGGGGGAGCATCAGTCCCCGGCAGCTCCACATTTGGCTACACACCCCAAAGTGAAAGAAAACAGCGGCTGGAACAGATGCTGGTGTACCTGCAGCACGGTCCTAATAGTCAAACACAGGCACGCCCCAAGTGTTGGTGAGGGGTGTCTGTGATGGGTGTGTTATGACCGACAAGGGAACGGGCATGTTTGTGTCTTTCTACGGTCTCAGAACTTACTGAATGGCAAGCGATGATGGTCCAAATGGCCACGATTTGCAGACAGTCTTTCTTATCTTGGTAGCCGATCAAGGTGAACATGGAGCCCTTTTCATTCTTAGTGACTAATATTAACTCTATCCATCTATCGTCTATCTATCTATCTATCTATCTATCTATCTATCTATCTATCTATCTATCTATCTATCTATTGATCCATCATCTATTTATCATCTATCTATCTACTATCTATCTATCTATCTTTCTATCTATCTACTATCTACCTACCTATCATCTATCTATCATTATCTATCTATCATCTATTCATCATCCATCTGTCCATCCATCGAGCCACAGAATGACTGTAGAAGGTTTAAGGCCATGGAAGAGTAGAAGAGGAGGGAGGCTGGCAGAGATAAAGGCAGAGTCTGTGTTGATAACAAACCTAGCCACAGGTAGAGGCTGGGGAAGCTGAGGCAGCTGTCAAGTCCTGCTGCAGAGGCAAAGAGCAGGACTGAATTAGATAAAGAGATGGGCAGATGGGTGCACAGGAGGATGCTGTGGGGACAGGTGAGTGGGGCCTTTGTCATCACACTGTGACGTGTCCTCTCTGTGTCAGATCCTTTCCTTGGCTGAAACACGTGTCAGTTCCGGGGCCTGGTTTCCCTGGTAGGATTTTCATATGCCCCCCCGTCTCGATTCACCCTGACTTATTGAAAGGGTGTTACCCATTCTGCTCCCGGAAGTCATTTATCAGTCCCAGCTCTGTGTGTAGCGCCACGCAGGTTGGTTGTTTATACATCCACCCAAGTACAGTCATTCTCTCACCTCGAGATGGAATTTTTAAAAATGGAGTCTCTCGGGGGAAGGCACAGCCTGAAAAATCACTCTTTTACACAAGATGGAGTGACTTAGGGTAGGGCGCAGCCTGCTCACCGCAGTGCATGAGGAGCATTAGTCAGCCTTCTGAAGAAGGGTCTCTGACATGTGCTGCCTCCCGAATGGACCTTGACGGCCTCACAGTGAACTCAGCCTGTCATAAAAGTACACGGCCGTGAACTCAGTCAGTCCCGTGGGGTCAGAGGCAAACGCCGCTGCCCTATCTAGAAACCGTCTAATAACCAACCCAGCAGGCTGTGGAAGATGAGAACATTCTGGAAACAGCCAATGACAACCGTACGGCAGTGTAGGCAGACTCAATGCCACTCAGTTGTACTTACACACAGCCCATGCTGTGACGTTGACCATAGCTTCCTTTCCATAAGAAAACAAGTTAAACACAAAGCAGTAACGAGATGGAAAGATTCATGAGCGGGATGAGAAAAGGAAATCCAGAAACAGCAGAAGAAAATAAAGACACAACTTCCGGAAATGACGATAAGGCTGGTAAGCCCTTAGCAAGACAGATCCAGAAAAAGAGATGGGCTGGGAGGTGACTCAGTGAGCTTGCCACACAGGCATGAGGGCCCAAGTTCCATCCCCAGCACACACGTGAAAAAGCCAGGCTTGGCAACGTGTGCATGTATGTCCAATATTGGGGAGGCAGAGAAAGGGGGACCCCAGGATTCAATGACCAGGCAGTCTAACCCCAGGCACCAATGAGAGACCCTGCCTCAAAAAATAAGGTGGAGAGGAACTGAGGAAGAAGACATCCACCATCATCCTTCGAGCTCTACAGACACATGCAAACACATGCATATGTATCTGTGCACACATACATACACTCACCCTCGAGTACACACACACACACACACACACACACACACACACACACACACGAGGTGGGGGGCAAGTAAAAGCAACGGGAGACAGATAGATGGCTGTCCTCAAAGTGAGAAGACATGCTTCACAGGTGCAGCAGACACTGATGGGACACCAATGGCAAACACCTTTCTGCCCATAAATGTACAAATTAGATAAATTATACAAGCTCACTGCAGGACAAACAACGCCAAATCATTTTAAAGAAAGGAGAACACAATAGCCCCACATCAGCTGGGAAACTGAATTCACCGTCAAAACAAAACGAAAGCCATACCACTTGGTGGTGGAAACTTTCCAGGACTCAGAAAGACGGTGTGTAGCTGGAGATAGTACACACTGTAGATGAAGTGGCTAGGGAGAGTTCACACCTACCCCCATAGATGGAGCGACTGGGGAGAGTTCACACCCATAGATGGAGTGGCTGGGGAGAGTTCACACCCACAGATGGAGCGGTTGGGGAGAGTTCACACCCACACCCACAGATGGAGCGGCTGGGGAGAGTTCACACCCACACCCATAGATGGAGCGGCTGGGGAGAGTTCACACCCACCCCCATGATGGAGTGGCTGGGGAGAGGGTTCACATCCACACCCATAGATGGAGTGGCTGGGGAGAGTTCACACCCATAGATGGAGTGTGCCACTGGAAACCTTAAGTCCCAGAACCTGACACTTTCTGCCTGTGGATAGGATGTTACTAGCAGAAAATTCCACACCTGACTTCCTGTGACGAGTGCCCTCAAGACTGTTGAAATCACTTCCCAGCTTCCTAAATAAGGCATGTGCAGGAGAGGAGTTGGAGAAATACGTGTTCAGACTGAGGCCTTATCCCCAGGATGTCTCATTAGGCGGATCCAGAGCTTCCAAGATTCGGATCTGAGATACCTCCAAGTCTGAGCATTTCAAATTAGAGACCTACAACCTTTACCCTGGAACAGAAGCAAGCCAGGAACAGCCCTACAAGGCTCTGAACAAGAAAAGGCAGAGATCAGTCCATGAGTGGGGAAGGGTTGTCCAGGGTTCTGGCTGCTTTGACTGAGAAATCAAACGTTACTGTCATTTCTGCACTCAGCCCTGAGACCTAAATTGGTGTGGTCTGATCATCCCTGACAAAGCCACCTTGGGGCCCGGCTCCTTTGGTGAAGTCAGCATTTAGGCTGTGTAGGAGTTCACAGGGCGAGGGGCTGAGTTTGGATGGTTGACCAGACTAGGATCTGGGCTCCTCCATACACGGGGTTCATGAGCGATCAGATCCAGAACAGATGGGAGGTGGGAGGTAAGTCTATCCGTTTTTCTGCTGTGATAGTTGTGGCTGGGTGGGAGGGAGCCTCCTGTGGAGACCACTCTAGAGTGGGGAAAGCAATGTGATTGATTGGTGATGTCTGCCTGGGCAGCAAGAGGGAGCATGGAGCAGGCTCGGGAAATGTGGTCCCTGCAAAGGCCTATGGGACAAGGGACCACTTGCTGACCTAAAGGTCATGAAAGCTGTGGGGATGTAGCAGAGCAAGAAGACAGCCGGAAGTGGCCCCTCAATGTGCCAAACTCAGGAGAAGGAGAAAGGAGGAAGAAAAGGCTGTGTTAACAATAAAGCAAAACCAGGAATGTCGTACACTGGAGGGAGCTGTCGATCCGGAAGGGATGGAGACAGGGCCTGAGATAAGAAGCAGAAGTGGAAGGGAGTCTGGAGCTAGGGGTGAGAATGCTGTCCCTCTACTCTTCCTTTCTCTTTGTCTGCTCTGACATCATCCTCATGGCCACGTAGGAGCTGCACCTCTGGACCGGTCTAGGACGATACTTCTAGAGGTTTAATTGAACAGACACAGCTCCCTTCCATGGCTGGGGTGCTGGGCTGAATAAAAAGGAGAAGCCAGCTGGAGCACCGGCGTCCATCTCTCCCTGCTTCCTGGCTGTGGGTGTGTGTACCTACTGCCTCGGGGTCCTGCTCTCTCAGCTTCTCTGGCTGGATGAGACTGGACCCTCAAACCATAAGTCAAAGCAAACAAACAAACACAAACAGATGGAGAAAACCTTTCTTCAGCCGCTTTGTGTCAGGTAGTTTGTTATAGCCGAAGTAACTAACACCTTTCATGAAGCAAAAGAAGTTCTCTCGGATTTTTCTAGAATCCTGGGAGCTTTATCTTTCATTTCCTAATATGGCTAGTTAACAATAAAACAGAACTTCCGTTTTCAAACCAAAAGATGGCTCAGGCGTGTCCCGGGGCTTCTTCCCAAAGAGCCCTAGCCTCTATTCAGAGAGACCTGGGCTTGAAGCCTAGCATACGGACCGTTTGAGCTCTGGTCTGGACCCAAGGCCTCCGGGGTGTGTCCAGGACCTGACCTTACTCTGGGACAACTGCAGTCCCCTTGCTTGTGTCTGCTTTACCTCTCTCCCCCTCAGCGTCTCTATCCTGGCGCTCCTTCCGTGCCACTGTGGGCAGGAGCGCGCTGCCACCGAGGACAGCTGACGCATACCTGACAATGGCGGCTTGATTGGAATTAGCTCCATTAGAGGCCCCATTGTCTGCCGGCTCTGTGCGAAATGTTCCACACCCCAGTCCCCTCCCACACTCATTTTGTTATGACAGGCGATACAAAGGCTCCCAGAATTCTGTTCCGAGAGGGTCACAGCTGCTCGAGCTGTAGAACACCTTCTCTGAAGAATTCACGCTCTAAGGGTCCCACTTAGACGCCCCCAGCCTCCGCCCCACTGCAGGGTCAGGGCTTGCCCTCTGTCACTCAGCCCCGTTTTTGTTTTTCTTTTCTTTTTTTATTTCCCTGCTCCCTGAGTACATTTGAGCCCTTTGGGACCCTCCCCAGGTCTGTGTCAGAGTCCTTATGGAGATTCAATTGTCTTCCCTGACAAACAGACCTGGCCTAGGCCAATCTGCCCCAGCCCATTCAAGGCTCTCAAGTCTATTTACCATGTGGCCACCAGGGGGAGCCGTTTAGAGACATTAGGTAGCGTCTTCACTGTGTTAGCACACTCAAGGGATTCTGAAACTGGGAGGGCCTGCACCTCCATCCCCCTTCCCAGAAAATAATTTTTAGAAGATCGTTTCGGCTGTAATCATCCTGAAGATGTCCACTTCGGCAAAGAGAGAGGCAGTCGTTGTGGACGGTTTCCCAGGTGTGGCACGAGTAGAGGGAGCTCGAGGCATTTGACCCATAGACCGCATCTCGTCCTTCCGGCTCAAGGGTCCCCCATGCCACGCTATTTTACATGCTCTGCCGCAGGAACGTGCAGCCCGTGACAGAGTGTTTCCCCCCAGCAGCTCCTAGGGGCACCTGCAATTTCTCCTTGAGAGGAGCAGGGTGCTGGGGGCGACATGGTTCCAGGAAAGCCGGACAGAGGAGCTACCCAGCCTCCATCGTATTCACAGGTGCACACATAGCATCCATTCCTGAACAAGTTCTAGGCCTGAACACTGGCAGGCAGGACCGGACCTTCCGTCTAGGCCTCCCATGTCCCTCCAGTTTTCCTTCTTCCCTGTCTGCAGAGAAAAGACACCACCCACCTTACGTTAATTAACCCGGCCCCTGTGATAGACAAAGATATTGTGGGAGACAGATATTTTATTTGCTTTTTTTGTTTTGTTTTTACCACGGAAAGCAAAGGAGTGAAATTTTCTGTGGATTCAGTGGAGATGTGCTGTCATGTCCCTGGGCAGTCAGGAGGGACAAGATGGCTGGGATCGGGGAAGGCGGGCACAGCAGGTCCCACCCGGATGTCTACAGAACACAGCACCGAAGGCCACGTGAGACACAGATGTCCTGCTAGGGCCTCTGCACTCCCACCCTGAAGGTCATCGTGGAGAATCCACTCAGCTGAGTTCTAGAGGCTGCAGCACTTGGCTGGGTGTGGGTTGGGGTAGGTCACAGGCCCCTGAGTCCTATGCATAGATTATCTCCTAAGACCTCAGGTGGCTGTCGCGAGGACCCCGGAAGTTACACTGGGAAAGCTGCTGGGGGGGCCCATCCTTCTCAGGAGCCTTCACAGCCGGGGGGACATTTTTAAACTGGGATACGAAGGCAGAAGGAGGCTTACAGGGGCCGGGTGCCTGAGGCCTGGCCACCTTTGCTGAGGGGTCTTCCCAGGAAGCAGGAAGGAGATAACGGTGTCAGAGGCAAAGGCTGGCCGCTCAGTCGGCAAAGACTGGGGCCTTGGTGTAGACAAGGAACTGATAAGGCCCCTGGCAGATGGGGCAGAGAAGCAGAGCCTTCTCCTGGGGCCCTTGGAAGGAGCTTGACCCTGCGGATACCTGGATTCCTGCCAAGGCCCCGGAGGGACCTCCATAATAAATTGCGATGCTAAGATTCTTGCTCTCAGTGGCTACCCTGGTGACAGAAGATAAATATAAGGTTAAGTATAGATTAAAAATACTAAAAGGCAAAAAAAAAAAACCCACCCAAACTGTAACTAGAGCTGAGGGGAGGTTCCTGATTGGCCCGCGCACACCTGGGCTCCTGCAGGCCTGTGGAGCAGAGTTCTGGAGCTGTTGCTGAGAGGACTCGGTTCCTTGTTGCACACTGCACTGGTGACCTTGAGTTTCTTGCCAGGGGTGGAACTACACCTCTGGCTACTAATTGCTGTCTCCGTTTTCCTCACCACAGCCCGTGGCTTCTAGTCACTCCCGGGCGGAGGCCCTACAGCCTTCCTTGTTCATGAGAGTCACCTGGAGAGGTTAAAATTCAGATTCCCGGGCTACACAGATCCCGTTGTTTTCTAGAAACCTTCCTCTGATCCAAGGGGTGCCCATGACCAAGCTGCCAGCCAGACCATTGCCTGCTGGGCCTATGTTCCCATTCACTAGGATTGACTCCTCAAGCTCTTTGGGGAACCTTCTTTTCAGATGCATGTATTAGGGTACAAGTCAGCTCCCATGGGGTCTTGTTCCTCAGAAACTACTGTGAAGCTAGCCAACCCAAGTCAACAAATGTCAGCTTTTAAAACTCCTAGCTTCACTTAAGGGGGGTGGAGGGTGGGGATTTTTGTTTTGTTGAATTAAAAACACAATAGAAGGCAGTGGTGTCATTAGCCAGGGCCAGATGAGCAGTCTCAGAGTCACTGCTGGTTCCTGGCAAGGCCACCCCTCGCTCCTCTTCCCTGTGCCTCAAGAGGGAGAGGTGCCGCAGCCATAAGGACTTCCTTACGGACACAGAGCATCTGCCATGTTGAGGCTGCCCTGTTGCTGGGCATAATGGGGCCATCAGTCACCATCTCATCTGGTCCTCACTCCCCCCACGAGGCCCCGCCCTCCCCTCGGCCTTCCCAGCTGCAAGGCTGATGCTGCGACCCGAGGCTCAAGCTGATGTTGGCTCTTGGGGTCTTCTTTCTGAGTTCTCTCTGTTTTGTCTGACCTGAAGCTGCAGCCTATGTTTCTGAGGTCGCAGATGGTGACCCTGCTCCCAATGTCTGGAATTTACCGCTCTGCTAGGCTTTATGGGAGTTGTTCTGTAAACTAGACTGTGTGCACACGGGTATCAATTCAACATTTAAACACAGTCTGGATATTTGTGATAGGACAACCAACATTAGCATTTTAAGGATAGTAGTAATCCCCTTACCTGTAAGGTTTCCCCTGGTGTTATGGTTAGCTCTGGTTGTCAACTCGGCAGGATCTAGAATCCCACAGCCAGTGCCCGGCTGTTGGCAATTCATACCTCACTCCTGCCCCTTGGGATGATCTGGCCACACAGCTACCTGAGTGAGCTCCCAATATGGCTTCCGGCTTATCACTGTTGGGAAAGAGAGGGACTTCACGGGCCTGGTGTGCCCATGAGGATCTCCTGCCTTCTAGAAGGGAAGCTTAATAAGGCCTAGTCTTCAGACCGCGAGTGGCCATGGCTGCTCTGATGTTAACGGACATGTCCAACCAGAGGAAACAGCCACGTGACACCTGGGTCTGCTACTCCTTGCTTTGTTTCCCTGGGGAAGCTTTTCTGCCTCCTCTGACCTCAGTTTCCTTATCTGTGAAATGGGCATGAAAACTACCCCAATGCAAACAGCCAATGTGAGCACTGAAGGACCTGAGGAAAGGGGCTGGATGTGAGCAGATGAACAAGTGATGGTCCTTGTACTGTCCACACGGGGTCGGAGGTGAGCCTGCTCGCAGCCAAAACCTTGCTTTAAAATGATGCTCTTCTACTTCCAGCTTTTTTTTGGCCTCAGTTTTCCGAATCTGCAGTATGGGCAGATTCTGCCTCCTCCTTGCATGAAGCTGAGGGGCAAGGACACACTGTTTCCCAGCTAGCGGCGGTCTGGATGCCAGTTTTCAGGCTGAGCGCAGGCTGGGCATTGCAGAGCCTCGGCCAGCTGGTTTAGAGGCAAGCGGAGGGCGGGCTGCCAGCGGTGACTCCCGTCAGCTTCGCTCTAGTGTTGGGGTTCCGCGTGGTGTAGCGGAGTGTGACTCAGCTCTGTTTTCATTCACAACTTCAGGCACTCGCTTTAAATAGACTCCACTTGGGATCTACCCCGGGGTAATTACTTAATGTGCCATTTAATCGGAGATCTAATTAACGCAGGCGTTCTCTGACAGCCATCACGGGGCGCGGAGAGCAGGTAGGCGCAGGGCTGTCACCTGGATCCTGGAGGTGTCTGAGGCCTGGAGCGATCCCGGAGTAGGAGAGGCGGCAGAGCATCCACATCCTCACCCTGCTAACTCACGGCTTCCACAGAGCCGGAGAGTGAGGAACGGGTTCCGGGGGCCTGACCCCGGACGCTGACCAGAAGAAGGCAGTGAACTTTTGTGCTGCGGTTTTGGGACGCCCCTGGCTGGGCTGAGTCCCTTCTCTGTGCAATGGCAATGGGACAGGGGCTATAAAGAGATGCTGTAGGGCCTGGGGGATAATTATCGGGGCACACTAGGGGTGTCCTGCCAAACAGGGCTACTCACAACACAAAGGACGTGTCCTGGGAGTGGACATTGGCAGTGGGGTGGCTGGTGCCACGCTGGCTGGAGCATCGCTTTCTGCAGCGCCACCAAACCTCATGTGATCATTCCATGGACCACGAGGCCACAGAAGTCCAGCATCCATTCCTCTGTCCTGACCAGTCACCAGGGGAGACTCTACATAGGCCCGCTGGGCCCCAGGAGGACACAGTTGTCTGCTTTCTTCAGTTACCCCACATCTACACACACACACACACACACACACACACACACACACTGCCCCAAAGAACCAATGAAGGAGCCAATTCCAGGAGAGCCTGGTTTTTCTGGAATTTTTCAAAGCAAACATCACCCAAATGTCCACGGGATAAGCATGCTGGGGTCCAGTCACAGCTCCCAGAACTGCAGGTGGGACTGCACGCAAGAGCAAGATTGCAGTTTTGTGGATTTAAGGAAAGCGAGTCCTCAAGCCAAAGAGGAAGCCAGGCCTCAAGCTCTGCTGTGACATTCTACCATCCGACATTCCCAGGGAATGGCAGCTGGGGCCAGAAGTGGAGGGACCAGACACGGTGACCCACAAAAACGAAGGACCCTTAAAGCTGCTCTCTGAAAAGCCCTACCCTAAGTAGGGCCCCTCCTCACTAACTGCTTACATTAGATTTAGGAGCCCTGGAGACCCAGAGAATGTTCTAGAGGCAATGCCTCTGTCTGGCCCCAGAGGGTGCTATTGCCTCACAGATGAGTTGCCTTCCCTTTACAAAGCAAAGGAGCCTGGAAGTTTCCAGGCCCAGGCAAATCTTCCAGGGTTCTGTGATTGGTTTCCATTTCCCCAGAGGAAGTCTTTCCAGACCCTGTGGCCGGAGCAGAGAGCAGGACCTGTCAGGGCTGGGACACTGGCGATCGTCACTGTGTCTATGGTCTGCTGCAGCCTGTCAGAACTAGTCAGCATGTGTCAAAGCCTGGCCATCGGCTCTATGGACCACATACCTTTCTTCTGACACCCTCTGCCCTTTGGAGTGGACATACTGCCCCTAAACTCCAGGGCCGTATAGCGTCTGGTCACTCGGTAGGGTCACTGTGTCTAGTGAGCAGCAGGGCCTGGGTCTGCATGTTGCCTTTGTGTCATCTGGGAACTCTGTGACCCTAAATCTCGGCTGACCCCCTCCTGTGTTCAGGAGTATGCACGTCTGTAAGGCATTTCCGGTTCCTTCTGGCCCTGCTGCAGGGCTCTAGGGCCTCCGAGCTCCCTTGGAGGTATCTGGCAGCCAGTGATCCCTTGGAGAAGATTCTGTTCAACAATCAGCTCTGGCCAGATGTTCTCGGTTTTTGAGCCATATTTTTTATGAACCAAGGAGGACCCTTTCCCTTATTTTTAAGGAAGGGAAGAACTCACATGGGTTGGAAAATTGGACTTGGACTGTTGGTTTTACACTGTAATATGCAGAGGAGGCCAAGGTTGGGGTCCCTCTTCAGCTTCAGCTGAACCAGCGTTATTGAAGGCCATAAGTCAGGCAGGGGATGCAGAATTGAAGAGGAATGTTTTCTTCTCACATCTATGCACAGAGGAAGAGGGAGGAGGAGAGGGAGAGGGAGAAGAGAGAGAGGGAGAAGAGAGAGAGGAAGACCTGGAAGATGGACAAGCAGCCATTACCACCACCCCTCCCCTGTCTGTCTTATAACAAATCACACACCAACTCAGCGCTCATGACGTGATTTTCCTTTGTGATTTAAGGGATTTTTCTTTCTCTTAAGGTCGCCCTGATAATCTGGCCTATTTCTCGAAGGTCATTGAGTTTTTGTGCATAAATCTATGAGGATCATTGGAGGGAAGAAAAATAAAGAGTATTGGGACTGGGGAACTGGCTCAGTGGTGAAGTGTGCTTGTCGTGCAAGCGTGGCAACCCGAGTTTGAATTGCTGGTATCCACATAAAACCTGGGTGGGGCCACATGTAACTGTCCTTCCAGTATTGGGAGGCAGGGCTGCAGAGACACAGGGGGTCTAGGAGCTCGCTGTCTAATCAGCTAAGCTGAAAGCACAGCCAGCTTCAGGTTCAGTGAGAGACCTGTCCCAGGGGGAAAGGTGGGGAGCGGTAAAGGAGCAATCAGGCATCTTCTCTGGCTGCCACATACACGCACATGGGTTTGTGAACACACACACACACAAAGTAGGAAGTAAAAGAGCACTATTAGGCAAAATGTGCTAATTGACAGACACCGACTGTGATGAACTGGGCATGCTGTGATCCCAGGGGGCAGAGAAGGACCCTCAGGATGAAGATTTTCTAATTCACCTGGTGTCTAACCAGTGGTGCTCACTCAACACAAAACATGTCTGGCTTCCAGGAAGCCAGATAGCCAGCAGTCCAGGTCCTGAGAAGACAAAACGGCAGCAGAGACCTTTTCAACTTAGTGGGCATTGCAAACTTCCAGAGGGCCCTGGCCAGCACGCTCCAGTGAGGAAAAGAACTCCTCTCTCCCCTAGCCTTTAGCAGCTGTTCTTGTGGCTCCCCTTGTAGCTGCCGAGAGCCAGATGAGAGGGAAAGGCACACAGGTGGTCCCTATTTCTCCCTGCTGACCATGGTCCAGGTGGGCACCAACCCCCTGCCACCCACAGCCTCAACAAGGGCTGCCTGGGGCTTCTTCATGCTGAACCACAGCTGTTAGGGAGGACATCCTGGAGCCCCCAACCTATGTAAACAACTTTCGCCTTTTTTTGGTTGGGGGGGTTGGGGGCTGTCAAACACTGCTTAGCACTCTGGTAGTTTGAATGAAAATGGTCCCCTTAGGCTTGTAGGGGGTGGCTGTCCTGGAGGCGTAGCTTTGTTGGAGGACGTGTGTCACAGGGTGGGCTTTGAGGTTAAGAAGCTCAAACCAGGCCCAGTGTCGCTCTCTCTCTTCCTGCTGCACCATGTCAGCCTGTGGCCACCATGCTCCCCGCCATGACAGTAAGGGACTAGGCCTCAAACCTTTAAGTGTTTAAATGGTTTCCCTTATAAGGGTTGCCACGGTCATGGCATCTATCCATAGCAATAAAACCCTAGGACAAGCACGCAGGAATATTACCCAACGGTTCACAACTGTGGTGAATCTGAAACACCCAGAGGCAGTTGGGGTCCTTGCAGCAGGAAGTGGGTGGGGGAGTTCCTGACACCTAGCAGGTGAGGCTGTGGTGGTAACACAGCCTCCAGTGCTGAAACATTAACACAAAACTCGTTTGTTCTGAGGCTGGCAAAGGGGGGCATCACTGGGCCTCTGCGTCATTGGTGCTCCGTGGTACTAAGAACCAACAGGGTGTACATTCGTCTTCATCTGGTGCCCAAACCCTCCTGGTCCTCTGGGTGGGCGGGTCCTGGCTCTGGATGACTTTGTGACCAGCCAGAGCTCAGCATATGCTCCTGCCGTCTGCAGAGCGGCTGTGGTGGCCAGCTAGGTGCAAGGTTGTGTGATCTAACAGTGGTTACATGGAAAGGTCCCTTTCTCTGCTTCCTCCGCCTTTCCCCTTCTGTTCCTCCTCCTCATCTTCTTTCTCCTCCCATTCTCCTCTCCCTCCTTCCCTCTAGTACCCCACTTCTGTTTGTCCCATGTCCCACAAGTGGGTCAAGTCCTCCCTCCTGTCCCCTGCTCTGTCTTGGGGTTCAGACAAAAGTTGAGCATCTTGAGCAGACCAGCACGGTGGAGTTGATCTGATGACCACCCCCGCCACCGCCGCCCATGGCTCGTCCAGTCCTTGTCATCTTTTCATTTATGTGCTTCTTTGGGGGACAGGCGTGCCTCTCCATAGAGAGTGAACCTCATGTGATGTTCACCTCGGTGCTCAATCTCCCGGAGCCTGGCAGAGTGCTGGCATAAATGGGCCGTCAGAGAGACACCTTGGTAGCACAGGGGTAGTTACCACACCGCCACATCCTCCCTGGAGCTGAGAGTCTCACATCCTTCCTGCTCACGTCTGCACTCTGTCAAATATCACTCTGCCTTGTTCTCTTGGCCGGGGCCATCTGGAACAGCGCACTCTGCTCTGAGAACGGCACGGATTTCCTTGTCTCTGTACCCAGTGTGCCCTGTCTGTAAACAAGAGTGCAGCATGGGTCAACAGCTGAGCAGAGCAGGGAACAACCAAATAAGGACGGGCTTGATGTGGGCTGGACACCCATGGAGACCCTGTGTACCCACTCGTCTCTGTACTCACGGCACAAGCGTAAACAAAGTTAATTCACACGATAAGCCAGGATATGGGGACTAAAGAAGGTTTAGCTAGACCTCTGAAAAGAAGGCCAGGAAGTCAGGGATCTGTGTTTGACACAGACATTTGTGCTCCATGGCCTGCCATTTCTTGGAAGTGTTTTGAGGATCGGAAGATGAATCTGGACATCTGTTTCGGGAGTCAGCACTGAGGGTCCACATTCACGCTTTGTGTCCCATCTCGTTTGAGGTGAACTCAAGTGTTCCGTTCTCCCCTTCCCACCCTAGTGCATCTCTCCAATTTAGTCCGAAAACAACTCTGTTCCTGGGAGAGAATGGCTATCCAGATGTCTCCACGCCAAGAGAATCTGGAGAGAGAAGTGAAGTGCAGAGGAGAAATTGATGTATTCCATCCAGAAAGTGTGAGAGGCAAGATTTAAGTCTTCCATAAGCTCTCATCTGGGACGGATGGGCTGTGAAATGTCCCCCTTAGGCTCACATGTTTTAGCACTTGCTCACCAGCTGTTTTAAGGGGGTTGCTAAACCTTTGGGATGATGGCCTGGCTGTAGAAGTGGGTCCCTGTGGGCTCACAACTGGTCACAGTTTCCTGGTCAGTCATGACGTGCACAAATTAGGTTTCTACCAGAAGGAACACAGCCCCCCAGCAGCCATGCTCTTCCAGTCATGATTGACTGTATCCCCTCAACTATAAACCCAAATCAACCCTTATTTAAATCAAGTGGCTTCTGTTGGGTATTTTGTAGAAAGTAACTAATATATATGTAAAAGAAACTTCTACACAGCCCTTAGTGTTAGAGCCTTGTTGATAAGACGTGTTGGCCCTGATGGTCATGTGACCCACAGCCAGCTTTCATTTTGGTTTACCTAACTGCTCGTTGTGGGAATGGGTGGATTTCACAAACTGGAGGAAAGTTCTTTTCCAAATTCCATGAAAGTCGTTTGAATGGAAAATCCAAGATAAGGCTGGGGAGACGGCTCAGTGGGTAAAGTTCCATCCAATCAGAGGGGCTTGGCAGGGGATTCTCAGCCACCCACATAAACAGAAGGGTGTATCAGTGCACTTTGTAACCCAGCAGGGGTGGAGCGGATACAGGTGGATCCCATGGGGGGACTCAGTGCTCATCCAGTCTTGGTGAGCTCGCTACAGGTTCAGTGAGAGACTGTCTCAAAAAACAAAGTGGAGAGTGATTGAGGAAGACATCTAGCATTGGCCTATGGCCTCTGTGTCCACATCTTCACACACACGGGCACACACGGACACACACAGGCACACACGGGCACACACGGGCACACACACACACACCTGAAAGGAAAAGGACAAACAGGAATCCTTGAATAAGTCACAACAGCTTCTTCAGATTGTAGCAGGTAGAGCAGAGAGTTGGTGGTTCCCAGGCCACCTTGGAGGGGCTAGAGGTGGAGGACAGCCTCGGAGCACCGGGAGGTAGATCTATGCCCAGGTCTCTTACAGATTGTATTGGCACACATGGCTTTGGAAGCCCTTGTTCCCCCCAAAGTGTCTCTTCTGGGTACTGCCCTATGTGAAGCCTGGAGCCAGCATACTTTATGGACCCGTGCTCCCCAGGCTGAGTTGATATGAACCCGTGCTCCCCAGGCTGAGTTATATGGACCTGTGCTCCCTAGGCTGAGTTATATGGACCCGTGCTCCCCAGGCTGAGTTATATGGTCCCCTGCCCTCCAGGCTGTTAGGAGCTGATGCCCCCAGAACCACAGTCTCCACCATCAGATCAGGTCTCTCAAAGACTGCTGCTGCTCTCTGTGTCTCGTAGCGTGGGAAAACACACCAAAGCCTCCAATCTGGAGGATGGGAGGAGTCTCTTCTCTCCTCAGAGATGTCTGCCCCCAGCCAGCCAGACTCACATCCTCTTCAATACGTTCTCTCCTTGCTCCTTAGACTTATCACACAGGATAACCCGGTGATGTTGCCCCTTATTTTCCTCTTCTCCATGTGAGTGAACGCTTCCTCAGAGACCTCATCAGTGCCTCCAGCATCACCGATTCCTCCAGAAGACTCCTGGATCTTTCCCGGACACTGGCCGAACATTGATTTATGGTTATTCTCCACAAAAATTGAGTTCTGTGGTGGCCAGGGGATCTCACACAGATGAATCGCAGTGCCCTGAGAGAACACAATACCCTGTAGACAATCAACAGCCATTGCCTCCTAAACGAACAAACACAACCTTATTTGTGATATAAACCTGCCAGTATAAACAGATTTCCGCCCTTCTGGAGTATTACATGTAATTTAAAAGTTATACCATTGTCGCAACCTTCTGGTGTATTCCTGTAAGTATGCATGTTGTGTTGGTGTGTGTGTGTGTGTGTGTGTGTATGCATGTGTGCACAACCCTGGTAGAGTCCAGAACTCAGTGTTGGTGCCTTTCTCAGTCACATTCCACATTATTATTATTATTATAGACATGGTTTCTCACTGAATCCTGAATGCACTCATTGCTGTTACTGACTAGGTAGGCACCAAGCCCCAGGGATCATCATGTCTCTGCTTCTCGGTGCTAGGATATATTCCACATATATGTAACACATGAATTTTTACATGGGTTCTGGGGATCTGAACTTGGGTCCTTATGCTTGTACAGCAAGCACTTAACTAACTGACCTGTTGCTCTGGTCCTCAGTGACACTTCTTTAAATTTTTTTTAGATTTATTTATTTTTATTTTATGTACCTGAATGTTCTGCCATAGGTATGTGTACCACATGCATGCCTCGTGCCCATGAAGGTCAGCAGAGGGAGTCTGATCTGGTACTGGAGTTATAGACAGTTGTGAACTGCTGCGTGGGTGCTGGGAATCGAACCTGGGTCCCGGCACCTGAGTCCCTGGAGGAGCAGACAGTGTTCTTAACTCAAGTGACACCAGTGTCTTCCTCCAGGATTTGTTTCAGGGGCGTCCTGGAAAGCTCTACAGAGGTCCCGCGACGTCACGGACAAAAGTCCCCTTAGAAAGAGCGGAATAATTTGTTTCTGTTGTAATTGTAGCTTTCCTTCTTAACAAAACGTCACTGTCAACAGCTCTAAAGAGAAGCACTTGCAGAACAACTGCCATGTGCCAGGCGCTGTTCCCCGGTGCAACCCGACGAGCTGACGTGACCATTTCCTTCCTTGCTTGGGAAGGCGTCTCAGGTAGAGAGAGGTTAAGGACCATGTTCAAGGTCACAAGGACGGTGTTCAAGGTCACACAGTGGGCCTACACTTTGGCGTTTGCCTTCAGCCTCCCATGCCCTGTGAAGCCAGCAGCGTGGAAGTGAGTGGCTCCATGGCAGAGCTGATGAACACAGTGGCCAGGGGTTCAAACCTTGGGCAAGCTCACCCCGGTGGCTGGCAGACCTGGGACTCACCAGCATTGTGGCGCCCTTGCTACTCTTATCCTGGAGGCACCAGAGCTTCCTTCTCACCCAAATGGACGGGAACCTCCTCCATTTCCTCTGCCAGCTCCTTAGACTTCCTACGCACGGCAAGCCCAGGAACGTTTCCCCTTTCTATGGCCTTCTCCACACCATCACAGCCTCTTCCATCTCCATGTCTTACCGAGCTAACTCTCAGCACTCAGCATACAGTGGGGTTCAGGGTAGAGAGCATCCATCCCAACCTTTCAAGTGCAGCGCACCACCACCCAAGGAAAGTTGTCTGTCTGTTTGTCTGTCTGTCTGTCTGTCTGTATATTTGCCTATCTGATGCCTTACCAATTTCACCTGTAAGACATTGCTGACTTCAGACGATTTGAAAATATAAAGGTCTCGAGCAATAGGTAAAGTGCTTGCCTCATAGACTGAAGATTTGATTTTGGATCCCTAGCACTCACAAAAAAAATCCCAGTGCTGGGGAGGCAGAGACAGGGGTTCCTAGAGCTCCCTGGCCAGCCAGCCAGGCTAATATTTTCTAGACACTGTCTAAAAAATAAGGTGGTGAGCATTTGAGAAACACAAGTACCAACCCTGGACTTTTACAGAAGTCCACACACAAGAACACACACACACAACACACACAAGAACACACACATACATACACACAAAACACACACACTACACACATAAGAACACACACATACATACACACAAGAACACACACTACACACACATACATACACACAAGAACACACTACACACATACATACATACAAGAACACACACATACACACACAAGAACACACACATATGTATATAGAAGAACACATATACACATACATACAAACACAGCACACACAAGAACACACGTATACATACACACAAGAACACACACACACCAGATACACACATACACACAAGAACACACCCACAACACACACATTGTGCTCACACACACCATGCACACACACAAACCAATCAATCATTTAAAATCATCTAGTCTGTCATTCACTCTATGTCAACCTTCACTCAACAGAGCTGTTTCTCAGCTGACTGGAAGGGATGAGAAGGAAAAGGACGCAGACCCCAAGTAGATGCTGCAGAGTTAACAGGATTCTGGCTCAGGGTTTTTGAGAGTTGGACCAGTGCCCGCCCATGCCCCCAAGCTACTTCTCCACCCTCCCCCAGGCCAGCTCTTAATTGGACTTTTAAGATGGATGCCAAGACACTGTTTGACCTCTGTTTATATCTCTGAAGATGGACTTTAATTGTGCCCATTGCTTTTATTATAAGCATTACCGTATTCATTACTACACCTTCTAAAAATAACAGGGCTGCTTTGTGCTCCGCACATTGGAGGCGACTTCATTTCCGCTGGGGTTAGAGGTCAGGGTTCAGAGGACTGGGCTTAGTGGGAAGACATTTGTATGTGGAGCAGGAAGAGCAGCGGTGGCAGTTGGAGGGCAATTTGGAGTTGTCTAAATCCAAGGTGACAACCGCCTCAAGTCTACAGAATATTCAATTAAAAGGCCCCGAGGAGACAGGGAAGGAAAACCCAACAGGGCCTCTTTTGAACGGGCCCTGTTCAGCTCATTTTCCCTGTGAATGCAGACTTCAGTGGGCTTTCAAGCGGAAAGAAATCTGGAGTAGATGGGGTGAAAGAGGGCAGGATTGCTCCTTCGGCCTTGGGAGACGGCTCTGGTATCTTAGACACGTGCCTTCATCGGGAGCTGTTGTGATGCCCGATGAGTTCCCGGCTGTTCCTGCACGCTGAGAGAGCAGCAATGGGTGCGCGAGCCCCTTAATTTTCTAGTTTATCTTCCCCTGGTTTGGGGTACAAGCCCCCTGAAAGGGCAGTGATTCTGCCATCTCTGTTGACAGTCGGAAAACACTACAGTTCCCAACATTTGGCAAAGACACAAAAGAAAAATAAATCAATATTGCCAGGGAGACTATCATTTCTGAGGCAGATTTAATTATGAATTATTAGGAATGGTTCAGTTGAATTAAAAGAATTAGGAGGGTCCCTCTGTTTAATGTGGGTGTCAGCGATGCGTGCTAAGTAGCAACTAGGTTCATTACCAAAAGTTAGATTCATTAGGTTATATAATTTGCAAGTTTCTATTCTTAATTTCTCCTAGCCAAATCCAATTATTTTCTTGAAATAGCATAATTAGTGGCGGGGGGGGGGTAGGGAGGGAGGGCACATAACATGACATGAAAATAACACATTTTTCTTCCATTTGGTTACAGAAATCTTTTGAACACATTTCTGGCTCATGCAGAATAGCACCGAGCCTCCCTCACCCACCAGCCTGCTCAGCTGCCTGTGTTCTCACCTGCCGGAATGCTCCTTGGCTTCCACGCTCGCCTGCCCGCGTGAGCTCAATTAACAACAGGTTGCATGGAGTGGTCATTTCATCTGAACTTTTGGAAAAACCTGAGATTTTTGCATCGACCTCTTTGTAGCTAATTAAATGTTCCCCAAAACATCTTGATGTCCGCCCCCTTTCTTTTCAGGAGGAAGTAACTGAGGCTGTCAGCGAAGCTCCTAGCCTTTGTCTTTTGAAACATCACCACTGTTAGATGCAGAGAAGTTTGTTTGGTGGTGAGCAGCTGGGTGCAAAGAGAAAGAATGCGGAACCTTCAGAAATGATTTCGAATCAGAGTCTCTAACAGGCAATTATATAACCTGTTTGTCTTCTAGATGCTTCTGTGGCTCTGTATTTCTTATTATTGTGCATGAATGATTGTCTCACTCAGGTGAGACGTGGCTCATTACTACAACGCAAGAAAGGAGCTGACAATTAGCCTGTTGATTTCAGCTGCATAAACAGCGGAACGGGGATGCTCCAGCCAGAGAAAGAAGGAAAGTCGAGGCCGGAGCAAGAGTTGGAGTTGGGATGAGGAGGGAGGGAGGGAGAGGAGAAAGACCCTGTGGACTCAACCATCCACCTGCTCCATCTACCTGAGTCAGGGGATGAATGTGTTCTTAGCTGTGACACACTACCACTATTTCTAGATCAGGTGATTAGCCTATCAGGAGTTCCAGAAGGCTGCCAGGGGCATCTGGGGAGTGTATTTATTCATCTAGAGATTTCTTCATGCCGCAAGCCTCACACACCTTAACAGTTTGGGCTCAGTTTCTCAGCAATGGCTTCCTTAAGGGTAGCTTCCCTGGAATGAAGGTTCCACAACGAACCCACCTGGCGACTCTGAGCCTGGAGGCACCCACAGCATCACCTAGATATGTGCACTCATTTGCACCAATCAGGGGATGGGAAGCACTGCCGAGCCAACTTCAGGGCATCTGAAACAAATAGCCAAACCTATCAGGCAGGAAGTCCCTCCTCCCCCAGAGGAAGAGCATGCTGATGCACCCTGTAAGTGAGATCCTTCCAGGGTCGTGTTTTTATGAATTTCAGAATTCTTTAAGGACTTGATGCCTCCAGGGGAGGAGAAGCATTTAGATGGGAGGAAAAAGGAAGACTCGAAAGGGACATGTGGCCAGAGCCAGCAACCGGCTTTAGGATGCTCCTCTGACTTGCCTTCTCGTTTGAACATAGGCTGGGTCAGTGCTCCAGGACCCTACAACCTGTGAGAGTCTCTACTCAACTGGGTACTCGGTTCGTCACGTGTCACCTCTGCCAGCCGGCTCGAGCTCTGGTCTACCCTAGTCTTAAATTAGAACAGACTTGGAAAAATTCACATTCAGTCAGAGATGAGGTTTCCACAAAAATCTCTGAGCAAGAGAGACTAGGAGATGGATTTAATTGTTTTTTTTTTTTATTTAATTGTTTGAGCCACTTAAGACAGATGGCTGGAAGTGATCTGATAGCTCTTCCTTCTTGCCAGGAGGCATTGTGGTCAGTAGGACAGCGTAGGGTGCAGGGTGAGATCGGCAGCTCCTCCAGGGCCCTCTCACAGGGCCCTGTTCCTCACACACATCTCCTCTGCTCTCCACAAGTATGTCCCCTGGGAATCCAGGGGGCAGATCGGCAATGAGCAGATGACGGGGTGCGCACAAGCAAGCCCTTCTGCCTTCGGTTATTTCTGTGCTCACTTTCTCCCCATCTAAGAGTGTGGTGGAGCCCGGGCACTTCGCCCTCATTAAAAACATGTGGGCAGAGAAGTGGGGTCGAGACAGGCCCAAAGATGGAAGAAACGTAACCTTGGGAAGTGGTTTATTGTCTGACTCCTGTGATAGAATCTTCTAGATTCCTCCTTCTCCCCTAACGTTGGGGAAAGAATGTGCATGCAGCCCTGAAATCTTCTTTAAGCCCTATCTAGAGGAATGTTTGCTATGCCCATCCTGTCTTATCAACAAGACCATCGGCCTGGATGGTAGTTCTGAGCTCTGGGGTCACTGCTGACCTACACTCTTGCCATCCAGAAAGAGACACAAAGGTCCTCTCAGAGCCCACGTGGCTGTGAGCTGCCCAGTCTGCAGGGTTGTCCTGTGAGCTGCTCAGTCTGCAGGGTTGTCCTGTGAGCTGCCCGGTCTGCAGGGTTGTCCTGTGAGCTGCCCGGTCTGCAGGGTTGTCCTGTGAGCTGCCCGGTCTGCAGGGTTGTTGTCTCTACACAGCACAACCTTCCCGAGCAGAAGTCTAGAGGAAGCTGGGTCCCAGGTGGGTTCCCAGGCACAGCTTCAGCAGCTAGAAGTCAATGCCCTCTGATGAGAAAGTTCCAGAAAGTACATGTGAAATAAACTCCTTCCCTCTGGGACCTTGCCTTTGCCCCCCACTTGAACCGCAGGCAGCAGTGCTGCCCCCCGAGGATAATACAGAGAAATTCCTAGACTCACCCCATTCTCACAGTGGCGCCGGAACAGTGGGGGTGTTACTCCCATTTTATAGGTGAGGAGAGGGGCTCAGAAGTTAATTGAAATCACCCTAAATTCACAACCTAAATGACAGGCAGAGCCCCCCCCCCCCAACTCCCAATATCTCACCTACCACACTATCCAACACCAACTTCCACTTGGCCAAGCTTCCAACCTGGGTCAGGGGAGGGGCAAGCCAGCCCTATGTCCAGCCCACAATGAAGATCCCTGAAGACTGATAGGCCAAAGCTCAGGCTCCTCTTAGATGCTCGGGCACAGAAGCCAAAGTTCCTAGGCCCCAAGAGCCTTGGAAGTCTTTATTTCCTGGTCCAGCAAGAGACTAGTTCCTGGGGGCCTCCCAGGCAGCCTTTGCTATGTGGAGGGGACATCTCATCCCATTAGAGAGTGTCACATGTGTAGGGCAGATGCTTTACATGGGGTCTTTGGTGGGAAACTCTGAATGGGGACTCTATCTGTCAGGACCACTTCAATATAAAGACTTAGCAAGGCACGTCAATGAATCAGGCAACTGAGCATCTCTTTCCGGTGCCGAGGCAGCCAAATGTTCCCGCACAGCCTTGCGCTGCATGGGAATATTTCTAATTAACACAGCCCCCTTTGAGATGGACTGCTTCGGAATGTTTTGTTAATGAGGCGACTTCGCACTATGTTCTGTGCTGGCTGAAACCTTTGGCTCTCATCCATCAGGTCACGGCTAACTGGAGACAAAACCAGATGGCGCCATTTCTACCCCTGGGGGAGGAGACATTCGTGCTACTTCAGGGACCTCAATTAATACTGGAAGGGATCAGAATATACCTTTACTTGGAAAAAGAGAGTAAAACCAAAGAGCTAGGATGGGACGAGCTCAGATGTAAAGCGAATTCCCCCTTGTCTGCCGGGGATCAGAGAACCATGGGAACAAAGCAGGTAGGACTCCCGGGGGAAGCAGTGGGTGGGTGCACCCACAGTCTGGTGGCTCTGGGGCTCACGTGCACACTGGTAGGGTGATTGCTGTTGACTGATGGGAGCCACCTGGCCTGGGATACCTGCGAGGAGTGAAGAACGCCGATACACTGGGAAAGGTTGACATAAGTTTCGGGGAGGGGGGGTCGCTGGCTCCTAAGGCTCAGGGTAGAGAAGAAGCTCAGAGCTCTTCTCAGTCCCAGGCTCCCTGCAGGATGGATTGAGAGTTGCTCATCAGACTTCATCCGTGGTTCCTTTTCCGGCTCTCCTGCTGTCTCCTAAGAGCACCCAAACATGAGGCCACGGTGTGAAGGTCCCAATTCCAACTTTCCTTGCAGGATGACAAAACCCCAAGACAGCTCAGAAACTTAGCAGATTTTTTTCCTACTCAGCTGAGTTCCCAGCCTGTGCTTGACTCCAGCAGCATGGACGACAGTGATGCTTCAGGGAGCTATAGTACCGTGGTGCTGGCAACCCTGCCCTCACCACACATGAACAAACAGGACTGGCCAAGCCACCGCAGGGGGAGGGGTACACAGCTGCTGTGGGATCTGCACAAGGCGAGCGGGAAGAGATACAAGAGGTCAGTAACTATGGCTCGCTGGGCGGTGGTGGCACACGCCTTTAATGCCAGGGCTTGGGAGGCAGAGGCAAGCTGATCTCTGTGAGTTCAAGGCCAGCCTGGTCTACAGTGCAAGTTCTAGGACAGGCTCCAAAGCCACAGAGAAACCCTGTCTCGAAAAACCAAATACCAACCAACCAAACAGATACTATGGCTCGGGGTCACACAACAGGCTGGTGGCTCAGCCAGGGCGGGAAGTGAGGTACGGAGATGGCCACTCTCAGAAGTGTATACCAGATCTTACAAGATCTAGCAAGGGAATCCAACCTGAGGGAGATGTGGAGCAGGCAGCCTGGAGCCCACAACTTGGTGCACCGCAAGCCTGGTGCACCCCTGCGGTCTAGCTTTCTGCCTAACTTCATCCTAAGCTTCTCCTTGGTAGAAGCCTCTCTGTCTGGGAGAAGGTTCCCGTATTTCGAGTCTCCAACCCCTTCCTTCTCCCTACACTGCCTTCTCTGCTGAGCAGTGAATGACAGAGCGACAATTTCAGTCCTCAAGAGAAATCACTGGGGTGGCTTCTTTGGGGATTCTGCAGTTTTCTCTCTGCCTCTGTCTCTGCTGTGTGTGTGTGTGTGTACCGTATGTGTGTGGGGTCAGAGATCAACTACGGTCATTGTTCTACAGGACACATTTCCACCTTGTGCGGTAGTGATAGTTCACTTGTGTTTTCAAAACTAAAGCTTGCCTGAAGATCAGAGAGTAGAACAGCCCCACTGGTCAGCCTTACAGACCAGGTAGTGGTGACACACACCTTCAAGCCCAGTTGCCATAGAAACCAGGTGGTGCATGCTTTTAATCCCAGCCCTAGAGAGGATTATAAAATGGGAGGAACCTTCAGTCTCAGTCTCGTTCTGAGATTTCTGGAATAGCCCTTTGGGCTCTGGGCAGTTAGGTGGCCCAGTTTTAGGGGTTAGGACATGCGATCATCTGTCCCCCAGGCTTCAAAGCCTTTCTCAGTTGCTTACCAGCTTTGTTTCCTCATGTAGAGCCTGAAGATGACCCAGACACTGTCTGTGTATGGCGGTGTGTACTTATGTGTACTTGTGTATGTAGGGTGTAGTTACATGTGCATGTACTTATTTTCCTTAAATGTTCTCTACCCTGTATTTTGAGACAGGGTCTCACCTTGAATCTGGAGCTCACCAGTTGGCTAGACTAGATTAACAAGCAAGTCCCCAGAATCACCTGCTTTCGCCTCGCCTCGGCTACCACCCCCTGCCTCTGACTCCTAGGTTATGCGGTTACAGCCTCATATTGCTACCCAAAGTTTTTTACCCAGGTTCTGAGAATCTGAACTTCATGCCTGTGTAGCAGGTGCTCTGCTGCCTGAGCCAACTACTTAGCCTGGCCATTGTACTCCCTGTGGCATCAAGGCCCATAAGAGACACCAACAGCACTTACTGGGTCGGTGGACAAACATGTTGGCTCCTGAGTTTAGTCTAGTTTAATCTAACCGCAACAGGTGTGCAAGTGGGCAATGAGGCATTCTCAGGGCATGGCCACCAAGGGATGACCACAGTAACACACACACATACACACACACATACACACAAACACACAGAGACACAGATGCAGACATACACACATACACACACAGACACACACACACACACAGACACACACACACACACACGAATCCACTTTTCCAAAAGCACATCGTCTTCCTTGGATTGTAATTCTCACCATGATCTACAGCCGTGGAGTCTTAGTTTTGTCTCCGTTGCTGGAGCAGCTTCAAGGAGACAGGCTTTGTTGTTTGACTTACAGGTCCAGTTTACAATTGATCACTGTAAGCAGGTTAAGGTAGCAGAACTTGAGGCAAGTGGCCACATCCTACACACAGCCCAGGGCAGCTGAAGCTAATGCAGGCACCCTTGGGCTCAGCTCACTTTCTCACGCTTCCGTACTTGCGAATCCTAGGGAGTGGCGCCACCTGTGGTGTGTTGGTCTTCCCGCTTCGGTTGTCACAGGCAATGTTCCACAGACACGCCCATAAGTCAACTTGATGCAGAGAATTACTCAGTGAGATTCCTTCCTTAGATAATAACCCTACATTGTGCCAAGTTGACAAAACCAACCGTTATTTGTGGGAATCATTGCCCTACTTCAAGGGGAAGCAAGTGAACAACTAACCGTTACTGCAAGGCAGAAGACACAGAGCGTCTCTGGCCTCCTACTGCAACCCAGAGCTCTTGACAGATGTACGCCCAAAAAGTGTCTCCATCTAGGGGCCAACTCAAGTAACTCCAGATGTTCTCCAGGGGGCCTGGGAGGGATGGATGGGTGTAGCTGGTTGATACACCTCCTGATGAACAATGACCATGGATGGATGGGCGTGGTTGGTTGATACACCTCCTGATGAACAATGAATGACCAGGGCCTGGGATGGAGGGATGGGTGTAGCTGGTTGATACACCTCCTGATGAACAATGAATGACCAGGGCCTGGGATGGAGGGATGGGTGTAGCTGGTTGATACACCTCCTGATGAACAATGAATGACCAGGGCCTGGGATGGAGGGATGGGTGTAGCTGGTTGATACACCTCCTGATGAACAATGACCAGGGTCAGACTCAAGATCACCCATGCTCTGCTCAAACAGCTGATTCAGATTTCTGGATCACTCGCTCCAGAGTAGATGCACATCTCCAGTTGGGAGTCCCCTGAACCCCTTGGATACAGGCACTGGTCCCCTTTTCTAGCCAGGCCCAAACTGAAGCTTCCCCCGCCTTCCTCCTGGGCCGGGCATTGTCTAAGCTTCATGTAACTGTCTTCATTGTAAATTTTAGTTTCCACTTTGGGTGTTCTGAAGAAAGTGTCCTGTCTTTGCTCTATGGAATGACATTTTTGTGGTTTCTGAAGTCTGGATCCAATATGTTGGATAAACTGTGGCTCTAGGGGCCTCCCTCCCTTTTTCTCTGGCTACATCCCGAAGCTTCCATTCTAAAGGGGCAAGGACTGCTGGCTGTGCCAACACTCCTCAGCCGCGGACTTGCTTTTCTAGCATGTATCTGTAGGCAGAACCTGAAAACCACGGTTTGATGTGGAGGAGATTTGGTATCTGTCTTGTGCTCTCTCTAATTTCCCCTCCACTCTGTTGCTTTCAAGTCTAGTGTTTGAACAGAGAGAGGGGTGATGGTCTATGTCCCTTTTCTTCCCTGCACACCTCCCTTGAAATCAATGTATTCCAGCCCAGGCTGGTTGACAGGCAATAGGCTAAGACTGGAACATACACACACACACATACATACATACATACATACATACACACATACATACACACACAAACATACACGCATACATACACACATACATACATACACACATACATACATACACAATACATACACACATACATACATGCACGCATACATACACGCATACATACACACATACATACACACATACATACACACATACATACACACATACGTACATACATACACACATACATACATACACACACATACATACACACATACATACACACATACATACATACACACATACATACATACACACATACATATGTGGAACCTTGCAGAGATGGCCCTGCTGCTGATGAAAAGGGGCCCAAAACACCAAACATACAGCAGCATCTGCATGACATATAAACTTTTACCTTCTCAGACGCCGGAACTAACGGCAGAAAAACCATCTGTAACAGGAAGGCAATTAAAACTCCATTCCAGAATGGAAAGGCAGAGGCTCTGGCCCACTCTCCCCTTGAAGATAATAAAGAATAATACGCTTCCCTGGCAAGGCTGTGTGTGGATCAGAGCTGAGCGAGATGAGGAGGGAGGGGCTCTCTATTGAAACCTAGTAAGTAGCTTGGTGCCTATGACTTCAAATACGTCGGAGTCAAGCAAAGGAAAGAATAATTCAGAGCCCTTCGCTGGCAACCTTTTCAGTGCAGGGAAGTAGGAGCCTCGCTTCCCTTTCATGTGCACTCCTGCCTAAGAAGGGAATTAATTCACTTTAACATCCCTTGACTTGTAAATCTGACTTGAAGGTTCTGCAGGGAGAGAGTTCCAGGGCTTTCACAGAACCATGATTAAAGTCGAGGGAAGATGGGTCGGCTGGGTTTGCATGCTCATGGCGGAGGGACTCTTGAAAGGCAAAGGAAATCACAGCCTCTGACTTTCCTCTGATGTCACCCCGGCAGACACACACATCTGCACGTGGACACAGCACACACATAATTCCCACTTAAAAATGGGCTCCTGGACCCCACAGTAAGCAGCCCAAGATGGCATTTGGAGAGTCCTGTTTAAATTACATTTTGTTTTTTGGGTTTTTTTTTTGGTTTTGTTTTTAAAAATCATTATTGCCTTAACTCCATATAGTTTGCCACTGACTTAAACCTTACAGTTCTGTCACTGTGTACCCAAAAAGCATCTCAGCAGCCCGGAACCAAGCCTTCCCAGTGTCCCAGGTGACCAGCAGAAGGCCTGTAAGGTAGTGCTGAGGAGGGAAGGACAGACAGGAGGGAGGAAGAAAGAGGGAAAGGAAAAGGGGACAGAGGGATGGGGGGAAGGGATGGGAACAGAGGGGTGTAGAGGAAGGAGGAGATGGAGGTGGGCAGCTCCTGGCTGAAATAAAATCTGCTGTTAACCACACTGGAGGCTGAGGCGGTTGGGATTGTTAAACCTGCCATTTCCCTCTCTGCGTGAAAGACAAATGAAGTCGTGATTACCTCTGAAAAGGAAAACTGAGAGCAGTACTTGACAGCCAGAAAGCTGGGCTCCAGCCCCAGACACGTGAGGCAGTGGCGAGAGGCGCCTTTGTCCCTTCCTGTGGGATGCTGGTCTACAGGTCTGCGGCTTGAGATTCCCTGCAGGGATGATGGTTTAGGTGCTGGTGGGTGTGTGAGGAAAAAAAAAAAGCCTACAGCTTAGAGAAAGCAGGCAGTCTTGGGCTCCCTTCCTTAAAGCGAGCTTTGCACCACCTGGAGTAACATCTACAGGACGGTATAATTGGGCAGAGGATGAGTGTAGCGAACATGACAGCCGTTTTCTTTCTGGTTCCCTGTGGGATTCCATCTCCCTCTACCTCCCAGTACTCATATTCCCACAGAGACTTCAAAGGTACCCCTGAACTTCTCTGAAAGCTGAGGCTAAATCTTCCTCCAGCAAGCCCCTCAGGAAACTGCATTTACCCATGCGGGAACAAATGGAATTACGCAGATGGTACATTTTTGTTTAATTGTCTTACAATTCGAAAAAAAAATCACCTGGTTGCCTGTCAAAGGCCTCTGTGGCCCCAGGCAGCAAAAACCGTCCTACGTGAGCCGGGCCTATTCAGCAGCAAGCCCAAGGCTGTCTGTCCCGTGTCTGGTGTACCTCATCACGCCCCCTTCCCTCACGTGTCTGCCGTTAAATGTCAGAACAAATTACAGCCAGCCACTGTTGAGTGACACTGTTCTTCTTCGGTTTTAATTGCGGAGCTCTGAAGACTGCCCCTTTGTCGCGTTATTAAAGATATTGTTGTGGATAATGAATCATTTGAGAAATTCCAATTTCCTGTTTAGCTCCCTTTGGATGAAGCCCTCTCCATGGTAGTAATGAAACTGGTCCCTTGCCTAGCTGCACTCTGTGAGATGGAGGTAGTTGAGCCCACAGCCTGCCCTGTCAGCCGAGATGCCGCATTGAGCTGGGTGTGGACTGATACTCAAGTCAAACTGTAGAGGATTGGTATGGGCCCACACCCATGGTCCCAGCACTTAGGTGGAAGCAGGAGAATGCTAACTTTCTGGCAAGCCTGAGCTATGGAGCGATACCTTGTTTAAAAGAAAAAAGAAAAGAGGCTCAAAGTTTATCACCCTGGGCTGCAGAGGCAGCTCAGAAGTTAGGAGGGCTGGCTGTTCTTCCAGAGGACCCAGGTTCAATCCCTGGCACCCCCCTGGCAGCTTACAACTGTTTAACTCCAGTTTCAGGGGCTCAAACACCCTCCTCTGGTCTTCTCAGGCACCATGCATGCATGGGATGCACAAATATACATGCAGGCACAGTGCCTATACATATAAAAATAAATAAATCTAAGGTGAGAAATAAATGATGCAGCCTTTCGACTTCTTGGAAAACAGGGAAAGGGGGAGGAGTCACAGGCCCAGGGCCTGGGAACTGGGGTTTGTGGGTCTGACCTGTGTCTGAAGAGGAGTCTTTTCTTTACAGATTCAGGGGAACCCTTTTCCCTTAGAGCACCACTGCTTGATGTGAGACCCGCACCTCCACAGTAAGAATTATGTCATGGCTGCCCCCTCTTTTCAAGCGCTAGATCAAGCTTTTCAGGGCACAGCAAATATTGTTAACGTTAGCCATGCAGCCGTCACTGAACACTGGTCTCCATGTTCACACGAATGAAGTTAGTGTGTAAATGTGTGCTTAGGAGAGAGAGAAGCAAGATGTGCTTCAGAGGTGTGCCCACGACGGTTCCTCTCAGACTTGAGTGTGTGCTTGAGCAGATTACCGAAAATGAATCCACTTACACAGAAGCGGGAGTGGCAGTTAAAACACTGGACCTGAGGCGAGGCCCCAGGGAGCTGGCACACTTCCCTTTCTTCTTGCTGCCAGTGTGTGGGGAAGCTGGTATGAGGAGGGGGATGTGAACCAACAAAAGTGAAGGGCATGGGACACTGTCTTCAGAAAGGAACTTCAAAATCCATCCCACATGATCTCAGAGCCGATTCCCTGGGAGTGGAGGCAGTGTACCACCAGAGAGGCCTAGTGTCCTCAGGGCCGGGCTGGGCCCATGTCTCCCTCTTTCTCTCCCTCCCTGGCTCTCTCTTTCCAGGCTCCCTCTCCCCACCTAATCCTCCCCACCTAGTGGTGGCCCACAGCAGCCAACATAGTAGACATTTGCTTAAAAGCCATGGACTGGAGCTAACCCAAGAATGACACATATCTTCTTTCGCCCAGTGGCTGAGCAGCATAGGAGGAGGCTGGGATCTGTGCCTTCCTGATCCGTGTTTCAATGTGGTTTGCCTAAGGTGAGAATCTGCTTCCCTAACATAGCGTGGAAAGACACGGGCTAATGAACTCTCAGCGGGAAAGCCTTCTGCCTGCAAAGAGGTGCCCAAACCATCAGCCTTGCGTCATCTACGAGCTCATCTTTTCTTCTAGTGCCCACAGCCCCTCAGCCCCTTCTATTTTGCTTGAGTATTGTGTTGTTTGTTATGATTTACTGGGTACCACTGAATCAGTGGTATTTCTCAGCCTGGGCTACACAGTTGTCCCGATTGGGGCTATTCTGTGTACTGTGGGATCACATGCAACCCTGACTTCCACCTACTAGATTTCGTCAGCACCCCATCCCTTGGTGGTGACAACTAGAAGAGCCCCCAGACATTGCCCAGCACCCTGAAGGTGTGAAGTAGGACAAAGTAACCCCAAATGAGACCCAGTGGTAACGAAGACAGCAACACATACAGGGGAATTAAACCTCCAAATTAATGTGGGTTGTTTACTTGATGGATGAGCACACGGGCAATTTTTTCATTCTTTTTGCTTTGTATTCTGAGGACCCATTATCTGTTTAATGAAACCCTTCTGTCTCTATCAGAGTCCCTGGCAACATGGAGGTACTGCTCAAACCCCAGCGGTCTGGGAGTGAGGTCACAGGCTCACAGGTCTGGCCCGTGATGGTGAAGTTGTACACAGAGTAGCTGTGCTACCCTGGTTGGAACAGCGGGCTTATGGGAAGCCCTAGGTCCTCCAGCGCTTCTTGGGTGTGTCAGGATGTCTTCATTTAAGCAAACGCAGCCAAGATCAGGTTGTGGGAAAAAGGGAAGAAACCCCCTGGACTGAGACCCAATATCAACAAATTTACATATCCACAGGTCTCATTTCTTTCTGTGTTCTTGCCCCTAAATGGTGACATTACTACCATACTCAAATCTCTCCCTCTGGGAGGGTTCTGATGAGGCTTTTTTTGATTATTTATACGAAGGCACCTTGGAAGATGAAAAGCAAAATGATGCAGCCAGGTGAAGTGGTACTGCCTACAATCTCAACAATCGAGAGCTGAGGGTCGCTGTAAGTTTGAGCCAGGGCTACATAGCGAGCTCCCGGCCAGCCATAGATGCATACCACAATCACACAGTAAGATCTTGTTGAAAACAAAACAATGAAGAATCCATAGTGTCAGCAAAAGGCTTTAATTCTCTGTCTGATCTCATCCTGCACAAACAGGCCTGCAAGGATCCCAGACCCCGGAGATGGCATTTCCTGTTTAATTGGTGGGACCTCTGCTTCAGACAGCTTTAGACAGCTTAATGGTCTATTAGTAAAGAAGGTGTCTCATTGCAGAGGCCAGTTTATCATCTGCCACTGCTGATAAGGAACAGAGGGGTGGCTCTGGCCACACAGCCCAGCACATCTTCTGGGCTGCTTTTTAAGTGGTTTTAATGCCTTGAACTAATTGGCGTGGTTTAGTGGCAGGGAACAGAACTTAAGCTTGCTATTTATTTAAATAATGCAATTTCTATGAAAATGAGTTCACTCTGGGCCCTTTGAAAAAAAAAGAAGTCAAGCCCAGGAAAGGTCAAATATGTGAGAACAAGGCTGTCCCCTCCTCAGCTGGCTGGGGGGAGGGGAAGCTCCTAGCTTGACCTTAAGCTGCAACGGTTGACCTCCAGCCTGGAGCTTCTGGGTCTCTAGGACTGGCAATGAGTACCAATTCACAGGTTGCTAAAACTCATGCCACATGGTAGCTCCCAGTTAAAACCATGCACCCTTTGCAAGGAATATGAACTCTTTGACTTTGCCACACTCCCCCACCATTCTCTAGTGTGTTCTCTAGGTTATTTTCATTGCCAATTACCATTTAGTTTCTTGGTGGTGTTCTTAAGTTGCCCAGATATTTGCCTGTTTTTCAAGATGCCTGAGAGACAGCGGCGGACAGAGCAGAGGGGCTGCGTGTTTTCATTGGAGAAGCAGAGTCAAATAGGGAAGAGAGCATTCATTTTATTATTCTAAAGGCAAGTAAATGAAACTTATTAAAAAGCAAATCAACAGTTCCCTGCAGTCAGGAGAGAACTCAGACGTGGTGTTGTCTAGGCTATTCCTACATAATTAACACAAGGACAAAACTGGTATCCCACACTCTGGTTCTGGAGAGTAGAGTTTTCCATCTAGCTTAAAGCTGGGGTTCCATCTTCCACCTCGGAGGGTAAGCAAACCAAGGAGGCAGCAGGTGTGATGAGGGCTGCCACACGGACGGGGGGAGTGAGGCTGAGTGTGGATGAGAGAGTCTTTCCAAGTCCCTCTCTCCACAAGGCTTGGAGGTAGGGATGTCTACAGAGTCTGCGTCCACCAGGAAGGGCCCCAAAGGTCTGCAGATCCAGGTTCCTCCCTGTTCTATGATAAAATGCTCTCCGATGGTACTTAGAAGTGTCAGTTCTCCTGCAGGAAACTTCCTAAAGATGTACACGTGTGTATTGCTAGGTGTCTACATCCAAACACGTGTTTCCAACAGCTGCTGCCCCTGCCAGCAATGGCCTGAGTTGTTACTGTGGTGTATGCAGAGAGTGGTCAGCCTGCCTTCAGACCCGGTTTCCCCGGACCCTGCCGAGGCTCCACTCCCCATGAGCTCTTCACCGTTCCTGCTTCTGGAATGACACAGCGTGCAGGTTTCAGTGGAAACTTGGCAGTTGTCCTTTCTCCTGGGATCAGGACAGATTTTCTGTGTTATCTGTAGGGGTACCTGGGGGCTTGTGCCTCAGTTTCCCTACAGTCTCTCTGGAGTCCCAGGGTCTGCTTCTGTCAGAACCCAGCCAGATGTCAAGCTGATGGGACTGACTTGATGAGATGCAGAGGACATGCCCCTCCACACGCCCTCAGGCTGAGTCTGCGTGCTGTTTACTCCTTGCTATAATCCAGGCCCCTGACATCCGCACAGAGCTCACTCTTTATTGCCCAGGCCTCCTGTCCTTCTGATAACCGTCTAGGAGAACCTGGATTGGGGGTGGGGGAAGCACAGGAGCCCTTTCTGCCCTGCAAACCTTCAACAGGGAATTGCTTACTAAGTCTGTTTTACTACGGGATAAGAATCAAATGCTGGAAAGTAGCAAAGAGACCCGTCCAATTAGTAACAAACCTGCCGTGCAAACATGAGGACCAAGTCTGATCTCTAGCAGAAAATCCACATAAAACCCAGACCCATTGGTATATACCCACAGTACCAGCATGGAGAAGCAGGCACACAGATCCCACGGGGTATCTGAGGAGGACACTTGGTGTTCACCTCTGCCCTCCACACATAGAAGCACACATGTATACGTACGCATAAAAATAAAATAGGAGAGAAGGAGACAGAGACGGGGCAGGGAGAGAGCCCACTCATGCGGCCCACCATCCCACAGCCCTCCCTGTAATGTGGCATTTTCAATTTGCACATTTTCTTTCTTAGGTTAATTATGTTTGGATGAACAGAAGACTGTACACAGTATGTGGTACAGTGTGTGAGCTTTTAAAGCCATGCTAGGGAGTCAGTTTTACAACTTTGGGGTTCACTTTTCTGTCTAGAATATCTTCCAGTTTATCACCTCAAATCTCAGGTTTAGATGAGCCACTTCATAAACTCCTACCCTTTCTTGGGGCACTAAAACCCCTCATGACAAAACTTTAAGGAATGCGCTTGCACACACACACACACACACACACACACACACAGATTCTTAAGAGGTGTGCAGGGTTTCCCACTTCCCACCCTAACCCACCTGGAGGCCCTAGCTCCTTCCCTGTGTCCAGATAGGATGTGAGCTGTGTTATCCATGCCCAGATCTCTCTTTCTGCATGGTTCCTGCCCTCACACAGCCAGTGCTCACCCCACATCAGCATCAGAGCGATAGAAGACTCCAGAAACCCAAACCTCCCTGCAGTAAAAGCCTGAAAATTGCATTTTGATACAATTAGGAAGATAGCATTTTAAATACAATCCCATCAATTCAGCTAAATGCTCTCAAACTATAAGATCCACTCTCTGAAACAAAGGAATACGTCTCCCCAATCAATATAATTACGTTTTTAAATGAAGATTGTGGAGTGCTCTGTCCACGAGGCATGGTTTCTTGTTTCCAAATGCTTGATTAGGTCATTAATCCCCTTTCCTTCTCAGCCAAGTACTTCAGAAGGCTACTTTATATCAAGTTCACATTCATGAAACAATTAAGATGATTTAAGATAATAAATCTCCTGAAAGTGCAGCATTCGGACCTCTGAAAGCATAGCCTCAGAGACCTGAGGACCTCACTGCAGAAACGAACCTCCAGGACAGCCCTGGTCACACATTACCGGGACTTAGGTCTGCTTCGGCATGGGGCGTCTCGGTTGTGGCTAAGGGATATATGACGCAGGTCTCACTTGGGCTTTGTCCCTTGAGAGTTTTCTAGATTATTCTGAAACTCAGTAACATGTAAAAGAAGCTTGGGAGGTTGAGAAAGAAAACCTTTCTGAGACATATGACTGTCACAAAATGTGTCTTTTGTGGCCATCAGGATGGCTTGCATTTGGGATAGTATGGATTCTGAAGACACTGGCGGGAGCCTTACGGGAGGACCCTTAGGAAGGTCCCATCATATGTAAAAAGTCATCAACGGAGGTTTGTGAACTGCACTGCTCCAGTGTTAGATATTAACTAAAACACCAGTTAAATAAAGAAGAAGAAAGGTCTACACAAGTCACTACCCTGAGAAAGGGACCAGAAAGGGGTGAAGTAGTGGTGCTCTCGGGGAAGGAGAGCAGGTATTCGAAGGAGACCCCTGTGGCCCTCCCCTCAGTTGCCAGACCATTAAGACAATGGATCCCAAGAAATTGGAATTGCCCAGAAATCTCACGCTGAGAGAAGAAAAAGGCTGAAGCCTGGTGCTGTCTAGAGAGGGATCTTGTCTCCAGGAAAGAGATTCCACACAATCTGACAGACCATTTTACAGGAGGGGTTGGAGCCCAGACAGTGATGGGTCAGTGCAGGGCAGGAATGGCTTAGCTGTGCAGGCCTCATCCTAGCAGGACCCCAAAGATGGACTTGGGGGTCATTGGAACTCTTTATTCGTCTTCCCAATGTGGTTGTATTAAATAAACCTCTTTTTTTTCCTGTTTCTTACTATGTTTTTAATTGGCCTACAGGGAATGAGTGGCTGACCTGGCTCTCTTGGGACCCTCAGGACACAGACTCTGACTGTAGCTCCAGGATCAGGAAGACACTGAAAAGGTGTCCCAGAGGCATAGACCAATATGACTAAGGTGTGGTACCATAGTCATATAGGGTTGCAATGGCAGGTAGGGTCAGGGAAACTGTTCAACCATTCAAGAGGGAGGCATTGGCACCCACAGAGACTTCTTACAAGGCTGGAGAGATGGCTCAGTTGCTCTTAGAGAGTGGCTCACCTTAGGGTATTGTTACTGCAGTTCCAGGGCATCTGATGCCCTCTCCTGACCTTCCCAGGCCCCTTTATGCACATGGCGCATACACACTCAGGCAAACATATGCATATGATGAAATAAATAAATTTTTTAAGTGTGCTCTCCCGAGCAATGGGCCCTGTGCTTGTCAGTGGAGCCATGGGTCTTTGCTTCTCCCACTGTCCCCACGGCCAGGAAGGGACTTGCTGCAGCCCTTGTTCCCCTTCCCCCATTTAATTTCAGTCTAATGTAATTGCTCGTTGCTATGGTTGGAGGCTGCTGTAATTTGTACTCCTGTTAAATGGAAATTAACCCACTTATTGAGCCATCTCTTGCCTCTCAAGGGCCTCTGCTGGTCTGTCTTCTGAAGTCTGGGGATCGGGTAGAAGTGGGGGATTCTGGCCCCTCTCACTGAGTTCTAACTTTGGCTTCCTTGATCCGGCCTCCAGTTTTTGAGAAGCAGGCAGCCCACCATATAGTTTCCCCTAAGCAACTTTGGAATTCTCCTGGGAAAGGTTGCTGATATTCCCCTTGGCCAGAATTGTCTTCCTAGGAGGACAAGTCTCTGGGCATCTCCCAAATGGTCCACAATGGGGTTCTGAGGCCTCTAAAGGCAGCAACTGCTGGGGTGACCAGCTCCATGTGTTGGGGTGTAGGATCCCTGCCAAGGTGCTCCTGGTCCCTCCAGTATCCAGAAGCAGAGCAACAAGGTAGCTCCTGAACCTGGAGCCCTGCAGCGTGCAGGGGAGGACTCAGCAGATGTGTATCTATATGCCTAAGCCAAAGTTAAGTAGTGGGAGACAGCTGTCGCTCTTCTGGCCTGCAACCGCAGGCTCGACCACCGCCCTCACCCTCCGCTGACTGCTTCTTTCCACCCTGCTGGAGTCCCAGAGCACCTGCACCCACAGCTCTGCCTGCACATCTGTAGGGTTGCCTGTGTGGGGCAGATCTAGCTGTCCCTGTGGGCAGTTTTGGGACAGCAGGAGCCTGCCTAGCATCAGGTCCTCAACACCTATAACTGTTAGTGCTCATACCATCACTCTGGAAATATCCAAACGGACAAATAAATGGACGAACGCACAAGTGGTGGGTGCAAGAATGAGTTCGTGAGCGACTGAATGGGTGAGTGTGTCAGCCAGCTCCAGTGTCTCCAGCCAAACCCAGTGCTTATTGATTGAGGGGTGGATGGGCGTCTCTGGGTGCGAGATTGGTGTTCGGTGGTACTTAGGGGCTTGCATGTGTTGTAGGACTAGATAAACCAATGCTTGATTTGGCGGTGTCTTGTGGGTGACGGACATTGTCGTACAGGGTAGCTTCGTGCTAGGCACACTTTTAAAGATCTCGGACACATCCAGTTCCTTGCAGGAGCCTCAAATGGGAGACTCTGTACAAGGTCCCCAGAAAAGCACAAAGCTGTTCTACACCTGCAGCCCGAGACCACATGGAGATAGCAAGTGTTGCCTCCCCTCCACGTGTTGAAGCCTGCACGCTCCTTGAGTACCGTGAAGCACACGGGCCGCCTGCAGCTCCAGCTTTTCCTGGAACTGACTTGGTTAATTCACTTTACAGTGGCCCTAATCAGTGCTGTCTCAGGGGACAAAAATCAAATTACAATCCCTCTGCCTGGAGCCCAGCAAACCTGGCTTTTAGGGAGGGGAGGAGGTAGCAGACGAGCCATCCCTGGGGGAATTTACCAAGCAATCAACACAGAAGCCTCACCCCACAGCCAATGGTCAGGGCCTTAAGATCTTGGTTGCAGCAAACTCCCAAAGCTGGCATCCCCGCGAGGGCATGTTTCACGGTAGAATATTCCGGAAAGACTTCACTAATCTTGCTTCCAATTATTCGTGATTTTACACACACATCCACAAATTACTGTAATTTGTGCTCTGTTTTCTTGTAATGTTTTAGCTTGCATTTGGAGACACATCTGTTTCACTCAGTTAGCTGTGATGACTTAAACTTTATGGCGAGGGAGTGCCTCACAGCTTCCTTGTTGAAGTAATAGAACCTTCCAGAATGTAACCAAACATCTACTCATTCTACTTGGGCTGTTTTAGGCTGATCTTTTACAGACTAAACACTTGGAGTCTCTGAAGAAAGTAGGCAGGCACAAGGTCCCTGAGGGGCCCACGGGTATGCCCCAGCAATAACGCCAGTCTCCCTGGGACAGAACGAAGCCCAGCGTTGAGGGACCCAGCCTGGGCTTCTACTCCAGGCCAGCAGCCGGGGTGGGGTGTAAGTGTGTCCAACCCACCTCCATCTGTCAAGCCTTCAGCCCCCCACCAAGGAGGCTCTACGTGCTCATCTCCCTCAGACTGGCTGAAACCACACTGACAGAAAATGAATGTCAAAGTGAGAAAGAAAGACTATGTCTGCCTTTTCTCACCAAAGCAGCTAATAAGAACTATAAAGCAATCTAACGGCTTAATAATTAGATCCAGGACACACGCGGTCTTCATTATGACAGCAAACACTTTTTAGTAATATGAGGGAAAACATTAAACTTAAAATAATTCTTGATAATTTAATTAAAGCCAAGCTTTCCTTTGAGAGCTGCCTTGCAGGGGAGGGGCAGATGAGAAGCCCAGATAATGAAGGAGCAGGTGCTAACGTTGGCCAGCGCAGCGCCGTGTTCTCCGCGGGAGCCAAGGCTTCTGTTTGTTGTTCTTGTTTTGTTTTGAGGAGCGGAAATACAGCGTGGTACCCCAAAGTGTTAATTTCACTAAGCCCCAGTGGTGGCTGAGCAGGTCAGAACCCGTACACATTTTCCATTATCCCAACACACGAGGACTTGTATTCTTTCCTTTTCAGCTCCTTTGAGGTCATTGGACCGTCCATTAATTCTGAGGTTCCATGAAGCGAAATTAGTTTAATTTGGCTTGAATTTAAATTGGAAAATGTGCCCCATGGTAAGGGCAGAGGAGGCTGTGAAAAGGCCATCGCTCCTGCTTCAGGAGTGCATTTGTGGTAAGCCACTGCCATGCCCTTCCCTCCTGCCAGCTCTCTGGTTTCCCTTCTCTGCCACTGCCATTCTCCACCAGCAGGGGGCGGTCTTTCTAAAATGGATACCAGAGTGCCCTCCAGCAATCCCAGCAGCTCGGCTTTGCTTGCCTTTCACCCAACAGGCTTTCCCGGCCATGGGCCGAGCCATTGCACCCATGCCCCACCTCTCTGCTCTCTCTCTTGAGATACTTGAGTTCTCTGTCTCTCTGGTGGGCTGTCCCCCAACTTCTGGACATTTGTATCCATTGTCCCCTCCTCTGTGGGCCCAGTGTGCGCCCCCAGCACAGCTTTTCCTAAATCCCCACACAGAGCACCGCTAGCAGTCCTGTGGCATTCTGGGCTGTTTTCGCGGAAAATCCTCACCCAGCCTTTGTGTCTCTTCATGTTCTCTGTAGTCTTTGTTCCAGCCTAGCCCTCTAGACCAGCCTTCTTGCTTCCACGGACCGCGTTGTAGGCCAGCATCGTCCAGAAGACCCTGTGGGCTAGTGTATGGAGCTCAGGACATAGTCAAGGAAAGGGGGGCAGTTGACAAGGTGAGGGTGCCAAGAGGGATTCACTGCACCACTGGCTCCTCCTGAGGCTGCAGAATCAGCAAAGATACGGCCAAGCTCCCATATTAACCCCCTACCTCATCTTCCACATTGGTCCCCGGTTCCCCTCCCACTGGCCCTCCCACCAGGTTGCGCCATTGGCAAACCCAACAGGAAGCCGAGAAACTGTGGAAAGGAACCAAATGGGGGCTTTCCGACGGAAGATTGGGACAGGGGTGGGTGGGCATCAGATTCTTTAACCCACCTACAGTCAGTCCACTGCGCAGAGGAGAACAGGAATCTTGGAAGATTGGGGAAATCTGTCATCCTAGGCGCTTGGGAGGTGGAGGCAGGAGGATGAGAAGTTCAAAGTTAGCCTTTGTTTGCATAGCAAGCTTGAGGCAAACCCGGGCTCCTTGAGACCCCAGCCACAAACAAAACCAGTATCCTGGGGTGAGTGCTTGCAGCGGACTGGCCAAGGCCTCCGGCTTTGGTCCTGATATCCTGAATCTTTGTCACAACTCTACACAGAGGACACTGTGGTCACTCTGCAGACCTGAGTGAGGACCCTGTCGGAGACGGTGGGTGCCCTGGGCGGGTGTATACGAAGGAGCTGACTTTGCAGACTGGGGTCGGAGAGGCCTCTTGCAGATTAGAGCTGGGAGCAGATACTGTGGGCTGGGAGAAGAGTCTGCTCCACAGAGCCAGGTCGTCATGAATCACGAGCTCTGAAGCTGCGGATTCTTGGGAGAGGCCCTCATCAGGCCCCCTGATTGCAGTCTGTGCCCGCCAAAGAAAAGAGGCCCTTCCTGCCCCTCTATGGCCAGTTGCTCACTGTCTCCTCTCTCTCTAGGCCTCACAGAAGCTGGCAGCCAATACGGATACATCTGCCTAATCACACATTATGTCCAAGGACTTTCGGGAAGTCTGAGGACAAAGGCTACCTCCTCCCCAAACCCCAGCATGCCTCAGACCCCCACCCACAGATGAGCAGGCAGAGACCCCTGAGGCATCCGACCTCTCAAGGTCACCAAGTTCACTGCTAGAGAGCCCTGCCAAGAGCAGGGGGTCATCGTGGCCAGGCACACCCTGCCAAGTCACAAAGACTGTACTGTGTATATTTTCCAGACGGAGTAGAAGAAATTCAGGTTTTTCCACCCTGACAAAGTGCTGTGGATTATTTGCAAGAAGTCTGGGAAATTCCACAAGTCTGTTTTCAAAGGACACCCACTTGGCTACCCAGCATCTTGAAAATAATCCCTCATTCAGGTGCGGAAGGGGACGCGTCCTGCTGACATGTCCATATTCTCTACTCAGTTTTGGAGGCAGGAGAACCTGGAGACAAGCCACCGCAAACCCCAAATCCATCTATACACTGTCCCCAAGTTGCCAGGGTACACGAAGGAGGGAGCTTTCTCTCCCCAAGTCACCTGCCCAAAACAGCGTCACATCTGGCTCGGAGTGGCGGTCCCGAAGCTCCTGCATCTGTTCTGCATTACCTTAACCCCTGTTTCAGCAGCCCCTCCCTCCTCCTATAGTGTGTCTTGGCCCCTGAAAGTGGCCTCCGAGATGAAATCGAAATTCCAGTTCAGGGATGTAAGTTATCCATGTGATGGTGAGACCCACGGCTAGTTATTTTTCCTGGAACTGGAGCAAGGCTTATTGACATGTTGGAAGGTTCCAGTTGCAGAGTTGGACCGAGTTCCTGGACTCCTCTGCTGGTCGCTTCTGTGTTGACACATAGAAAGCAGGACCTTGATGGAAAGCTGGTGCCCGGATTAAGTGAGCTCCCCTGTGCCTAGAAACTTCTCAGAAAGATACAGGACAGAATAAAGAAAAACAACAATACCAGGAAACCCAAAACGGAAGTTCTTTCCTCAAATAATTTAGGCTAAAATGGGAAACAACATACAAAATGTTCAAGCTTGGCTGGATCATTTCAAGAATGCAAGGAAAGCATCCATCCAAGGCGTGCATGTGCTCACCCCGTTCCTAGAACTTGTTTTGTTCTTGTATGAAATAATTTTTATGCAAGACATTGAAAATCCAGAAACGAGCTCAAAGATTAATAAAACAAATCTCCAGGTGTCCTCAGGTAAAACTGAGTCCTTGGTTTCTACCCAGAAGAAACAAAACAAAACAGAGAAAGCCAGTATGAGACAAGATTTTTTCCAAAACACAGGGTTTCTCTGTGTATCTTTGGCTCTCCTGGAACTCACTTTGTAGACCAGGCTGACCTGGTCTCAGACATCTGAGACAGATCGTACTCAGAGATCTGTCTGCCTCTGCTTCCCAAGTGCTAAGATTAAAGGCATGTGCCACCACACCCAGTTCAAGAAGATTTATTTATATTAATTTAAAATTGTATGACTCTGTGTGTGTGTGCCCGTGTGCATGCGCGGACTTGCATGTGTGGTATGTGCATGTGGGTAGAGGTGCTCCAGGAGTCCAGAGAGGCCATGGAGTCCCTTGAAGCTGGAGTCATAGGTAGTTGTGAGCCACAGTGTGGGTGTTGAGAACCAGACTCAACAGGAACCTGATACTGTTTATAGTTCTTCAGGCTATCCCAAGGATCATCGTTATTATCTTCTTGGCTAAAGATATTGAATTTCTGAATGAAGAACTCTATGTGTGTACGTGATCCACTCCCTGTCTCTGGGCCCTTGTTCAGAGAGAGCCTCCACACAGTCTTCTTTCCCTAGGTGGGTAGTACCGGAGGTGACACGGGCAGAAATGAGCTTCATGCTGCTGCCTACAGTGACCTGGGGAGGCCCCTTAATCTCGACTCAAGTAAAACTGGATCCTTGGTTTCTACCCAGAAAAGATTTCAGAGAGCCAGTATGAAGCAAACTTAATTCTCTTTCTTTTTTTTCAAGATTTATTTTTATTATTTTAAAATCATGTACGTGTGTGTTCTACATACACACAGGAGTGGAGGTGCTCAAGGAGTCCAGATGAAGGTCTTGGATTGCCTGGAGTTAGAGTCACAGATAAGATTATAAGCCATTCAACGTGGGTACTGAGAATCGAACTCGGGTCCTCTCCAGGAGCAGCCTACGTCCCTAACTGCTGAACTCTCTAGTCATAGTTAGGATTTTTGATACAGATTTTAAGCCATGAGGGTTCAGAGAAAGGTTCAATGGAAGGAAAATCTAGCCAGAAGCAGGATATGGGCCCCTCTGAAAGTCTCCTTTATTATCTTTACAGCACTCTTTATGGGGTTTTGGCGAGTAGAAAGGAAGACCTACCTAGGAGCAGGATGCTCTCTCCGAGAGTCCCCTTTAGCATCTTTACAACACTCTGTGCTGGGTTTTGGTGAGCTGGAAGCTGTTATCTTCGAAGGTGACGAAAGTTCTTCATGAGATCACAGGGTGTCCCTGAGAGTGGTGGCCAGCAAGGACTGCAAAGGAGAAGGTCAGAGTTTAGGTCAGAGGGCGCAGGGAAGCAGGCCATCTGTGCTGTAAACAAAGTTAACAATCTCGTTCAAGATTCCAAGAATATGTCCGGGGGAAGGAAGGAGGCACAAGGTCATATACATTCAGGCCTTGAGCCTGGGCCCTTGCTGTTTTAACATAAAATATCTCTGTAGGAAAGGAAGGCTATCTGTTGGCAGCCTTCACAGCAAATGATAACAGTGCTGGAATTCTTGCTTTCCAGCTGGCGAGAGTCTTCCCACAGACTCCAAGGTGGAGGGATTCCTCTCCTTTCCTGTACCCCCACAGGGTCTCCATCTTTCTAGTCTGCCTCCCACAGCATAGAGGTGAGGGTTCTGTTCCTCAGGTGGCCCCGCTAGTCAACATGTTGGGCCCTATGGACCGCACAGTCCCTGCTGAAGCTTCTTAGTGCTTCTGCCGTGGTTCATGTGAGCAAATGGACACAGATTGGAAACAGTAAAACTTTATTCACACAGAACAGGCTGTGTGTGTGTGTGGGGGGGGCGATAGTTCGCCCGCTCCTGCTGTAGAGCTTGTGGTTGTGTGCGCATTTCAGTCTAACTCACTGTACAGCCAAAAAGAGCGCCTGGGCCTCATTGTACTTGGAAAGGGGTTTCTAATGGCCTTCACGTTGCCAGTAATATTTTTAAAGACCTTGGACATGACCAGACAGGTTAGATGGACTGGACTTGACCCAAACGTACTGGGTCTGAACCCAAAACTCCAGGATGGTCTGCGTAGAGTCAAACATGGGAGAACCTGAAGGCGACAGAGCGTCTGTAAGCCAAACCAGTTTTGACAGGTAAACCTTCCCCTAAGCATCCAGAACATTCTCCCAGCCTACTTTTGTCTTTGTTTTGGAAACTTGGGCAAGTACTCCACCTAAGTTTGGTTTGTTTGTTTGTTTTTGATAATTTCCCATTGTTTCTGGCCAAGAATCAGGGCCTACACATTAATTTATCTACCTACAGGGTTCTGGCAGGTGGGCACACCTATATGAAGGGTGAGCACGGCATGGATAAACCAAGAAAATACACAAACGAATCAGCCACATAGTAGCAGCGACTGCCCACATGAGGACATAGTCATTGTTGCGAGTTCTCTGGCTTCTCAAGGAATGGTGCTTGTGCGTGTGTGTGTGTGTGTGTGTGTGTGTGTGTGTGTGTGTGTGTTTTCTGAGACAGGGTGTTTCTAGGCTCTGTGTCTTTGTGCTTTTGCCTCTTAAGTACTAGAATTACAGGCATGGGCACAGTGCCCAGTTCCCCCAGTTTCTCAGTGTAAATGACTCAGTGGAAGGAGACAAAAAGAGAGGGTTGGAGAGACTTCTTTGACATCCCACGAAGCAGATACTGTCCCAGTTTTCAACCTCCAGAGAAGAACAGTGAGAGGTCGTGATGCAGACAGTATAGAGAGGTCTCTTAGGATCCCATCATGGTCTATTGGGCAAGTCAACCAACCTTTGCGATGGTCTCTGGTGTTTTGTTCCTGCCAGCTGGGCAAGGGTCCTTGTGGTGCTGACCTGTTTACCAAGACAGAGGGATAACTTAAGATCATTGCTCAAGAAACCTCTGGAAAGTAGTCCTTGGCTCAACCATGGCCCCATCTGCTTCATTTGAGGGTGTGTGCGCCATTCCATATGTTGCTAGCATCCCCATCCCTCTGCTAAGCCCGTTGGCCTCCTCCCTGGGGCACACAGAGTACACGGCTGGCCAGGGAGTCTTAGCTTTCTTACATGGTGTTAAGTTCGTTAAATCCTGCTCTTTTCCCCAATCTCCAATAAATTATTTTTCCTCTTCTCCCACTCCCCTTCTCCATGGGGAGAAGATTTTCTTGCAATAATTTCCCATCGTTTCTCTTTTATTTTTAATTTCATTAGGGGGCCCAGCCAGCTGTGCAGCCCAGCCATTTTCCCAGCCTTTTGTGAGCATCATTTTACATAGTTCTGCGTGGGTCCAAGAAAACTAAACAAAGCTTAATCCTCCCGGAGAGCGCCAGGCCTCCCGACAGATGCAGGGCGTTTTCCTCCGCAATCTTCCGCAGTAGTGGGGGCTGCCTGTACAGCGAAGCCAGGAGCACCTCCCTGCCTCAGTGCTGGTCTCAGCATTTCTTCCAAGGGTCCTGGATACGTGGTCCAAATAGGAGGCTTGACCCTCACACAGACTCTGGTGGACTTACCACAAAAAATAACTGTAGCTTAGTGGTGGAAAAACAGACTCTGGAATCCATGCAGTGGCCACGGGAGACTGACTGAGCTCTTCTTCCCACCATGACCTCTCTCCTGCCAGACCTGGGTCACCTTCTCTTCCTTTTCTTCTCTGCTGCTCTTCTTTCTTAGGTTTGCACAGACCAGACAGAGCAACAGCAACAAGCGCCAAAGCAATGAGCTTTCTGGAATTGGCCTCCATGAGTCTAAGGCTGCCCCACCAGAGCAAGGGTAGCTCGTTCAGTGCTCAAGCATGTAGGCCCCACCCCAGTGAGACTTCGGCCTCTGATACAGCAGGGGACCCTAGCCTCCTCCAGCGCCCACCTCCTTCCTCCTTTCTTTGAATGGTCTTTATCGGAGGCTCCAGAAAACAGGAGCCTCTCTGCCCCTCCATCTTATTTCTGCAATCTTCTCCCCATCTCCACACTCACTGGTCTCACAATTCTCCACAGTCCTGGAAACACCTGGACCCCGATGGGAGCTCAACAGTCTGAGTCAAGCCACTTTCAGGAACCCCAAGGGTTTCCAGGGCATTAAGGTACAGTAAGCACCCTCTGAAACCCAAAGCCGGTGAGAGGAAGTGGGTGAGCCCTGGGAACAACGTGAAGAAGGCTGGGTGGGAACAATCCCACCATGGGCCCTAAACACGGCTGTGCTACTCCTTGGCCTTAGGATCCAGCGGTACAGCACTCAGTGGGGAAAGGGAAGGTGGTTTTCAGAACTTTCAGCCAAAGGTGCATCATCTCAAACTTGAATAGCTTTTAGCTTTTCAATTACGTGTGTCTCTAGGGCTATATGGCCAATCTCTGAAATAAAACCGCAGCAATAAAGTTCTCCTAAGAATAGATGGCTAGATTAATTTGAAGCGGTTCTACACACATCCTACAGCAGGATGAAGGAGTCAAGGGGGGACAACCAAGTGAAGTTCTGGATAGCTGGACCAAAACAGTGATGGTGTCCCAGATAGGGGACAAGGACACTCCACCATGTCCACACTGCAGCTGAAGGACAGGTAAGGTCCCTATCTTTGGCATCCCGGACAGGTTAGGCTCAGGCCCAGGCTGTCAGAGTAAGAATTGAAAGGAGAATGAAAAATGTGTTGGGAAGATGAATGAACAGATGGGTCCAGTGACCCCCCAATCACCCCAAGCTGCCTTCAGGCCACTGACGTGAACTTAGTTTAAATAGAGGGAGGACTGGCGCAGGGGACAGGCGATGTACACCATTCATCAGTCGTGGTCAAGGTGTGGTCCAGCCCGTCATTGTCTCTGCTCTGGTGCTACAAGGTGGTTGATAAACCAATTAGCTGTTAATATGCTACTATTCGCTGTCTTCTTGGGCCTGCAGGATGGATCTTCTGCGGGATGAAATTTCTCCATCATATGCAAATGTTCTCATCTTGAGGTTAGCTCTAGGTGGCTAGGTTAGTGCGGTAGTTGTTGCCCAGCATGCACTGGGCTCAAAGGGCTATGAAGCAAGTCAGATCCATATTCCTTGAGGGACTTCCCCTGCCCATGCAGGGACAGAATCTGATTCTGAAAGAAGGCAGATAGCTAAGTGAAGCCGAGGCGCCGGGCTCTCATCTACATTTAAGGACCTTGGGGCCCAAGTGAGGAGTCAGTGCTTGCTTGGTAGGAAGAGTCCCAGCCCCCGGGAACACCCCCAGACTCACGGCCAAAGGACTGTCCATCCGGGGACTTCAGTTACACACCGGAGACATTTCTTAGGAATGTGAGTTCTTCTGGGTGAAGGTATGTAGCCGAGACTCTCCAGGGAAGTGGAGGCCACCGAGCCACGACTCCTCAAAGTCGATACTGACTTTGGCCCTCCCAGAACTGGGTGTGGGGTCTAGAGGCAGGAGGGAACAGATGCACGGACCATGCAATGAGCTGCAAACACGCAGTTCCTTTGGTGGCCTTACACGGCACTCCTTGGCTTTATCCCACATCCCGACATCTTTGATGTGCTGGCTAATGTAATTGATCCCTCATTGCCATAGCAAACATCTAGGACACTAGTGACACACGTGTGTGCCTGGCTTTTCCAGAGAAGGGAGGAGCCCTGTCCCGAATGTTGGCAGCAGTACCTGCTGGACTAGGGTACGAACCCTTTCCTGACCCACTGAGATGTGTGTAAGCAGTATCAAGTGCCCCCTGTCACAGGGGTGCCTGGTGCTATCGCTAGCACTTCACCTGTTGAGCTAAAAGTCAAACTTTCTTCTCTTAATTTGTATCTCAGCACATTTTTAAACTGCAAAAATCGAGGAAAAAATACCGGATTCCACAAGCTCTTGCCAATAGATGACCTGGAAAGCCCAGATACAGCAAGCTGCAGAAAGACGTGTTGTCGGCGGCAGGGGTGGGGTCGGGGGTGGACTCAAGACATCTTTCTGAGTGAAAGAAGCAAGTCTGAAAAAAACGACAGGCTGCAGGATTCTGTCTGCAGACCATGCTAAGAAATTTAAAGCTGGAGAGAGGGGCAAGAGATCAGCAGTTACCTCCTGGGGAGGGGCATGCGGAGCACTGAGCAGCTCCCCTACAGGCTTCTTCTGCGTGGTGCACGGCATTACACCAACTATGGAACACCAAGATTTGGCCCTAATGTTAACAATGGACTTTTGCCACAGCGATGCCTTGATGTCAGCCATGATCTGCAATAAAAACCTTACAAATGCAAAATGTCAGCCGGAGGGAAATGGGGAAGGTGTATGTGGGAAGTCCTTGTACCCACCACGCCACTCTTCTCTGAATGTAAAGCTGCTCGTAGGAAAACTCAGGTCTTGCCAGCTCTGGTAGCACTGGCCTGTGACCCAGTGAGCCGGAAGGCTGAGTCAGGGGCATTGCACACAGAGTAAATTCACGGTCAGCTTGGGCAATTTAGTGAGTAAATCAAATAAAGAGCCAAATGTCAGGGAATATTGTTCAGTGGTCCATCTCTGGCCTAGCATGCATGAATGCCTAGATTTGAATCTCAGGACGCAACTACAAGAGCGACAGAAATCCAGTCAACTCTTGGAGAAGAGACCCTGAGACGGGCAGCTCACTTCTATGCCTTCTGCTCTCCCCAGGGAGCTCTGTTGGCTTACCACAGTCGGTTATGGCATTCTGTGAAACCGTACTCACTGCCCAGAATAAAAGCCCTCCGCAGGCCCAACGCTATCCTGGACCTGTGCTCACCCTTCTTGGTCACCTTTCCATTCAGTTTACTCTCTCTAGGTTCCGGCCTTCCTGTCTGAGTGTACGTCCCCTTACTGCCTTATTTGGTCCAGTGTGATGGACCTAGGTCACAGCTCAGCAAGGCCAGCCAGGTGACTCCTTCCCAGGCCTTCAGGACTCTTGAAAATATGGCTCAATGTCATTGTTTACTGCCCATCTCTGCTTACCTTTTGCCCTTTTCTGAAATGCATAATCAGGCTCACGTCCTCAGTGGTCCTCAGAGAAGTCCTGTCTTCCTGGTCCCACACCCAACACTCAGCATGACATAGCCTCAGTCTGAGGAGGTGGGGACAGGAGAAACCTTGGGGCTTTATGCCCAGTCAGCCTAGCTGAGCTCCAAGTTCAGTAAGAGACTGTCTCAAAATATAAGGTGAACAGTGAAGGGAGGACACCCGATGGTGACCTCTGACCTTCAAAGGCCTGTGTACATAAACACACACACACACACACACACACACACACACACACACACACACACACGTCTACACTCACCCTTCCTTTCTGGGGATCCGGTGTTCGGATTCTTTTCGTAACTGTAGCTATGTTTATACGCAGCATTTAGTAAGAATGGATTTGAAAATCATTAGAGCTAAGAATGAGTAATTAACTACAATAAACCATGGGTTGGACATTGAACCACAAGTTGGGACAGACTCAGGGGCTGAGACCAAGGCCAAACCTTGAAGTTGTGACCTCCATGACAAGGACTTGGCACGTGTGACACACTTGCAGATTTCTTACGAGAGTGGCAGCATGAGCCGGGCGCTGATTTACACAGGCTGCACACGCACTGGCTTTGAAGATGGAGGGTCGGGGTCAGAACCGCCCCAGCAAACAACATGGAAAGACTGAAAAAGGCAAAAACAAAGATTTCCCCTCTGCGGCCTCCAGGGGGCGCTCTCACTTGTATACGCTTGACTGCTAGGAGCTGTGACCTCCCCAATGCGGGTGGTGCTGGTGGCAAAATAATGAATTTGTGTTGTTCAAGCTATTCTGTTTCTAGTTCCCCAAACAGTGGCATGAAGAGACCAGCACGGTGTGTCTATTCTTGAGAATGCATTGGTAAACTCTCTCTATCTGTGGGTCTGGTCACTTAGTGCCCAACCCCGGGGTCTGGTCGGGTGTTCATGAAGGGAGGCTGTTCTGAACACAAAGGGCTGCGCTTAGCATATCGGACACACAGTAGCAGAAACCAGGCCTGCTGCGAACATCAGTAGTATCTTTAGATCTTACTCCATGTTTCCCGGGGGGTGCGTTGGGACCTACTGCCTCATGAATGTTCTACTTCAGAACAAAACATCAATAACGCTGAGAAATAACAAACCCTTCCTTCTTGGTTACCTAACTGCGTAACAGTCCTAGAGAAGCACCCAGAAAACACTGTCTCCCTCTAGGGGGCGACAGTGGGTGCCCTTCCTTGGAGAAGAACACGTTTTCAGACTAGGCTCGGGGGCGGGGGGGGGGCAGGCTGTGGTACCCCAAGGATGAGGGGCATGAAGTGTGGAGGGTGAAGTTCCTCCAGCCAGGGTCCCTGCCCTTCCTCCCACGTTACATGGAAACACATGCTGGGGGCAGGACCGGCTGAGGGGCTGCTGAAACCGGAGCCCTTGGAGTGAGGCTCACTGAGGCAGGTCTGGGGGGTGAGAGGCTCTTGGGAGCCTTTGAAAGTTCCCAGGCCGCGGCTGCAGCGAGAGTTCCGGGTGGTTGATTAGTTGGAAGGAACACAGAGGTGGGGAGAGACAGCTTTGGTAAACAACGCCAGCTTTGGTCTCCCCTGGCCCCCTGCGGTCCTTTATGCCCCAAATCCTGGGCTAATTTTCAAGGAAACCTACCTCCCCCTAATTACCTAATTGTTACTAAGTGACATTTGGAGAGCCAGGCCAGGAGTGACCGAGTTAATTCTGCTTGCTTTGCAGACAGGGGCTGCAGGGCCCCCCACCCTCCTCAGAGGAGGCCTCAGGGCCGCAGGAGGGAAAAGTAGGGCTGGCTCAGCTCAGGCGCCAGCTCCTGGTCCCCGCACAGCTTTCCCACTTGATGGGGGTCAGCCGGGTCTCTCGGGGATTCGGGGGGAGCAAATGCCAAGTGCTGGAAACCGGGAGATGAGAACACTGCAGGCTGTGAGCGATTGCCTTGGAAACCGGACTGGAAGTTTCTGGAACATTCGAATCCTTCCAATGCGGCATCTGTAGATGGCAGTAGAGCGCTTTCTCAGACTGCCTGCTGCAGGCACTTTAATGGAAAAGACCGGATTTTTTATTTTACTGCGCCACAAGCTGCCTTTATTTTTTTATTTATTTTTTCAGGATTCTGAGGTTGTTTTTCACAGAGATGAAAAGAAGGCAAATGGGCCTCTTACCTAACCTGTGTGGGCCTCAGAGTTCTTCTGCTTAGACACGAGTAGGGTCTGCCTTTTTGCCCCCTCTGAAACAGAAAAAAGCCCCCCAGGAAAACAGAAAGCCCATACTCTTTCTCTGTCCCTCCAGCCCTGAGCCTCAGTTTTAAAAGCAAGCACCCCAGCCTGGTGAAATGGGTTTTGTGGTTGCAGAGTTCCAGGTTGGGGTTTGGGATCAGGCCACAGCAGCTGGCTGCTGGTGGTCTTTGCCGCCGAGGCCATTTCTCTCTCCTTCCAGGCTGATAGAAAACCATGACGGCAGCCCAGCTGTTGGGAAGGCTTCCTGTAGAGCATTTAACAGACTGTTCTCACGTCGGTGAGGCTGGGGGCAAGTAAAACAGACTCTCTCAGGATGGAAGCCCACCATGACCTCGGCAGGCAGGCACATGAATCTGCATTTGAGCGACAGGCTGGTGCACAGCCCCAGAGTCCCCCCCTCAACCCCACCTGAGTTCTGGGGTACCGTCTGTGCATCTTGAAGGTGACCCCTAGAGTGACACCTACAGCATTCGGAGTTGCCTGCCAGATGAAACAGAGAAAGGAGCCGAGGGAAGATTGGATCCATCAGAACGTTTAGGAGTTGGACTTTCTGGGTTGTTGAATGTTAAAAATAGGTGAAAATTCAGATGTTGCGTTTTTATGCCCCAAGAAAGTGAGGTTTGTTAGGTCAAAAAACCTTTCCTGAGTTTGCCACAAACTCCCTGGATATCAACACCAAAGGGAGCTCTTGTTCCCTGACTCTGGATTTTAAAGGTTTATTTAAACCACTTGCTTTAAACCACTCATGAAGCCTTTTTCTAAGGGTCCGAGTCGGCCACTCCAGGGCCACCTCTGGCCCAGTAGAGAGGCAGTGGTTGCTCAGAGGAGCACACCAGACAGGACTCAGCAGACATCTGGGGCAGAGTCTGACCTGGACTGTTTCTTCTCAGATGCGTCCCCAAAGACGTCAATTTACCTCTCTTATGTCTGTGAAATGGGTTGATGACGTGTGTTCCTGCCCCAAGACCTTTTACCTCTGTCTGCTAGAGGTGACAATCAAGAATACCTCTGGCTTTCACCAGATAGCCAGCCCTTCCTGTGAGTGGCATCTTGAGCATTGTGAGGGCTCAGAGAGCTGGTCTGTGCAGTGCTGGAAAGATGGAGCAGTTGGTTAAGTACATACCAGGCAACACGAGGACTTGAGTTGGATTCCTAGCACCCATGGAATAGCCAGAAACAGTGACATGTTCTTGTAATTCCAGTGCTGGGGAGGCAGAGGCAGGAGGATCTCTGGGGCTCACTGGTGAGTTTTCAGAACAGCAAAAAGCCCTGTTTCCAAAGATGAGGAGGAGAGACAGGCATGGCGGCACACGCCTTTAATTCCAACACTTGAGAAGCAAAAGTAGGCAGATTGCTGTGAGTTTGAGGTCAGCCTGGTCTATGCGTCAAGTTCCAGGCCAGCCAGGGCTTCATAGTCAGGCAGTCTGTCTGTCTTTCTGTTTGTCTGGTGTCCGTCCACACACCCTCACATACCCCAAAATCAAACAAACAAAACTAACTGAAACACACAAAATGAAAAGGCAGAGTGGTTAGGAAGACGTCAGGCTCTCTGAGCATGCCTAATCAAACCCCATTCAGACACATAAAAGACGAAAACACAAAAGACAGATGAACAGGAAAAAAAAAAAAGATGCTCAGGATTGGGAGTTTGAAGGAGGCCCAGGCCTAAACTTCTCTCTAGGAGGCTCCTGACTCACACTTTCCTGGCTCTGCAGTAGAAACCAGTCCAGCTGCTCGGGGGCCCATGTCTGCTCAGTGCCCAGCATACCTGAAGGTGGCAGATCATGGAAGAAGGCTGGTCTCTGTGCCCAGGTCCTCCACAGACCTGAGGTTTCACATGGCCTAACAGTGTTTCCCTGTGCTCCCGTGTACCATCCCCCCCCCCCCCCCGCCCCCGGCTATATCCTCTGGGAAGACCGTTTTACTTGGCTTGATGTTGGAATCCATAGCAGAAATGCTAGAATCTTCTTAGGACCCAGATCCCACCCCAGGGCACATGGTGGTCGCTTCCATAGACTCTCCTTCTAGGCACCAGGCAATTTCCTTTGGCGACAACAATTAGCCAGGAATACAGTCCTCCCCAAACTGAAACTATAGAGTTTTCCCACAAGTCACTACACAGGTGAGGATGGGGTTGGTGATCCTAGGAGGACCATGGCCAGGATGTAGAAGTAGCAGCTGGAGATAGGCGTACCAAGTCCAGGAAAGGGAATGAGGGATGGGCAGCAGATAAGATGGAGAAGAGAAGACTGTCCAGACCTCCTCCTGCCTAGGAGCCATGTCTCATCCTTGAAAAACACCACTGTGGGCCAGCACATCTGCTGGCCCATTTCTGGGGGGTAGCCCTATTCACCCCTATTTTGCGACACTGTTGTTTGAGGTGAAGGCCCAGATGGGTGCATTTCCAGGGAAACCCAGAGGATTTGACCATGCTGAATCAGTTTGCAGCGGGGGGGGGGGGGGGAGTGGGGAGGGTTAAGCCACAGCAGCTGGTGGAGCTTCCGTGCTGGGGCCAGGGGGGCCTGGAGAGGGCCCTCAATCCAGGCAACCGTGGATATGAGCTTGATTTCTCCAGCGAGGGGCAGTCAGCCATGGCAGGCAGACACTCAGAGGCGTCAATTCTCCGTCAACATTTGGAAGAGGATAAATGAACCGGGCGATGACAGCAGGGCCGGTGAGCAGGCCCGCATGCTTATCTCAGCTAGCCCCCATGGTGGGGGCTGTGAATAAACACTCGTCAGCTTCTTTAGGGACAACTTTATTTGCTGAACTAACAGGAATCCTCCTGGCATTTTTTTCCTGGATCGCTCTTGATGGAGACTCAGGGCCTCTTAAACCCTACTCGTCTATATTTACTTTAAAGACCAATCTCCCTCTCACTCTGGCTCCCACCCCTGTCTCATTAATGGAACTCGAAGATAGATATCAGGGGTTTTAGACTTGATTTGTATGACTATCTCAGAGGCCAATTTTAGGGTCTACAAGGGTCCTCTTTCTGTTTCCTAAGCATACCATTCGACATTCACCTTTCCTGAATGCATTGTAGAGCCCATTATCAACCAGGGATTTTTGTTCTCTTCCAAACATTTGTTTTTGTTGATTTATTTATTTTTGTGGGGGTCAGAGGGCCTGCCACAGCACACACACAGAAGTCAGAGGACAACTCAGGACAGTGGTTCTCTGCTTCCACTTTTACATAGCTTTCAGGGAACAGGCTACCAGGCTTGCATCCTTGAGTGGCAAGTGTCTTTACCCACTGAACCATCCAGCCTGTGAGCTTTCTTTCCTAATCCATTGGGTTTCACAGCTGGCAGAGGTTTTCTTGTTTTTTTGTTTTCTTGTTCTCTCCCAGTTTGCCAGGTCCCCTGGTTGTAAGTGATCTAGAAGGTTCTGTCAGCTGCTCTATAAGTTTTCCATGCTAACGAGAATCTAGACAGTGCACTCAGAGGTCCCCCCCCCACCTGGAGCGATTCTTCTTCTTGATAAGTGTCCTTGTCCCCCATGAGCTCTGCCTGATGGAGGTCAGAAGACAGTCACAGACATGTGCTGGAGGCTGAGAGGTCAGAAGACAGTCACAGACATGTGCTGGAGGCTGAGGAGGGTGAGACCCAAAGTGGATGGCATCTGCACACACACACACACACACACACACACACACACACACACACACACACGAGGTATGTGTGAATATCTATACATCCCCATAAACTTGCACACACACCTGCATACACTAACATACCTTCCACAAGACCTGCTTGGTTGGGTTGTTGTATGAATTTCCTGGCTCACTTTTAAAGATGATTTCAAGCAGAATGGTGCACGGAACACTAGTCTAAGTTGCAAACATGTGCCCAGGACTTGTGTTCAAAAACTGAAGAGAGATGGCAGGTCATTGGTTGGAACCATGGGTGGATACCAGTTTTTTTTTCTTTCTTTTTACCTCTTCCGAATGGGGTCCACATCTATTGTTATCATCTATCTTCCTTTGTGCCCTCCCCTTTGATGAAGCGATGGCCCTAGAACTCAAAGATATGAAGAGCCGAAGGACCTGCTTCTGGAAGTAAGGGTCATCTTCTAGCCTGGAGTTGGGAAGTAACACGTGAAGACCAGAGCCCTGGACGCCTGACTTTGCTGCGCGGAGTCAGCCACTAATTGGTTGACAGTGAGAAATCATGACCTTTTGCTTTTGCTCTTATTGACAGAAGCTGATGGATCTGGCTAAACAGAAGGTAAGGTTTGGAAAGCTCCACACTGCCTAAGGAAGGGAAGTTGGAGGCGTCCTTCCTACCCCACAGTGCCTTCAGCTGGCTTCTGTCATCACAGACCCTCCATTCATCAGCTCGGAGCACCACCGTACCCTAGAATCAAATCAGCTTTCACTCCCCCCCCCCCGGTGCCACCCACACCTGATCCCAGCTTCCTAGGTGGCATCCTGAGTCTATGTGTTTATAATTAACAAGTCCTACATAATTATAACCAACGGAACTTCCAGTCTTGTTCTGGGAGGCAATTATTAGACCCCCCACCCTAGATTTGAAAAACAAAACTTTTTTCCACCCAGGCACCATCTGTCAGAAACAAATAAATGTTGTGTATGAAGTTCAGTGCACACCCATGAACTTCTAAATTAAAGAACATGAGAAATAAAACTCCGCACAGTGCGCTCAATAAATAAATGCGTATGTGTGCACCTGTCAAAAGTCAGGCATAGCAAGCGGGGGGGGGGGGCGAGTAGGTCACTGAAAAGGGCAAAGGAGAAGTAGAGGGGGAAAGAGGATAAAAAGCAAGCCAAAGAAAAACTGCCTTGTGTTTCTGCTGTAACGAGTGTGGGTATAGAACAGACAAAAGGTTCACCGAGGACCAAAGTCAGAACCATGGCTGTGATCTCAGAATGGAGCATGGTACCCGGGAGACAGTAGGCACTCAATCATTGCTGACAAAGTTCCGTTTTGTTTTGTAGCTCAATGAACTCAGCTGTGACCCTTGACCTTGTCCTTGTGATTGGGTTGAGAATCAGCTCGGAGGCTCATGTAGTTAGTCTCTCTGAGGGTGTCTGGGTGTGGTGTTTTCAGAGACAATTAGGCTATAAGGACTAAGAGAATTAATTCATTTCTTGATCAATCCACAATATGATAGCATTATTGGGAGGTTCTGAAAGGCAGGAGGCAGGAGGCAAAACCTGGTGGAGGAAGGAGGTCGGAAAAGTCCCGTTTTGGGAGTCGTGTCTTGCTCTGGCTTCTTTTGGTCCTTTGCCCCTCCTATCTGCTCCAGGGAGCATCTTCTCAGTAGTGTTCCCAAGATCACGATGCTCTGTCTCACGGCGAACCCAGAAACAGACGTGGATTAAACCCTATAAATCTGTGAGCCCAAATAAAGCCCTCCTCTTTTTATTTGTATTTTTTTGATAATGTAATAATAATGGCAAGATGCTGTCACAGGGAGAACGCCTACCTCCGGAGAGTCTCTAAGCCGGGCATAGCTCTCAGCCTGCAACGGTTCACGTAGCCCCATGCCCTGTCTACCAGGAGTGTGTCCCTATGCCCATAGGGAAGCTGAGACCGGGAAGGAACATGGCTGTTCCCTCAGTCAGGTAAGAGCAAAACAGAGAGTTGAAGGCTAGTCTCTAGTACCTCTGTGTGCTTCGACAGTAAATTGTCATGTTCAGGCTTTTGCTATGGGGCCGGGGGAGGCAAATGTGTCAGGAGAACGTGTCAGTTGGGAACTACACTTTCTCCCCTAAAGTCAGGACTTGAGATTTGGAGCAAACCTGTTTTCTTGGGGTCTCAAGGAGGCTGCCTGAACCGTGAGAAGTAGGTCCTGGTTGACTGCAAAAGGAAAGGCTAGTCGAAGTTTCTGGAAAGGTCTATTACAGTCTTGGGCGGGGGAGCGTTTCCCGGGGAGAACTGCAGAGAACTTGGCTCCCTGCAGACCCCCTGGCGGCCCTTTGTACCAGGGGACAGCCATCTCGGGGATCTGCTTGCCTGCTGCAGACTGCTTGACTGCAGTTACACCGGCAGCCACATGGACGCGCTGTTGTGCAGCGAGTGAGCCAGACGAGTGGGGGTGGCGGCTACCTCTGGGACTGCAGACCCTCTTTTCTGCGTGGCTCGGAGTCCAGGTCCTGGGGCAAAGTCGTGACTAACAGCATCCCCCCGCCCTCCCAAGTGTGAAACTAGATACTGCTGGGGTCTAGGAGGAAGGAGAGGGTCCGTGAAAACCCCACCTGACCCAGACTGAGACCCCCACCCCAGCTTGTCAGTTCTGATGACGGCTTAGTGGTCTTGGTGTGGGGAGAGGGGGTACTGAGCTGAGCTAGGCACACTGCGGTGGAGGGAGGTGGGTTCTGAAAGAGTCCCCGGTGCCTTTTCACGGTGGTATCTAACAGCGAGGGACCCCTTGGGTACCATGCCCCAGAAGAGGAGACCAGGGGTCTCACTGGCATAGAGCCATGCTGCTAGCGGGGTATGTATGTGGTCAGGGCTCCAGGGAAATGTGCCCCGTTCCCCTCTTCCTGCTCTGAAGGTCACTGTGTGCCCACGGTACTGTGGCACAGGCTTCGGGCCTGGACAATGACGCAGTATTTTTCAGCTTCGGGGGAAGAAAAAAAAAAGGGAAAAAAAAACAGGAAAAAAAGATGTATATGAAAGACAGACACACAACACACACGACCATGAGTGTGTGTGTGTTGTGTGTGTTGGGGGGGGGCTAATCTATGTACCTGTAAAGAAACCACAAGAGGCCCCGGCCCCCTTTTCTTCCTTCTGAATGTTCGGAACTGGGACTTGCAGGCTTCTAGACCTAACTAAGGGTTAAAGAAGGGGGCCTCTGAGTCTGCCAGAGGCGGAGGGCAATAAACCATGATTTTTCCACCAGAGGGGAGAGTGACAGAGAGAAGGAGAGAGATTCATTTTCTCCAAGGACACGCACACACATTTGCACGTTTGCTTGTGTGCAGGGAGACAAACCAACACTTTTCATGCATCCTTTTGCATCTGTAAAATACTGTAGTTGGGGATTGAGTGTGGACGTGTGTTTTTCCAACTTGGTCTGTGTTTCTTGGCTGCGGTAGAGGAAATGTTCCCAAGAGGTCATTTTCTGCCTAGATACACACACACACACACACACACACACACACACACACACACACACTCAGTTTCTCCGGAAGTGTGCAATTAATGAGAGGGCAGGGGGGCTAGCCACGGGGGCCGGTAGAGATCCGAGTGCCCTGCTTGGGTGTGTGTGTGTGTTTGTGTGCGCGCGCGCGTGCTGAGAGAGACAGAGACAGGGAAAGATTTTTCCCCGCATTTAGAAAACAGTACTTCTTTGGTTTCTTGTTTTTTTTCAGCTTGTGGGGAGACAGACACAGAGTGACATGCTTTGATTAGAATCACACATACATTAACACACACTTCACATGTGTGTGTCACAGTTCACGTGTGTTATTTGGGGGAAGGAGAATTATTTTACCCCAGTGATGAAAGCTTTAGAGAGAGATTTTCCCGAGGAAGGTAAAAACAAAACAGACAAAAACCCCGTGTTCTGCCTGGGAAGACAGATGTGTCTCTGGGAGCCGGGAATTACAAGATGCTGGCTCTTCTGTGGGGTCTCCTCAGTGAGGACACACACTCGCTGCCTAGGCGCACACACGTGTGTGTGCAAACACAAGGGAGACCGTATGTGGCCCATCGGCTCAGGCTCTGTGTGCGTTTTCCTTTACGGACAAGAGATGCTTGTTTTCTGCCTGCAGGAAAAGGGGGCCTGACACATGGAGTTGCCCCCCTCCCTGGTGCGCACCCCACATGCGCTCCCCAAGTGTAGAAGGTGGGAGAAGGCAGGCTTTTTTCCCCATGGGGGAACGACGTGTTTAGCATGAGATTTTTAAAAAGCAATTTTTCTGAGAGAAAATGAACATTTTTGTGTTGCGGCCTGAGATAAACATCTTTTCAATCTCCGCACGCTGACACTCAGCATCTGTTTGTTCTCCAGGTGGCACAGTCAGAGAAGAGTTACACTTCCACTGTGTTTGTGCATGGGCACCCACATGTGTGTGTTTTCACAGAGGTGTGTTGGGTATTTTTTCTTCCTTGAAAAATAATGTATTTTCTATATTCAGGGAGTCATCGTAACACGGACTTTTTTTTTTTTTTAAATAACGACCACAAGTACATGCACAACTCTCTCTCTCTCTCTCTCTCTCTCTCTCTCTCTCTCTCTCTCTCTCTCTCTCTCTCTCTGTCTCTCTGTCTCTGTGTGTGTGTGTGTGTGGGGGAGATTTCTGCCTGTCGGCTAGGCTCCGGAAAGAGGCTTTTATGAAAAACAAAGGGAAAATTTTCTGCCTGAGGATACATTTTCCTGTGATCTAAGAATCCCGTACCATGTTGTTTTTGTCCCCCCACCCCACCCCAGTGGCCTGTCTTGAGAGAAGCTTCACTTCCTTGAATATGTGTGAGAGACAGAGATGGAGACACGAAGAGACAGTGAAGTTTTTCTGCCTAGAAAAAAAAAAGATAGACCATCAAGGAATAATCTTCCCCCCCCATATGCACACATGCAATTGCCAGGTGAGGAAAGGGAGTGAGGCAGGGGACTGCCTCTCATATGCCCCGCACTGTATGAGGGCAGCTTGCTTCTCTCGGTGATGAAGGGGCTCCAGCTGAAGCCATTCAGAAGGGCGGTTTCTGTAACCATGCCTGGAGAGAAGTAGAACGAGAGTTGCTTCTTAAGTGGCCCCATTTGGCGGGCAGGGGGCATTTCTCACGGAGTGGGTGTGCATGTGAGCGCAGAGGGAGGACAGACAGATGCACACATGTACATGTTCTTGCCGTGAAGCCGGCATGCTATAGGCCTCTGGACTTTCGAGGGTGGTTTATTCTGCCGGGTGACAGGGGCTTCAGACATCTTTAGCCTCTGGGGCCATTTTCTGCCTGAATAGACCCAGAAACTAGAGACAGATACGGGGGTTTTTGGTGTGCAAGGTCACAGAGAGAGGGGAGAGGAGCTTGCCAGTGGGGTGGGTTTCAATCTGGAGAGGGACACCTTTGTGCTTGTCAGAGGAGATAGACAAACGGATATTTTTTTCAGCTCGTGTTCATGAGAAGCTCATACAGCTGTGTGTGCACGCGCGCACACACACACACTCCTGTGAAGAGGGAGGCAGGGAGGGAGGGAGGGAGGGAGAGAGGGAGAGATGAGTGGCCTTTCTCTCCGGTGTGGGGAGGCGTTGAGAGGATCAGAACAGATCCCTGAGAGACAGGTTGTTTTTCAGTTGCAAACGCAAAATTTTCCATGAGCCGAGATGCGGCATTTCAGGTGGTGAGGCTGAGGGACACGTGCACGCTCATGTGTGTGTTTGCTCATCCAACCTCTGACCTGTGATTTCTCAAGTGTCCTGTCAAAGAGAGGGAGAACTGCCATCCTGCACACACACACACACACACACACACACACACACACACAATTTTCTGTGATGGAGGAGAAAGAAAAGCACCGCACTCCCAGGGCTTGATGAGGGAGGGGCTCACAGAGTGCTGGGGCAATGAAGAAGGATTCCTGCCCCTGTGCTGTGCACACGTGTGTGTGTGTGTGTGTGTGTGTGTGTGTGTGCCGCACACACACACACACCTGATGGAAGGATGTTACTGTTTTATTTTTTTATGTTGGCTGCAAAATAATTGAATATCAGGAAGACAGGCTCAAGCACACGTTTTGGGGGGTTTCTTCCCCCCTGGACATTCACAAATCACAGCTCCTGAGTGTGAAGGAGAGTGACCTAGCTCCTGACCACAGGCATAGGAAAGATTTGAGCCTCCAGTCTGTACTGTGCGGAGCCTTCCCTGAGTGTGTGCGCCGACGTTTGTTTGTGAGGCCAACTCTTCTGAGGACTGAAGTATACATAATTTTCCCGTACGCAGGAGACACAAACAGCCCAGGACAGAGGGTCCCCAGCTCAGCATAACTAGAGACGAGTGTGAGATGGCATGGGGTCACACTCCAAGTGGGGAGGATGGAGATCAAAACCAGTCCCATCTCTGAGGGGACCCAGGACAAGAACTGACTTCAGAGACAGGAGCCAGGCTTGCATCCTGGCAACAAAGCCCAAGATGGTGTGTGTAAAAACGAGAGAGAGAGAGAGAGAGAGAGAGAGAGAGAGAGAGAGAGAGAGAGAGAGAGAGAAAGGCAGAGAGAGGCAAAGAGACACTGGGAGTGACAGAGATAGAGAGACAACAACAGAATCAGAAATGGAGACGAAGACAGAAAGAGACATAGAAACGGAGAGAGACACAGAGATGGAGACAGAGAGACAGAAAAAGAGATAGACAGAAGGACAGAGAGGTTTTCTGCCTCCAGACAGACCCAGACCTGAGGGCACACACACTCCTTCCTACTCGAGAGCGCTGTTTTAAACCTGATGTGAGGGTGTCTGTGTGGCAGCAGTGCACACGGAAGTGAGAGCCTTGCACACGGAAGTGAGAGCCTTGCACACTGGAGCGAGAGCCTTGCACACTGGAGCGAGAGCCTTGCACACTGGAGCGAGAGCCTTACACACTGGAGCGAGAGCCTTGCACACTGGAGCGAGAGCCTTGCACACTGGAGCGAGAGCCCTTGCACAGACTCACAGACAGCTCTAGAGACTTTCCTCAGAGGAGAGAGGTTGGGAGTTCTGCCTGGAGTAACACCTGCTGCAGGGTGCTGAGCAGAGCTGATTTTTCAGGCTATGTAGTCACAGGGAGGGAGGGCAGACATGCTGGCTAGCACAGACAGGGGAGTGCTTTCCTGTGTATATGGAAACCAAGTGGTTTCCCTATTACAGGGTGAGACCCAGAGCAGGAAGAGATGTGTCTGCACACACGTGTGCCCCCTCACGCTCTCTCCTCTTCTTACACAGACAGATTTATGTGTGTTTTTCTCTCTGGTACAGATTTTCTCAAGGGAGCTAGTATTTCTGCCCAGTGATAAGGTATTAGAGAGATTCTCAGCGAATGAATGGTTTTTCACACACACACACACACACACACACACACACACACACACAAGCATGCTCACACAAAAGAAAAGAATTTTCAGACAGAGAAGGAAAGAGACATACAAACTCAGAGAGACAGAGAAATGCAAAGAGACAGAGAGATGGAGAGACAGAAACAGAGATACCAATGCAGAAAGGAGAGAGAGAGAGAGAGAGAGAGAGGACCAGAACAGACAGGGAGACAAACACAAAGACAGACAGACAGACAAAGAGATAAGCAGAGAGTGGGGAGAGAAAGCAGGCCATGGGTAAGAATGAGGGGGGCGATGTCCAGTGAGAACACAGACTTTTTCTGCTGGGGGTGGGATGACCTCCAGGAAACTGTAAAGTCAGCCTGTCTTCTTCTTTTTTTTTTTTTTTTTTTTTTTTTTGGTTTTTCGAGACAGGGTTTCGCTGTGGCTTTGGAGCCTGTCCTGGAACTAGCTCTGTAGACCAGGCTGGTCTCGAACTCACAGAGATCCGCCTGCCTCTGCCTCCCAAGTCAGCCTGTCTTCTCAAACTGCATGCCTATAGGCCAGCCATTTTCCAGCTTGCACAGTGCTGGAAGACAGAAGTCTCAGGGTGCTGTGTTCACACAGTTGCTTTTCTGGGTCTGATGGCGGGGCATGGTTGCTGCAGGGGTTGGCTGCTGTGCAGAGGATCAGTCAGCTGGTGAGTGGGTCCTGGCGAGCATGCCCAGCTCTTTCTCCATTTACATGGTCTAGAATCCCATCTAGGGAATGGTGCCACCCTCAGTGGGCACATCTTCCTTAATCAATAAACTCAGTCAAGATAATCCTCTACAGACAAGTCCAAAGCCCCACATTCCGGGTGATTCTAGAGTCTGTCAAGGTGGCAGCACACTGTCCCAAATCATTGTAATCCCCTTCCCTGTGTGTCAGGCGGAGGGGTGGACATGCCACCTTCTCCCTAACCTGAAAACGAAGATGAGAGCATGCAGCTGCTAGAGGAAGACGTCATCTCTCCATACAAAAAAGTAACTTTTTAAAGAGAAAGCTTGTATAAGGATGTGACCCTCAGGGCTGCGACAGTCCTCTTGTGACCACGAGGACAATGGTACAGAAGAGTGGGAAGCATGAGTCTGAGTCACTTTCCACCTCTGCCTGTGTGTGACTCACCAGCCCCGCTGCCGGAGCCACTTAGAGCTGGCCACTCCATAGACTTAGTGGGTGTACCAGCCACACGCTGTCGTGACCTCCCTTGGATTCTGCAGGTGGGTGGGTGTTTGGAACCAAGCAACAAGCTGGTGACGGAATCATCATCTGACAGCTTCTGATGCACGCTGTCACCTTACCCCTTGGCCTTCAAAATCTACGTGTGAGGAAGAGCTGCAGCTCAACTCCGCCCCTGTTGGGTGTTGGGGTCACTGTGCTGGGCCGCTGCTCCCTCCCAGGGTGGGTGCGCATGACTCTGATGGATCCTTTGTTGGCTAAGGTGGCTTTCTGCACAGCAACTGGTTCTGTTGAGCTTTAGGCCAGGACGACACATTTCCTTGCAGTAGACAAGGACTCCAAGGAAATCAGTGAGACCCACGGGCACACACGCGCTACCACAGAGGTCCCTGGTCCAGCTCAAGTTTAAGACTGTCTCATTCACAGCCCAGTTTCAACATGGCTGCTTGAGGTGCCCTCTAAAGTTTGGGGTGTCTCTTTCTTCCATCAGCAAATGCTCACTGGGACTAGGAAGGGGTCCGCAGTCATAGGCAGATGTCAGAGTCACTGCAATGGGTGCATGCGGGTGAGTGGAGTCTGAGAAGAGGGAGCTGTAGCCAGAGTGGCCTGGAAACAAAGGGATTATCTGAGTCCTCACGTTGGCTGTTTGCATAGTGCTGGCCTCACAGAGGGCCACAGTGCACACACGTGCGTGCACACACACACTCACACACACACGCTCTCTCTCACACACACCTCCCTGTCACCCTGTTGACAGCCCTGGGTAGGGTAGATGAGAGATTTTGATTTGCCCTGCTGTCCCAACTGTTCACAGGCATATTGAAGTCAAGTCTTGACTGTTCCTGCCTGAAGCCTATGTCCTAAATCTCTTGTTGAGCCCTGGAGTCCTGTCCGGTAGGGCTGGTCACCAAGTGAATCACATTCTAAAGCTTTGTCGTCATCCCATTGTATGAATAACAAAGGTGAGTCCCACAGAGTTCAAGTCATCCACTTGTGGCCACCCTACCCATAAAAGGCAGAATCCAGATTCGTCTGCGACCTTAGAGTTGAATAAGGAAGATAAAGATGGAGGTAGGAAGATGGGAGGGAGGGGAAGAGAGAGAAAACAGGAAGTTTAATTAAGTTTTAATTTTAAATGAACAATGACCTTTTAAAGTATACCCTCCCTATACAATACGTTGCTAAAAAAATTATTGCTGTCTTCTAGAAATTATAATTTAGCATTTATCCACTGCCACTACATACACACTCCAGCCTCCATCCACAGGGACACGTCATAAAATATAGACCTTGTCCGTGTCCATTCCCTTGGCTCATGGCCCTGTTTCTTTAAAAGGCCTTTCATTTCTCTCTGTCTCTATCTTTTTTCCCATCCCATTCTTCAACCTTCATTCTTCACATAGGGAAAGGGATCAACTTCCTTCTCATTTGCTGGGGGAATCCTTGTGGACCTGGGCACAGGCAAGACAGCTGTTCTCCAGGGGATGTTGTCCTGACTTTTCCCCTAGTTCTTGGCTGAGCATGTCACTTGCTAGTCTCTCAGCAATTTGTGAGTAGTCATTACACTCTCAAGCATGCTGACACAGGAGTACAGAGAGGTGGGTGGGTGCTGGTCTGTTGGTGCGATATATGTGTGTAAGTGTAGCTGGAGGGATAGAGTGGAGGATGGTCGGGTGGGTGGATGGAGAAGCGCATATATGGATTGATGATGGATGGGTGTGTAAGAGATGGATGGAAGGAGGGGTGGATGCGTGGGTGGATGAGTATACGAACATACGGAGTTCATGTCTGTATGGGTAGATGGACAGATGGGTGGTATATGCACATATGGATGGATAGATAATGGATGTTGGGTAGGTAAATGGGTGGACGATGGATGGATGAATGTGTGGTTGAATGGATAACAAGTGGACAGGCAGCTGCTGGAAGATGGATGGCTGGATGGATAGATGATTACATATATGGATGAATAAACACTGGCATGCAAAGAGGGGACATTAAAGTTGGTCTCATAAGTCAAAGGATGAAGCCTGAACAGTGAGTGCAGCAATATCCAGCCCTTCCCCCAGGGTAGAGCCATGGCCCCCCACTCACTGTTCTGGGCCGGCTATCCATCTAGTGGTTTATAATTCCTTCCCTTGTGTTCCTGCATCACTTACTCTTCAGGAGGGATTGGAGTGGCCCTCAGCCTGAGCATGTCCCTGGGAGACCTGGCTCCCCTGACCCTCTAACTGCCCTCTGTGGGCTCAGGAGAGACCGGGCAGCTGAGTCTCTGACTAAGTTTCCAGGAGCGTCGGCAAAGCAGACACACATGAGCAAACTTTATCACGTTGTCAAGAACTTAAAATTGCAGGCATTTGCATGACTTCACTTTAATTGCTGTAATAAATAATCTTTGGTTAATTAGGATGCATAAACTTATATATCATTTATTAACAAAAATAATTCGCAAGAGAAATTGATGTGTTTTTCCATTGGACTTTCTCTGCAGGTCTTGCAAACCCTGGGAAGTACATGGTCACCTGAGCAGTGGTAGGAGGACCCTTGCATTTAACCGGTAAGTATATTCAGACCTACTGTGTGTGGCCGTGTGCTAGCTTGGGGAGCCACTGACAAAAGAAAGCAAGAAAATAGTAAGAGCTTGCAAAGAACACTTGCGGAGAGCTCTCTGGCAGGGCTGGAGTCATCTTATCAATTTTTTACTGTGCCTTTGGGCAAGTGACTTAAATGGCTCTGTGCCTTACCTCCTTATCTGCAGAATGTGCCAGAGGGTGTCCTGATTTGCACAAAACTCACTGTGGAGGTGGCTCAGCATGCGCTTCCTTTCCTCCAGGAGCTGCGTTCTGTTGTTCATTGGAAAATTAATTCCCTTATTTGGTCCCTAAGCTTTGACTAGGACAGGGGTAGGGCTTGTAACCCATCCATGGATCAGTTTGCATGGTCCTGACCACATGGCCGAGGGATGGGCATGTGATGAGGTCGCTTGATCGGAGTTAATTCTGAGTCTGTTTTCCCCCCAGAGTCCTGTGATGATACTGGAGTAACTAGGTCCAGTCATGCCTAAAGGAAGTTGGAACATGAATTCTAACTGGTATTAATAATAAAAACCTAGAGTCAGATACAGGGGTTAATGCTGAAAGATCAGAGAAGCAGAGCAGCCAAGTTCTAGGAGAGTTCTTACCTCTACCAATGCTCAGACCAAAGGAGTGATCCTCTTCCTACAGAATCTACGACTGCTCTGAGCTCCTGTCTCCTCCCACCTTATATTCTTCTCTCCCCCAGCCATATCACCTGTCTCCACTTCCCTAGTAGAGAGATAAAGGTGTGGGATCCCAGGTGCTGGGATCACCTTCATGTGAGTTCTGTTTCTCTTTTAGACAGATTCAATCTCATGTAGCCCAGGGTGGTCTTGAACTAACAGAGATCCCTCTGCCTCTGTCTCCTGAGTCCGGGGATTAAAGCTGTGCACCACCACTGCCTGGCCTCTATGGCTAACTGGTAGTAGCTTAGCTCTGCACTCTGATCTTCAGACAAACTTTGTTAGACTACAAACAAAATATCACTACAGGAAGTCTACCCCTTGGAATTTTAGATCCACAATCCAGTCATATCCAGAGTGAATATGAGCCAGCTTGAAATGTTCTTTCCGTGAGCCTCTCAGCAAGACTTCGTTATCAGCTCTTGGAACCATGTCAGATTTGGGGGACTTGATAGTTAATTAACATTTAAAAAGCAAAAAGAAACTGTAGGGGGCTGGACATGGTTCAGTGGTTAAAAGTATTTAGCATTTTAGCCCCAAGTTAGGTTCCCAGAGCTTACTTGGACAGCTCAGAACTGCCTGTAAGCCTAGATTCTGGACTCTGGGGATGCCTGCACTCACACGTATGCTCCCATATACATATAATTCAAAAATAGTAAATAAGCAAGCAAGCAAACAAAACCCCACCAGCTAGGACCTGCCTACTGTGATTTTTTTCTATGCAGGGTAAGAGTGGTCCCATAATTTGGAGTGAGGAGCTACCTGTGGGTTTGACGACAATTCATGGTGTAGTAATATCAAATAGGGAGCCAAAATCTTGAGAGTTGAGCAAGTTTTAAGATCTGTGTAAGGAAGGAGACCTTAGACTAGGCTAAATAGAAAGGGGGTGCACTGTGGCCAGCGAGTGTTGGCGACATTGAATAGGCCACCCTGCATTCCCCTTAACTTTCCCCAGATCACGGTCTGCAAGAACACACTGTGGCGGCCCAGCTGTCTGATGGCTCCAGGAATGGAGATGACCTGCCAGTCCCCATTGTGCTGAAGAACTGAGCGCACACAACTTTCCAGAAAGTTCCCTGGAATGCAGTTTATTCCTCTTCTCCCCCAGGTCTCGGTGCTCTCTGGGGACAGCATAACAAAAGTGAGGTCCTCAGTTGTGTCCCCCTTTCTCTGACCAGAGGTCCCAAAAGCCAGCTTTCTGAATCTCCCTCCACTGACATTTGCCACTGTCCCCAGAGATGGCTGTTGGGTTGTTCTGACTCCGCCAATGTCTTTATGTGCAACGCATGGCTTTCTGGTGGCCACCGAGGTACTAGTCCCCCTTTAATAACTCAGGTGAGGACCGCACTTTGCCAGACTCTGTTCTTTGCAAGGATGTGCTGCGGGTGTTGCGTAGGTTTCCCTGTTAGCCCAGTGCCTCTCATAATGAAAAGAAAGAGGCCGATGACCACGTGTCTACCCAATCAGCAAGTCCATGCCATCTATCCCATCTCCCTGGGCTTCACTCCCTCCTGTCCCTTGGCAGTGTGGCTCTTTCCTTCAGATTGGATGTGACCATGGCTGTCTTGAAGCAGAGTGACTTTGACAAACTTCGGAAGGCCCGCACAATGTCCCTTTTGTCTCCAAGGGTGACCTGTAAGAGGTAAATAACCAATAGGGAGAAACGTCTGCATGTAGTTGCCTATGAGATGCTTATGTTCATGTAGGTAACCCCACGGAACTAATTAGGCTTTCCAGGTGCCACAGAGCCCGTGAGGGGAAGGAGCCCAGAACTGGCTACTTCTGGGGACCCTGTCACAGCACAGGTCTGCAGCCATCCAGGCCTGCAACATTCAGTTTTCACCCTGGGAAGTTCCTTCCCAGGCTCCCTAAGTTCAGTTTGGTTTCGACTCTGAAATTGATGATTTATACAAACCCTCCCAGAAGGGATGACTGTGGTGGGGCCTTAGGTTGCTACCCACCCTGCCTAATCTAATTCTTACTCCTTTTGGGGTGCCTGGGACTTGATTTATCTTTTTTCTCTGGGATCAGTGTGATAGGAAATGTGTATGCATGAGTAAGGGTTTGGTCAACATCTCATGGGGATGTAGGACGTGCCAGGAGCCAGACCAGTGATCAGGTTTGAGGTCTTAGCCTCCGCTGAGAACCCTAAGAAACAGGCCTTTGAAGTCAGTGAGTAGGGCATCCTATATTATAAAGACGCCAGAAAAAGAGGCTTAGAGGCTGGACAGGCCGCTGAGCAGATCAGCCCTGGGAGCAGGAGGGAGCATTCAAGACACATTTGATCATAGGGACTCAAACTTGTTGAAAAGGGTCCCATATTTCCTGCCTAGGAAGATCCCGCCCTCTGAGGAGCAGGGGTTGAGTCATGCCCCATACCCACTGTGGTTGGATGCTGAGCAACAGAGCGCCTCCCTTTCCCAAAGCCTAGGGGGCTTGTGCAGACAGACCGACAGCTGGAGGCTTGTATGCAGGCATGCACATGCACGCACACATGCGCGCACGCTCTCTCTCTCCAGGCCATAGTCAAGGCATTCTCCCAGAGTCACCAGATCTGGGGATCCTGGGAAGCAGCATGGCTACTGCCTGCTCCCTGCTCTGATCCCTTGGAAACTCAGACAGTTGGTCTGTGCAGAGAAGCGTGTGACCTTTCCGCCCATCAGCCAGACCCCAGTGCGTGGGCTTCACTTCTTTCCGGAAGAGACCACTTCTGAGAGATGCCCATGTTGCATTCTCCCAACCCTCCCTGTGCCAGAATCTTCAAGGCTGGAGGCGAGCTACTCAGTAGAACATTTTGCAATTAATTTGGTTTCCACAACACTGATCAATAAATCACAGAGAAGTCTTCCGGGAACAATTTGTTTCTCCCTCCTAAGGAGCCGCAGGATGACGTTGGCTTTACCAGAGGAAACAAGTTTGGGTCACAGGTGTCTGTGTGGTACCACCACCCAGCCAGCGCTATGCCCCATTGTAACCACGCTTATAGATTTTTGTAAGTACGCAACGTTCTCCTCACAAAAGCAAACTCTTGGCCACAGAAAAAGCTGCACACCAAATGGTGCTATTATGGGCATGACTAGCCTTAGCAGGCACCTGCTGAGCAGAAGCAGGATGGGTGACTTCGTCACCGGATCTATCAGCTCTTTTAATTGAACTTGGCTATTAGCAGGCTTATTTTTTTTTTTCCGGAGAGGGGTTGGGCTCCACATATCAGAGGGGAGGAGATGAGATCCTGGATACCCTAGTGCGTCAGAGCTGTGCTGGGTCCCTTTCCTGTCTAGTGGGAGTTGACAAACTCTATTAGAGCCCAGCACCCCAGAAAGTCACCCCTCCTTATGTATGCACCCCAGAGAACAAAGAAACCAGAAGATCCTTGCTCTGGTCTGGCTCCCTGGGCCAGAGCTCCACCTTGCATTTTTAGGATATGGATCTTCTACCACCAGTAACTGTGACAAGGGCCCTGGAGGCTGGGGAGTCAGCTCATCTGCTGATGTCCTAGCTGTACACGCATGAGCATGATGCCCAGGTCCCATGGAAGGAGACTGGGCATGGTGGTATGGATTCTGTCCCTGTACTGGGGAGCCAGATGCAGGAAGATCTCTGGGGTTCACTGTCTGGGCAGAGTAACTGAGTGTAAGAGTCCCAGGCCAATGACATCAGGCTCTATTTAAAAAAAAAAAAATGGTTTCTGAGGAACAATGCTTGAGATTATCCTCTGTCCTATACACAGGCAGGGACAGCCCCCAAACACAAGATCACATGTGTGCACACTAACACACACACACACACACACACACACACACACACACACACACACACACACGGGCAGCATGTCCTAGGTCTTCCTGTATCTCCACAGAGTATTTTGAAGATGTGTGGGCTCTGGGGTCTCTCTGCTCCCCACTATTTTGGGCTTCCCTCATGATAGCGGATGTCACAAATGTCAGGGGAATATTATCTTGAGAGCCCCAGGAGGATATCCAAGTGCCTTAGACTCTAAGTGATTCATTCAATGGTCCACTTTGCTCCTCCAAGGACCAAGACTCCAGGAAATTCTTAAAGTAATTCATGGAAGATATGGCGACTTAGTCCAACTACCAGGAAAATGTATTGGTGAAATAACTTAGAAGCAACTGCTGAATTAGTTTCCTATCACCATTCTGGGGCTTGTTGATAGTTGGTATCCATGCTTTGTGGTCAGCTGGGCTGGAAACTGGTTGATAATTGCCCCCAGAGGAGAGTCCAAGCTTGCTGGTGGTAGGCGGCATCACATCTGCCTTCCACCCAATTACAGACCGCTCAACTGGCCTCAAGGACACATGGGTGGAGGTTGTCTAGCCTTGGGGGACTTCTGGAAGTTTCTCCCCCAATCATGGAAGGCATATTAGATAATTCAAGTTCCTTTCAACTGCCAATGTTCTAGAATTCTGCAAAACAAGAGGTCAGCTCTGTGAACTAGGAACGAACATTACTAATTTGACCTTGAGTTAAGAGCCCTGAAAGATGCCACTTGTGTGCTGGTAATGAAGGTGAGAAGCCATGAGTGACATCTGTCAAGAGGAGCCACTAGGAACAAACTGGGGGCTCCGAACGAACACCGTTTCATGCCCAGAACACTTTATGCCCTAGAAAGGCCAGGTGTACAGTGTTGCTGTCAACTTTCTAGATGACTTTGCCGAGTTCTGATCATCTTTCTTGTACTCATTTGGACTATTGATTAAAATCAGCATCTCCCCCTGTGCTTCATCTTTTCAATAATGCTAATTTCAGTAATTCATTAAGTCAGACCCGACAGTGCCTCTGCTCCGAACATCCATAATGAGCCAAGTCTTGGGAGTAGAGTATGGGAAGGCCCAGGAAGAGACAGCTCTCTGTCATGGACACAGTTGGCCCCTGCCACATATGGAGCCCTGCAAGACCCCAAGTCCAGACTGGTTCCAACTCCAGCTCATCGCCAGAAGCAAACATTCCCCAGGAGAACAAATGAGTCATCTCTCTTTCAAAGGTCTCTGCATTAGAAAGACATTCTGCCTTGGCCTGTCTCATTCATTCTCGAATTTAATATCCTGAGACATCAGGAAGTCGTCCACAGTATCTAAATTAAATTCTTTCTTCTGAAGCACAGGTCCATTTCCTTCTCAGGAGATAGCGAACTGCCAGGCACACTGTCTGTGTGATAACCAGAGATATATCAATTCTTAGCATGACCTAACCCAACCTCTCTTCCAGAAGGAAGGCATACTTGAAGGTGGTCAAATGTCTCAGAAAGACTGCAAAGAGAATTGTATGCAGGGCTAAGATTAGGGGTCAAGATTCCTGCAAACTCTTTAAGGACCCCCTCCCCACTTCAAGCACACTTCCCGTGTCTTCCTTCAAGGATCCCCAAGGAGATGGGAACAGCCATGCCCCAGGGAAGGAAATCTGACTGATTGTGAAAGTCTAAGAAGTTTACTCAGGTTTCCTCATGATAAGAGCAATGCATACAGGTCATTAACAAAGCCACTGAGGCATCCATCAGGTTGACCACACCCTGTGCTTTCTCTGCCCTGCAGAGAGAAACAAGGGCTCTCTGACTTTTGCTGAGGAGAGGAGAGAAGAAGAGCTCCCAAGAGTCATGATGGTATCCACTGAAGCCAAGTGGGAGTACCCTTTGCCTTGGAGAGTACTCTTCCAGGCATGTGTCCCATAGTGTGCCTTCCACTTGCCCACAGACACAGAAACCCCTGGAAAGCTCAGGTGTGTAGAAGCAGGGAACATCCTCCATGAACTGTGGCTTTCCATGCAAAGCCACAAGCCACCATTGTGAGCCAGTAGCTCATCTACACTAACAGGAAACTGAGAAAAGCAAGGTTGAGAGAAATGTACATTAGACATAGCTACATGCACAAAACACAGTCTGCATGGCTACCCACTTCTGTATGCAGTATTCCTCAGGTGAGCTCAGTGCTCTCTGTGGTTGCTTCTCAGGGTACTCTGAACTCTACAGCACGTCTGGTCTCCTGTCTGACCTGACCCTGATTCCTGTGGTTGTGTCTTGTGCAGGCCACACCCTCACCACTTAGTCCTATAAGCTCTTCAACTTCCATCAAACTGACATGCCTACACACCCATGTACCATGTTCCTCTTCCAATTTGGATCTTTGTATTTGATATCACTAACACTGCAAACACTTCCTTCTGGAGCCCACTCCATTTCATTTCCCACATTTCCACTTCAGGTGGCCTTCAAGTTCTCAGATAGAGACTCATACCTGGACCCCCTTGAAGATCTCAGGCAAGTCCATCTCTAGCATGCCTGTTTCTCCCTCCATGGGCTATTTATTGCTTGAGGGAATGAGACCAATGTGCAGCAAGCAATCAAGAGAAGATTAGCAATGTCACCATCATCATTTTCATTCTTCACTTTGTAGCTGATATTTAATGAACAAGTGTGGGATGTCTCATTTGGGGAGCAGAAGGAAGCCACAGCCCTCTGCAGTGGTCTGGAGATAGATCTAGGGCCAGACCTATTCTCTCTACCTAAGGACACTCAAAGCTTGAAGTCCATCTGTGTGGCTGGACCCAGGAACAGACTCCTGGCAACTCAACGGTATCTGTCGTGATAAAGCTCGCATTGGGCTGCAGAGCATGTGCCAATCTTGTCACTCACTGTCTTCTGTATTGTGAATGTGGTGTCATCTTGCCAGGAGGCCGCCATCTTGGTCAGCAGAGTCCCACTTTCTACAGATGTATCCATGCAATAAGGACGTAAAGGGCTAGGAACCCAGGTCTCTAGGAGTTGGCTGTGGGGCTGTGGGATCAATGCTGGGTCTTGGGAGGTGGGGAATAGAGGAGGGGGTGAGTGACTTTGACAAATGAGTCAATGAAAAAGAAATAAAATTAGAGAAGAGTTGTAAACAGACATTTCTGTCCTTCCCAGTCCTTCAGGTCTTCAGGCCCAAAGAAACACTCAGAGACTTATATTAATTACAAACGGTCTGGCCTATTGCTCAGGCTTATTAATAATTAGCTCTTACAACTTAAATTAACCCATAATTCTTGTCTATGTTTAGCCATGTGGCTTGGTACCTTTTATCAGTAAAGCATTCTCAACTTGCTTCCTCTGTGTCTGGCTGGTGACTGCATCTCTTGCCTTTCCTATCCTCAAAATTCTCTTAGTTTGGTTGCCCCATCTATACTTTCTGCCTGGCTACTGGCCAATCCATGTTTTATTAAATCAATATGGGTGACAAAGCTTTACAGTGTGCAAGAGTATTAACCCACAGCATTTCTCCTTTTTTCTTTTCAAAACAAGAACCCCCGACTCTAATCTCCTTTGTTTAGCTTTTTTCCTGACCATTATCTATAACAATTAGTAACTAATACTCTAAACAAAGACAAACATTCATAATTCATCTTTTGGGGATGTGGACATAGTTTTCTAGGCTACTTCCTGCTGATTGGGAGCTCTGATAATATTATAGGCACCCAAAGAAAATTTAGGATTATGGTCAAGTCCTGTCTGGAGTATTCTGTGAGGCTGGATCATCTCAGCCAGCAGTCTTGATGCTGTTCTGGACGTAGAACTCAGAGGGAACTGCAGCAGAGGTGCTCTGAAACATTGGATCAGCTGGGCCATCTGCTCCTATTGGAGATTCTTCAGGGGGTCTCCGTCAATAAAACCTGATATTTCTTAACCCAGAATTAATCCGAAGCCTCTCATTTTCTATGGAAACAAAAGCAGAACCTCTTTCCCAAAGTAACATATCTTTGGACTTATATTTTGAAGTCAAGATATTTTATATTTTATATATAATATATATACATATATATTAGATTAATTCAGCAGCATTTATGGTCAAATGTCTTTTAGTAGTTGATGCTCCTTCCTCAGTTGTCAAACAATTCAAAGACAACACAATAATATACAGTGCCCAGATTCTCTGTATATTTTCTACCTTTACATGGCTTTTTTGTTTTTTTTTCTCTACTTCTTTTATATTTAACTTTGCATCTGATCTTAGCAACACATCCAGCCATTTGGCCCCTGAGTCTACTCATGGGGAGCGGGGATAAAGGTCCAGAGAAGCGTGTTCTTAGCAATAGATTCATCCATAAAAGCCCTAAATTGGAACAACCCTAATGGCTACAGTTGTAAGACACTAAGTAGCTGGGAGACAGCTCCATGATAAAATATTAGCAAGAATTCCCACACTCCCTGCCTTATCTGGAGTAGAAGAGTCCAGATTCAGGCAAGCACAGATGCATCGTTTGAGGAAGGTGAAGAGCAGACAGAACTAATTATCACATTGGCATCAGAATATTGTTTTCCTGGAATAGGCAGAGGAAGGGGTGATGGACTCGAGGGAAGAGGAAGGCTTTCCACGGGCTCGATAGTGTAATTGTTGGTGAAAACATGGCCTTGCAGCGCTGTGAAGTCAGACACAGTGGTGACTCGTGGTCAGGTTGGTAGCTAAAGGGATACACACATCGCAGAATTTATAGACTTGTAAGCTTGCACTTTAAACACATTACTGATAGTAAATAGGCCATGGGCACACAGAAGTGTGTTAGAAAACCCGCCTTGTTCTGCTAGATGGAGTGCCCATGGCTTTCATTTTAAACTGACCCCACGGTACATGCCAAGGGGGCACTGTCTGTTAGTTCTGTGTTCCCAATGTCTGTATTTTAAATGCACATGCTTTATGCAGTTTGTGGCGAGGAGGAAGGCAGGAATAATTTCAGATTATTGTGAAGCCGCAGTTGACACGTATGGAATTGCTCTGTGTACAGGAACACTTCTGGATATTTTATTGCCTAATAAGGAGAAAGTTATACGTGCCATTTCTCAACCAGCGGATTGCTGTCAGAGCAATATACGGAGGCAGAGGAGGGTCTGCATTATCAGTGGTGGAATTTTGTTTATGGAGAGACAGGTACGCTGGAGCCTGCCTGGGAGCTGGGAGAGGATGTGGGCAGCCACTCAGGTGATTGATGGAACGGTTTAATTGCTAAGAAGCCTGCAGGACTGCAGCTGGGACCTGGGCCTCCATAGACAGCCCAACTCCTCAGTGGGATGGTTGGGCTACACATTTCTATTTCTAGATAGTTTCCTTACCTACCCAAACTTTAGCTAGTCTACCACCAACTCTATTTTAATGGAGGATTTTTTCTCAGGGATAGAACTCAGGGCTGGTACTTGCTTGGCCAGTGTTCTACCACCCAAGCTACTACAGCCTAGTATTTCTCCTTCCTTCATCCTCCTTCTCCTCCTCCTCCTCTTCCTCCTCCTCCTCCTCTTCCTCCTCCTCCTCCTCCTTCTTCTTTCTCCTCCTCACCCTCTTCCTCTTCTTCCTTCTTCTTCTTAGTGTGTGTGTGTGTGTGTGTGTGTGTGTGTGTGTGTGTATCTACAACCTTGAGTGTTTTCCTCAGATGCCAGCTGCATTGTTTTTTTAGGACAGGCTGTCTCACTGGCCTGGAATTCCCATGCTAGTGAGCCCCAATGATCCACCTGTATCTGCCTCCCTGGTGCTGAGATTATGAGTCACCATGACCAACTTTTTGACTTGGGTTTTGGGGAGCAGACACAGATCCTTGTGTCTTATGGCAGCTATCCATATCCCTAGCTCTTGACTGTTTTCACGGTCTCCCTGAGGATCGACAGCCTCTTTTCTGCTACCAGAACCCCACAGCAGCCCCGAGAGACAGGGCCAGAAGGGGTCATGGAAGAACCTGTGAGGTTTGCCCATATGGGACAGAGCCAGGTTAGCACCCCAGATGGTACTTCTGCTGGCATTGTCCTCTGGCCATTTACATCCTCATCCACTTTCCCCAGAAGCCTCTGCTGATTTGGCCACCAAACTCTCTTCCTCCTTGCATTTGTCCATGCCTTGAGCCTTTTCCCCTTTGACTGACCGAGTCTTCCTGACACAGTGTTTCAGACTGTGGAAATCTTTAGTTGAGCTTTCACAGAACAGGGTTCAGGGCTGAACTGACTCAGGGGAAGGAGGTGGTATGTTGATAGCCTGGTCGGTGATATTCACGGATTGACTGACTGGCGAGTAGATTGGCTCTTGCCAATCTTTTGTGACATGTATGGAATTTCTGTGTTCACGAACGCTTCTGGATATTTTCTGGATCCCCTTTGCATGCCGTCCTCCTGGTTAGGCTGCCACTCTGTCTACTGCGGCTGCCGGATGTAAGCATGTCACGGCAGCCAGAGGCAGAGCTTGCCATAATGTTTAGAGCCTGCTTTGAGAGCAGGCTTACCTACTGACCCTAGATCCCAGGCCTGAGAGGCGAGGCTGGAGAACAGCAAACATCTTAAGCAGTACAGACATTCCAGGTGGGACCCACATGAATCACAGGCCCCCAGTGTCATTATCATTCAGGTGAAGACAGCTCCACCAGCCTTTTGCTCAACTGCAAGGGCATTTGGCCTTCATCAATCTATCGATTGTCTTCTACTCCAGAATTAAACAGTGGAATGTGCTGCCCAAGTGAAAACCAAGTAGTAAAGAAGACACGCAGGATGGGGAAAAGTGTTCTGTCCAGGCAACCTTCATCCTTCCCTGGGATGCAACCCTAGCAGCAATTGCTGGGGTTTATATCATGTTGGTCTTGACTTTTTGCCTCTCTTTTAGCCCCCTCCCTCTCATGTGATTGTGTGGTATATGCATGTGGGGATATTAGCCCCTTGGGTGTGCATGTGGAGGTCAGAGGTCAGCAATGAGTGTCTTCCTCTGTTGCTTTTCCACCATGCTTTTTTTGTATGTTTTTTTTTCAGACTAGCTGGTCAGCAATAGCCTGATTTCCACCATGTCATGCACTGGGGTTACAGATCCACACCACCACGCTTAGCCTCTGAACAGGTGCGGGTGATGCCAACTCAGGTCATCATTCTTGCAAGACAAGCACATTGCCAGCCGAGCCATCTCACCCACCTTTCCGTTTCTTGCCTAATACTTCCAAAACTTCACAAGCTGAGAGAACAGCCTGGAACAGACTGATGTGTTGGCAGGTAAAGCTGCTGGGTGAGGTGAGGCCCACTGTGCCTCAGACCTTGAACACCCTCCGACTTTCATCCACTGCTCTGCTCAGCCTCACTGGTCCACATCGGTAGCCTCTACCTTATGGCTCCCTCCCTCCCTGCCCTAGTGAGGACAGCCAGACCCACAGGGAGGCAAGAGGAGCGTGCGGTTCCAGCAGCCAACCTTATTAACCGCCTGAACTAGCAAATTGGATTCATGATAGTATAAATTAAAATTATGCTAACTCTTCTTTCAAAACGCCAGCCCTAAACACAAACTTCAATTAAGATGCTTGCAGGGACAGCCTGAGAGGAGGCCCATCCCAAAAGTGGGCCCAGGGAAACTGGGGGCGTGACACTGCCGTTCTTCTCAGCTCTGAGCTGGACCACTCGAAAAAGTCCTCAACATGGAAATGTCTGACCCCAGTGGAGGAGCTGGCATAAACAAGGAGAGCGTGCCTCCTGGCAGCCGTGCGGGAGAACATCCGAGACTTCTTAGTTCCTCTGGGTTTAAGCAGAAGTCACAGTGAGGCGGGAAGATCTAATTGGGAATTTAATGAGTCTCTGATCCCGGGCTAAGCAGAACTCCCTAAGGGTGCCACGGCTCGCTCTCCACTCACCGCCCCAATCCACCCAGCAGAAACACCGGTCTAAGCTTCTCATTTCTCTCAACAAGCAGCCATTGCTGCCTGGCTTCAGAAGTCAGTTTGGCTTGAGCACATCACGGCCAGTCAGGGATGGACTGTCCTCCTAAGTAATCTGGAGGCCAAAGCAGGGGGATTGCCAAGTTCAAGGGCAGCCCCGTGATCTTAGTGAAATCCTCTTTCGGAGTGAAGATGAAGAATGTAGGACCACTCTTTAGGAAAGATGGACAGACACATGGACAGGAAGGAGACCTGTCAGAGAGAGAGGGGTTAGGCTGAGGGGTTGGCTTTGAGGAGGTCCCTTTGCTGTGAAGTGATTCAGGTGTGTGTGTGGACGGGCAGGGTGTGGAAGGCCAGCTAGCGAGTGGGCCTGTTATGGAGAAAGTATTAAGGGGAGAAGGTGTGCGAGGGCAAAGGGCAGGAGCAGCGTTAGGCCCTCGTCCTGACTGGACAGTGCTCCTGTCTTTGCTGGGAACACTCCTGTTCCCCGCGGAGCCACTTAAGTGCGTCCATCTTTCCTCCCTTCTCAGACACGCAGGTGTGCGCCATGCATGCAGAAAAGTGTGTACCCCCAGTTATTACTCAATGAAGTCACGCACTCCACACGGCCCTGTGGGAACCACCCCAGGCCGAGCCTCCAGCAGGGTCAGGACCAGAAGTTTCCCATCTTCCAGGCGGCAGGCGTACTCCTCTTGCTCACAGTGGGACTTATCAGGTTGGTGAGCTCTGTAAATCTCCTGGATGCCACTTAAACACACCACAGTATTTGCACGTGGGTGCACATATATGGAGTGTACACGCATGTATGCATGCATGCATGCATATGGAGGCCAATGCTTTACTGACTGAGCTGTCTCCCCAGTTCCACGTGTGTTCATGTCTGTGTAACTGTTCATGTGACAAGAGTTACAGACCGTTGCTTGTTGTTGAGTCACAGAAGACACACACATGTATCCTGGGGAAAACAGGGTCCTCTCTTGGGGTCCTTAGTCTCATTAATGAAAGAATTTAAGAACTGATTCAAAAGAAAGCTCCAGGACAATTTATTAGGGTTAAAGAGGAAAGCCTGGAGCAAGCAAGCCTAAAATTAGCCTCTCAACAGTGTGGCAGGACATCTGTGTGAGCTGTGAAGCTGTCTCTGCCTCAGGTGCCTTCTGATTGGTTTAATAAAGCTCAACGGTCAACAGCTAGGCGGGAGAGACAGGTGGGATTTCTGGGAAAAGAAAGGAGGAGGAATCCAGGTGTGTGGATTTTGGGAACGAGTCTGAAGAAGTCGAATGGACATATGGTATAGAGCAGAGGTAACCGAGCCACATGGCAGACTGTTGATTAATAGAGACAGGTTAATTTAAGTTATAAGAACTAGTTGGGGAAAAAAGCCCAAGCTAAGGCCAAGCTTTCATAATTAATATTAAGTCTTCATGTCAGTTTTTGTGGGCTGGCGGTCCCGACGGGAAAGTACTACTCCACACAGCTGTCCCGAGGAGGGAGAGGTGGGAGAGAGAATGGCGGGGTTGGGCTAAGCTGACTTAGAAGCCAGCCACCTGGAGGGGAGAGGGGCTCCAGAGAAAAATGCAGAAGCTCACAGCACCATAGAAAAGCCCTCCTGAGGCTCAGGCCAGCATCCAAAGAAAGACAAAAAAGAGAGGGTCGCCAATGGTGGCCGACTCCAGGAGCTTCTCAGTGGCACCGGAGCGACTGCTCTGGGGACTGGGAATTCTGGGAAAGGAAAGTGGCTGATTTAGTACGACTTGAGATGAACCTGACTTCAGGAGCATGGATCCTCGGCTCAGTGGGAGACCTGGAGGACTGGTTATCTCCTGTGAGGGAGGAGGCAGGGACACGTCTCCTGTGGGAGGTAGATCCATTCTCTGCTGCACCAGTTGTAACGCTGTGGGGCATTGATTAGCCCCAGGCTCAGCTTGTAGACATATGGAGCTATGAACATTTAGCACACGGCTTCTGTTGAGCTCATACATATATTCATGTCAGGTAACCGGCGCCTGCTGAGAAGCCATTGGTCTCTTGGGTAGGTCATTGCCCAGCTTCCAGAAGCCTAGCGCATTTAAAACACCTGGGCAGCCAATTAAACCCTAGAGACCGGGCCACACCCTACTGACTGGATCTCCTTGGGAAGGCTTTGCTGGCGTCTTCCTCCAGGCGGTGTGTCTGGGTATCGGGATGACTGAATGGTCTAAAGCTCCAGACTCGGACTCATCCTGCTCTAGTTAGTTATTTTTGTGTATATGGTTAAGGCCCCTCTGCCTACTGTATACCTCCATGGGGCTGGGCACACTCGCATTCTCCACCAGCACTCATTAAGCACCAGTTGCATGCCAGGTACTGTGCAGTCCTGAGGGTCAAGCTGTGCACAACAAAGTCCTGTCTCCATGCAGCTACTGACCCACAGCCAAGTAAGCACAGGAAAAACATGGTGAATATGCTCGGCATAAAGGGATATGGAGAAGGGATAGGGGTGACATCAGTGAAAGCTGAGGGTTCAGTAACACAAAGGGCCCCGAAGGAGGGTGAAGGCTTTTTTCCTGCTTAGCTCTGGCTCACAGGGAGCTCACTGCGCAGATCAGGCTGCCCTTGTACTCGCTGGGTTATGTCTGTCTTTGCCTAAGTGTCAGGATTATGGGCATGTACTAACTACCATGCCATTCTTAGCTTGGTTTTTAAGAAAGAGCAAGGAGTTTGGAGTGGCTGCCATTAGAGGGGACAGCCTCAACAGGACGGATGGAACTAGAGTGGAGCCCTGCAGATGTGGAGCCCTGCAGATGTGGAGCCCTGCAGATGTGGAGCCCTGCAGCCCTGGAAAGAAGAACCAGGAGCCTGCTCAGTGCTCAGGAGTGATTGAAGAATGCCCTCCTCACTACTCACGCTTGCAATAAAAACCCTGGACTCTGTGAGGCCATCACACCGAGACCCATCCTTGCTCAGGTTCTGAGAAATGGGCGACAACTCAACTGGGGAGTGTTTGGCATCAAGAATGAGGATCTGCATTCTAGATACCCAGTGCCCACATAAAAATGTCAGGCATGGCCCGTGCTTCTGAAACCCCAGCACGGGGGAGGCAGAGACAGGATCCCTGGGGCTTGCTGGTCCACCAGTCTCACTACCAGCGAGCTCTAGGTTCAATGAGAGGCTTTCTGAAAAAAAAGAAAAAAGGCTGAGATTGACTTCTGGTATCTACACACACACATGTATAGACACACCTACAAGTGCACACACTAACATGAACACACAGAAAGAACACATACAACTCAAGTTTAGAGTCCTTTGAAAGCATCTGCAGTAAAGCAGTCTCCAGGTTTACTCTGATGGACTATAGCATCCCTGCCTACTATGCCCTCTTGCCAACACCACTACCAGTGACCCAAACCTTCCTGCTGGCATTTACCAAAGACACTTGGCCACTCTGCCCAAGGACACATATAAGTAGCTGGTGATGTGGGAGTGTCATATATCAATCTGTTGATTTCATTGGTTAAGTAATAAACAAACTGCTTGGGCTCATAGCTTAGAACATAGGTGGGTGGAGTAAACAGAACAGAATGCTGGGAGGAAGAGGAAGTGAGGTAAGACGCCTCAGACAGAGATGCCAGGCTCCTCTCTCCGGGGCAGACACATGCGATGAAGCTCCAACCCAGGATGGACATAGGCTAGAATCTTTCCCGGTAAGACCGGTGCTACAGTTTATTAGAGATGGGTTGATTGGGATATCAGAATTAGCCAGTAAGGGCTAAAGCTAATGGGCCAAGCAGTGTTTAAAAGAATACAGTGTCCGTGTAATTATTTCGGGGCATAAGCTAGCCATGCAGGCGGCCGGGGTGCTGGGGACGCAGCCCCGCCGCTCATATTTCAACAAGCTGGTCCCCAGAACATGTTGTATAGACAGCTGTGAGACCATTGCTGGTCACTGCAGTGGAGGGGTTCATAAGCTTTGGAGTGACTACCCAGAGTCCCCAATTCTTGGTGGTCCAGCCTGTCCTCATTGTGTATTTCCATTTTCCAAAACCATGTCTGCATAGACTCTTTTCACTAGGGCCAGCAGAGGTGGTTATGGTGTTGGACTCCAGCCCTGTGGGCTCCAGGCCCACAGGAATGGTCACAAACAACTGCCTCTTTCATGGGAAACAATCTCAAAGATTAAACAAAGATGGTTTGTTATGGCCAACATCTTGGGAGCCAAAGGTCTCATGATAAAGGATGCCAGGTTTCATAGCTCTGGATACAAGACTGCCTCCAGCCAGTTGAGGAGATCCAGGTCAACATTTGGTTGTTCAGCTGTCTGTACCCTCAGAAGGACCCTGCTCCATTCTAGGATCTGATTTGTGGTTTGGATTCTTGGCCCAGAGATCGGAAGCCAGCATGAAACAGGAAGTGAAGGAAAAGCAGAAATAGCTGTGGACAGGAGATGGGAAGAGGTAATCCGGGCAGGGAGGTGGAAGAGAAGAAAGGAAGAGGGCCAGAGGAGCTGTGGGTTGGGAGGTGCGTTCTCCCAATGCTCCTTCCTCTCTGTTACTCTTGCTCTTAGGAAACAGCCAACGAATCTGGGCATGATGGAATGTGCTTGTAATCCCAGAGTTGAGGAGGCAGAAAAAGACACACCCCTTGCGTTCATTGGATGTCCACCCTAACTTAATTGATGAATCACAAACTTAAAAACAAAACATGGAGTTTGAGCATGCATGTGTGCATGCATACACACATGCGCGTGCGTGCGCACACACACACATGCACACGCACACACACACACACACACACATACGTACCACCCAGTGGAAAACATTCTATTCAGGAGTGCATCGTGATCTTGTGGGTAGAGCACACTGGGTGAGGTGGCGAAGGGCTGTGTGGATGCAGCCTCTTGACCTTCAGCTTTCTGCAGCTGTGGATGCTGGAGAGAGGCCTGGGCTGCTCGGTTCCCCTGCTTCCATACTTGGATGCCCAAGCTTTCGCAGAGCAGAAGCACCATCAGCCCCTCCTCCTGCAGCCAATAGGGAGTTGGGAGAGGTGGGATTCCATAGGAACAGTGTCAGCCCCTCATCCTCCTACAGCCAATAGGGAGTTGGGAGAGGTGGGATTCCATAGGAACAGTGTCAGCCCCTCATCCTCCTACAGCCAATAGGGAGTTGGGAGAGGTGGGATTCCATAGAAACAGGACTCTTTTGCTGTCTGCTTCAGAATCAGGAGCTCTGGCTCCACACATGTCAACACTCACGGTGAACAGAGAGCTAGCTGTTGGGTCCTTGGTGTTCCCACAACCAAGGCATCCTCTGCCTACCATGCCCTCCTGTTAATACCTTCCTTGCAACACCTGGGACGTGCTGATCTCAAGGCCTTTCACTCATTTCTTCTCTAACATCTTATTTTTAAAGATATTATTTACTTATGACGTCTACCCTGGTTACGCAGTGCTTCTTCCTTAAGCTACAGCACCACCTACAGGAGCATCTTCACAGTCAGCAGGAATATATTGCTTGGCCATAAAGTGGATGCCACGGCACCTGCAGCACCAGGCAGAAAGACTTTGAAATAGAGTGGTGGGCAGAAAACATCTCAAGACAGCTCTGGACAGCATGCCTGGTCATCCATTTCTCTATGGGAGAAACATGAACTCTTGGGCAATGGGGACCAGATTTGCTGCTGTCAGGTCAACACAGACATGAACAGTTAGAACTAGGAAGACCTTCATCAGAAAAAGGTGGGCAGTGCCCATATGAATATAGATGTTACCAGTTCTGTCTGTCACCTAGTGTGTCCTAAAATGCTGCCAATGCAATAGAGGGAAGGAATGGCTTTCCAAAGATATCAGCTTACATATCTGGCCCTGTACATGGAAGTTTCTGTCCTTTCTGGTCCTTCAGTCATTTGGTCCCAACAAAACACACAGAGGCTTATTTTAATTATAAACTATTTGGCTTGTTAGCTCAGGCTTATTAGTAACTAGCTCTTACAACTTAAATTAACCCATAATTCTTATCTGTGTTAGCCACGTGGCTTGGTACCTTTTATCAGTGAGACATTCTCATCTTGCTTCCTCTGTGTCTGTCTGGTGACTACAGACTGAGCCTTTCCTCTTCCCAGAATTCTCCTCATCTAGTGGCCCCACCTATACTTTCTGCCTGGCTACTGGCCAATCAGCATTTTATTAAACCAATACAAGTGACAAATCTTTACAGGGTACAAGATCATTATTCTGCAGCAATGCCCTGATAGGCTGGAGTACCACCTTTCCTCAGACAGCAAAATCTCTGGCAGTCATGTGATGCTATGACCTCACCTGTGACATGTCTGAGTACAGAAGCCAGGGGTTGGGCTGGTGGGGCTACCAGTGACTCACTCTAGTTGTTACTGCTATGAGTGATCCACTTGTAGGGAACTGTGCATCCTTCATTGGGGCACTGTGGATTGGATGTTATACCAATGACCCCAATTAGACTGCAGACTTCATTTGCTTGGGGATAAAGGGAAAGAGGCTTGTAACCATGGCTTCAATCACTTGGGAAGCAGAGGTGTTACTCAAGTGGGGGCAGGATTTGGAAAGGGTAGCAGAGGGGAAAGGTGAAAGCTATGAGTCAAGGCAATGGCAAGAAGCCCTACAATCATGGAGGGGCTATATACTTGTATCAGAATGGTGCAGGGAGACCAGCCTTGTAAACAGAAGTACATCCCTTCTTCCAGAGGCAACCAGGGTTAATGTCCCAGGGCTTACGGTTGAGTTTCTCTCCAGAGCCGGCCTTTGGCTAAGAAAGGTGCCAGTCTGTAAGCAAGCTTCTCCCCATGATCAGTGCGCACCCAATAACTGGCTCATGGTAGTTACCAAACCAGTGACCTGTCTCCTCTAAGGAGGACAACCGGAAGATGACATCAAGACAGAAGTGCCCCACAGAGTTGTCTAGAGCCTGCGCTAGGGTGCCATCATTGTTTGTCCCTACCCCTCACGATTGGTTTAATCTTCAATTTCCCACAGGTGTTGGTTCTTCAGGCTCATCCAGTCTTTTGTCTTTGTTTAAAACGCCAGTACAAAGTCTACTGCCCAGGGGAAATGATGTTGACTCTAGATGTCTGTAATTCATCTATCAATCCAGTGTCTAATTGCCCACTGATCCAACCCATCCAACTCTTTTTACTGACCATCTTCTATTTATCCACCTGACCATGTTCAGTGGTCAGCCTATCTAATGACCCAGCATCCAAATATCTATTCAATCATCCAATCTATTCCAACAACAGGCGCTTCATCTGTGTTTGCCTATGCATACATTATTCATCAATTTAACCAATGGACCACCCACTTTTTTGTTTCGCCTTTTTTTCCATCCACCCAAGTACTCATCCTACCCACCCACACACAAATTCTTCTTCCCATTCATTCACCCACCCACAAACATCTGGGCAACTATTTGGACATTAGCTATGCAATCACCCACCCAGCCATCATACAAATGTGAGTTTTGCACCAACTGTGTAATAGACTTTGTTTTATGTATGGTGGACAGGAAAGATCTAACTTTTTGGAAGCATTTTTCCTAGTAATAAAGTGAGAAATTATTTTGTCTTATTTTGTGCCTAGCTCTGGAAATACAAAAACAAAATAGTTTAAGTCTGCAAAGGGTTCCTAGTCTGGAAAGGAAGGCAGATAGAAAACAAGACTTGAAAAAAAGCCCGAGGTTCAACATCTATAGACTTTGAGTACCTAGGAGATATCACAATCAGTAACTGTTGCTTGTTCAAGAATGAGGACTTGAGTTTGGACCCTCAACCCATAAAATCAAGGCCCAGTGGCAGGTATATGTAACCCCAGTGCTGGGGAGGTAGAAACAGAGGGACCCCCTAGAGCATCCTGGCTGGCCAGGCTTGTTTAATCAACAATACCCAGGTCACTGAAAAAAAAATTGTCTCAAAAAAAAAAAAGTGGATAAACAGTTCAACAGTTAAGAGAACTTGTTGCTTTTTCAGAGAACTGGGTTTAGTTCCAGCACCCACATGACAGTTCACAACTGACTGTAACTCCAATTCCAAGGGAATCTGTTGCCTCTGTGATCTCTATAGGCACATACACGGTGCACATACATACACTCAAAGACAAACACATACACATAAAATAACATCTGTATGTATAAGTGTGTATACACACATACATCCATGAACAGGTACACACACACACACACACACACACACACACACACACACACCTTGAAGATCCTGACCCTTTCTTTCTAGTCCAGGAAAGCTTCCTGGGAGATTGACATAGACTCTGAGCCCGGATGAAGACCTAGTAGAACAGGTGAATGTGTTGGGGTGCACTTCCCGCACAAGCATAGGCATGAGTACTTGCGGGGTGACAGAGGAGGAGAGAGAGATGGGCTTAGCAGAGTGCCAGCCATGATTTCAATGGAACCAACAGACATTAAAGGAGAGAACACGTGCTCGTCTGTAAAGTGGGGGCATGGAGCCTACCTTAAAGGCTTGTGATCAGAATCCAACTCTTGAGATACTGGAGATTGGTCACATGGCCTATGGATACTACTATTAATAAATATTGTCAGCTAATCATTAATAACATACACAACAAAGTATAATGATAATAACCGCCGATGGCAAATTAGCATATAGCTTTATCGTTGTAAGTCGAGGGCATTGCATGTGGTATTTGTCTGTGTTGAAGGGAGAAGTTTGTTCAGGAACACAGAAGGGCATCTTGCCATTTGATGCCCCTTTGCCCATAAGACAGTGTTTGAGAGAAGCCTGCAGGACTCACGAGGCTCTGGAGGTCATGTCCTGGTCTTATGCTGTTGGACAGAAGTCTGTAGGGATGGGCAGGGAGCCCCACCTGGCAGCAGCGGGCCCAGGCTTCAAGAGTTCAGCCCTCGCTGTACCATTACGGCAGCCACCCATGAATTTCTCTAAAAACCTTTTCGGGAAATGTTTATATTTTCAGATGAATGACCTCTTGGGGTAATGAGTTTCCATAACAACTAATGGCTGACCAGTGTGCTTTCGCCCCGGCCTGGGCCCTCACGCTCTTTGATTTGCATCAGCAGCGGCTGATGGAACTCAAGTGGTTCCTGTTTGTCATCTCTGTGCACAGGGCCAGGAGATGAGGCAGGTGTGAGGCCCCAGGGTATCAGCTGCCCCTGCCACGTGCTAGCCCACAAGTGACAGAGGTCTTTGGCTTTGCCCTAGCCACCCTCTAACAGGAACTCGCCCCTATGTAGGTTGAGGGGAATCTGCCCACAGCTGACTGTACGCTTCCAGAAGAGGTTTCAGGACAAAAGAGAAGCAGCCATCCAGTTGTCATCTGAACATCTGAACAAAGGGAGTTGTTCAGAGTACAGGGGAACAAGCACAGAGCTTGAATGGGGTTTTGGTCCTTGATGATGAAGAGAGGGAGAGAAAGAGAGAGAGGGAGAGGGAGAGGAGAAGAAGAGGAGAGGAGAGGAGAGAGAGAAGAGGGAAGAGATTTACAGGCATCCTAACAGGTCACCCAGGTGGGGACAGGGTGTCGGGACAGGGTAGTTAGGCTCTGAAACATAGCCAGCAGCTCTGGGAAGTCACAGCTGATCCTATGGGGCTTAGAATAGTTCCCTGGGGAAGGGAAGGCCGGGTTCAGTTTCCTTACGGAGCCCTCCCAGGCAGGGCCCCTCAGAGAAGAGGCTGGATTGCAGACTATTTTAAATGCAGGAATGAGCTGATGAGCATCTCAGAGAAAAGGCTTGAGAGTTCAGAAAGGGCCAGGCCCACCTCCCTGGCTGCAGAGGAGCTGCTCTGTCTCTGAAGCCCCTGTCCCCAAGCAGGACATGCACAACTCCAGGCCCAGCTGAGTTCCTGGCACCAGCCTAGCTCTTGCTTGGGGTGGTAAGATTTCATCATGGACAGGACCAAGTGTCTCCACAGGCTCCAAGCATCTTCTGGCCGGACTCAGAGGCTTCGTGGAGCAGCCTGGAGCTGCCCAGGGTGGATGTTCTAACAGCTCTGGAGGGGGTGTCTACGTTACACCTAGATCCACTGGTCCCTGGGTTTCCTCACGTGTAAAAAGAGGCTGAAACCAGAGGAGTGAAAGGTGACAGCAGAGAAAGATCTTCACGGAGGATGCGTCTCTTCCCCAGTGTTTCTTCACTCAGGTTTTCACTTCCTCAGCCCCAGATGTCAACACAGGGCTTGTGAGAATCCTAAGAAGGTCAACAAACAGGAGGCGGGAAGGCGAGGGCCGGGATGAGTACCATGAGTCTGCACCATGAGACTCACATGGAAGAGCTGAGGCTTTTTAACAGCATGAGTGGGCCCTGTGCACTGCAGAGCATCAGACCAAGGTTCTAGGATGAGTGGGGAGTTGGGGTGCGCCTTAGCAGGGGTGAAAAGAGGAGTGGCTATCTTAGGGCAGCAGAGGCGGAGGCCCTAGAATGAGTGCTCAGCTGGGGAGTTGGGGTGCCCCTTACCAGGGGTAGGAGGAGGGAGGAGGAGCTGCTTCAGGTTGTAGACTACAATGAAGATGGAGACCCTGTGGTCTGAACCCCAACCGTGAGTTTCAGGCTGAGCAAGGTGGTAACCCTGGGGAACTCCAAGCTGGATAAACAATGAAATGCGGGCTTGAAGGAGAGGTGAACCAAGAGAGCCTGAGCCAGGGGCCCTGGCGAAGTCGGGCTGGAGACGATCCTGAAGAGCCGAGACTACGGCAAAGGTGGACATACTTCCAACTCCAAGCCCTCAACTTTGACTTTGGAAACAGAGGTGGGGGGCTGGGACCAACAGCCCTACAACCTTCCAAGATCATCCTGGGGCTTCTGAAGTCTTACCATATGCCAGGCCAAAAAAAAAAAAAAACCAAGCAAAAACAAAACCACCACCAACAACAAAATAACCAAAAAACTGAGCTCAGCCAACAAAGCTGAAAACTCAAAGCGAAAGACTTGCTGGGTCCGACTTAATTATGCCTTGGCAAATGGGGAGAAAAGAGCTCGGAAATGATGGAGGAGGGTCGATGAGCTCCCTAAAATTGGGCTTATGAAAGGCAGAATCAATTTGTACTCTTTCCGAGGAAGAGGCCTGTGTGCGGTCTGAATTATGCCTCTGGGTTATTTTGCTTTTGCTTTCAAATCAGGAAATTGTAGATATTCCATCCCCAGCTTTGATTGGCATAGAGGCAGCTGTAGGCCTGCACCTCTGCCTTTGTCTGCTGGGTCTCTGAATGGAGAGTGGATGTGTCCCTTCCGGGAGAAGTGGCACAGCGGAGTGGGGAGAGAGTGGGGAGAGCCAGCAACTTGGCAGATGGACTTAATGCATCAGAGACTTGCTTCTCTGAGTGTGATGTACTGTGTACTTTAGGTGTTAAAAGGAGCCAGGGAGGCCAGGCTGGCCCTGCCCTCCGCCCACCCTCCACTACAGGGGCCCCTCCGCTGCCTGAGTAATTGCTCATTGATCCTCTTCAGAGTTCACCCTTAATTTCTCCAAGCAAATAGCCCGTCACTTACAATCAACTGAAATGCTATTGATTCAGTTTCCACTCCCACTCAGAAGGAAGGCTTTTTTTTTTCATTGCACGTGCCCATTGCAGGACCCCTGAAACACCCCTTCTTCTATCAGAATACCCCGATCTCCTAAACCTACGAGGAGACGCCTTCCTTTATTCTCACTGTTGCTCTACCAACTTTCACACTCACAGCTTGGTGAGCAGACCTAAGCGGCCATCGTACATTTACTTGGTTATCCATTCCTGCGGTATGATGGTCTAGCTACAGTGTCTGTATGTACTTCATGGTGAGGTAGGTTTCATTTGCCCACGAGTCTTCCTGGACCTCAGGCTAGCCCCACCAGGCAGCCACACACACTCAAAGTCACTTTCTCAGGCTGGAGCACAAGGTTCTTCTCTCCCCTGACTCCATCAAGGTCAAGCACAAGCTGGGAGGCATTTTGTGAGTGTCACGTTCAGAGAAACAAATCCCAAGGAGACATTTTTACTACCGGCCGTAGGGGTGGTGTTTCCAAGGGCTTCGTTCATCTGCAAGTTGTCTGTTCTTGGAAGAAAGGGTTATAGACAGCCTAAAGAGGAGGGTCCGACCTCAAGTGTAGCTTGAGTCTGTTACCCCTACCCTGTTATTAGCTGCGAGGAAGGAGAGAAACAGCACTCCATGGGTTCCAAAAATTTTATTAAACCACCACAGAAGCGGATCACTGGTCAAGCAGGACCACGGGACGAGGACTCAGAGCCCTTTCCCTCATGACAGCCCCAAGCAGAACCACGGGACGAGGACTCGGGAACCCTTTTCCTCATGACAGCCCCAAGCAGGGCCAGAAGTGGCTTCATAAGCACCAGAATCGCAGACATTTGTTGCCAAGTTACAGCCACAGTTTTCACCAATAGGGATTTAGAGATTAGGGACTTCCTTGAGTGTCAATCATTGTCGACTGGTATACAATGCAAGCCTTTCAGTCCGACCAGTCAGATTCGTTTGTTCTTTCTGTTATTGGGAAGAGCCACAATGTTTCTTGTAGTTGGTTGTTTTTACTCTTTGGCTCTTGGCTGTTTCGGTGGTCCAGCCAGTCAGCTCCCAAATAAACATAGTCTTAATCTTACTTAAGAATGCCCAGCCTTAGCTTGGCTTGTTTCTTGCCGGCTTTTCTTAAGTTATCCTGTCTTTCTTTTCCCTCTGGGTTTTTTATCTTTCTCTACTTCTGTATACCTGTGTAGCTGGTCCCTGGAGTACTCCTCTCCTCCTTTTGCTCCTTGCTCCTCTCTTCCCAGATTTTCCCTCGTGTTTATCCTCTCTGCCTGCCAACACCGTCTATCCTTTCTCCTGCCTTGCTATTGGCAGTTCAGCTTTTTATTAGACCACCAGGCAAAGCAACATTGCTTCACAGAGTTAAATACAACATTAAAGAACGCAACATGTCTTTGCATCATTAAACAAATGTGCCATAGCATAAATAAACGTAACAGATCTTAAACTAATATTCTATATGTTTTTAGAGAACTAATAATTATTATTTCTATGGTTTAGGGAGGAGGTCAGCCGTTAGAAAGTTCTCAGCTCCCCTACGGTTTGGAAACCTGAACTTTATTTCGCCCTACAGGTAAAATGGAGTCTGGAGTCAAAATGGCAGTACTCAGGCCAAGGTGCTTTTGCTTGTTCAAGTCATGATTTGAATCTGAAATGTCCTCCCATAGGCCCCAACTGTTATCTAGATGGTGACATTATTTTGAGAGGCCTCTAGAAGCTGGGGTTGAACCGGCAGAAGTTGACAACAGGACTTTGAAGGATGTAGTTTGTCTGCTTACAGCCTTGCTCTCTGCTTTCTGGTTGATCTTGATGTGACTAGCCTCTGTAATGTGCTGCCAAGTCCTGTCATTTCTCCCCCATTCCCTAGAGCACCCAGGCCATGTATACGTGATCAGAAGAGATTTTACGAGATTCCTTTGCACAGTGGGATCTAAGAAATCCAGTGACAGCCCTCGGTCCATGAGGCTAAATGCCATAGCAGTTCCATTTGGGCACAGAAGGCCTTAGCTTCTCTGGATAGTCACTAGTATTCAGTCTACATTGGAAAGCCAAAGAAGCTGGAGTCTGGAGCCATGCATGGTGGTTGCTACAGAAACAGACATAGTAGCTTAGGAAGAAGAAGCCAGTGCAAGCAGGCAGGACTGACTCTCTCCATTGGAAGGCGCCACACATTTTAAAGTGTGTCATCCCCCTCTCAGTCAAACCTCTTTGGGAAGGTCTCCACAGACACAGAGATTTGCCTTCTGGATGATTCTAGATCAAGCTGACAATCAGGACTAACCATCATGTCAGCCGTGATGATCTGAAACCCCCTGAAATCATAAGCCAAAATAAATCCACCTACCTGTAAGTTGTTCCTGTTGGGTGTTCCGGTCAGTGATGCAAAAGACACAAATAGGCTGGGACCAGCAGCCTTTGGCCGCACCGATATGGCAAGTCCCAACCCTCTGCACAACCTTTCGCATCTGTGAAAGGGGGCCAGTGGTGACCAAGCTGCATAAACACACACACACACGTGTGCGCATGCACAGGTGTACACACACACACACACACACACACACACACACACACGGTACGTTTAAAATGGTGAGATTCAAAGAGCGGAGGGTGGGACTATGTCAGTGTGGTGCATTTGATGCTGCCCTGAGGTCAGCATTAGGGGGAGTAGTAGGAAGGACACACACTGCCCTCTACTATTCTGATAATTTCCCCGCAGACCTCTCTTTACTCTAAATGTCAATGTTGGTCGTGCGTGTAGGTGTGTGCATACATTAGGGGTCGACTTCTGCTGTCTTCCTCAGTCTCTTTGCCAGCCATGCTTTCTGAGACAGGATTTCAGAACCTAGAACTCATTGTTCAGGCTAGGCTCGCTGGCCGGTGAGCCCCGGGGTTCCTCCGGTCTTTGCTTCCCCAGAGTGTTCCTAGGGCTACAGGTATATACTGCCACACCCTGGTTGCAACAAGCACTTTGCCTACTGAGCCATCACTACAGTGCTAATGTGTGTGTGTGGGGGGGGGGAGTGTTGGGGAGGTTTAAAGGGTATGATGACAAAACCCATTTCACAATTTTTAAAAGGCATTTTCCAGAGAGCTAAGTCAATGTTGAATACTGAGTGCCCAGCCCGGCATCCGTGTGTACTTAATAAATGGGATTTATTTTCGGCCCTTAAGTCTATTTACTTAACTTGCCCGTGATTTCTTTCCTCGTTAGGAGCATCCAGAACTCCCAAATGGGCTTTGTTGAAAGACTGTCTGTTGCGCTTGGCAAACACGAAACTTTTGCTGTGGGTTGCTTGGTTTATTCTCAAGGTTAATTGTTGCTAATTTCCCTGCTAGATTGCCAGCAGAAGTATCAACATAAACCCACATTAGAGGTGCTGGCTGCTGACTGGCTGGGAGAGGGAGGCTGGAGGCAGACCCTGCGGGCAGGACGTGGCTCACAAACGAGACTAATGGAGTCCAAATGAGAGGGGAAGGACGCTGCGGCAGGGTGCAGGGCTCAATACCCTGCATTCCCCCCAATCCTGTAGGACTTCAAATGTCCCCGCATCTCTGTGCAGCCAGGACCCACTGGACTCAAACGAAGATGGGCTCTCTGGTTCCAGAGTTCATGGTGCATAACAAGCACCTGCTTCTTCCTTCAAAGCCCTTTGGAAGGCAAGGCTCCATGCTGGCTGAGTGTCAAGAGCAAAACTCAACCCCGTTCAGGCTCAGATCCCACCACTGCTGTGTGTCCTGAACCTCGGCCTTCCTTTGCACAGATGGCTAATGAAAACATTTCATTAGAGGGAGCTGGGTGAGGGAGGTCTGAGAAGAAGGTTTAAAAGGAATGAACCCAAGCACATACTTTCCAGTGTGTCTGAGGACTGGAGGTGAGAAGGGCACCGTGCCCGGTGTGGTCGCCTGGTTTATGGGGGGGGGGACCAGCAGGGCCCTTGCTCTATTCCTTACTCTTTGTCATTCTTTCTCCTTTTCTGGGTGTCTCCATAGGGAAACACGTTGACCAGTGCCAATGGGCTATGAGGAACTGAAGACCCAGCCACATGAAAGACTGCCCTTGACACTGGAAGAGGTGAGCCCGAGAGGGAACCCACAGAACCGTAACCACATCCTTAAAACAAGCCAGGGAGACAGCTGGCCAACCTCCCGCTGCTTCTCTATCCCACTGAGGGCTGGAGGCTACAACAAAGTAAGAGGAACTGGTGTCTGCCAGGAGTCACGTCCCTAGGCCAGCGAGAACCTGTGTCTGGTCCCCTGCTGCTCTCTTGCGGGAAAGATGGTGGACACAGCAACTTGGTTTCAGCCATTAAGGCAGGATAGGTCCTTGACTGTGCTCTGGGGGAATTGGAAGAGAGAAGGCAATTCAATTAAGCAAAAGGCAGGAGATAGGAGGGTCGATGCGGGAACGCTTCATCCAAAGACGGTTCTGCCCTCTGCCCAGACGCTGGAAAGAAGCAGGGGCGCACAGCACAGAGAGATGCAGCCCCAGGCACGACCTCTGTTGGCTATCAAACGTGTGTTCTCTCATCATTATTGGTATGGGCTGCTGGCCTGCAGCATGGACACCTATTCGGCAAGGTCCCCAAGTAAGGGAAAATGCAATTGAGTTGCATAATGAGGCCATGTAATTGGATGGATTGGGCAGCATGTCCAGCTAAGTGTATTCAGTCTAGTGTATTCGTTAAAATCCGACATTACAAACACCATTTAAAGTAGCCCATTCGTTTTTGCTTCAATCCAAGAGTCAGATGTAGAGGATGAATGATAAAAACATTGCTTGAACTAGGGTGGGAGTGTCCTTAACCTGGGAGCCAAGGACATAGCATCATTCTGGTGGAAAAGGGACCTGAGCTCTCTGTGAGCTGGGCGCTATATCATCCCATCCAAGAGAAACCATGGTGATGAGGTGTTGACCCCACTCAGTCTCCACACTTCAAGAGGCAGGATGGAAAGATGTCCTGCGGATTCACCCAGGCGGTGAGAGCTCACGCCTCTCAGGATGTATGAGATGATCCCAGCATAGGCATTAAACATAAGATACACAAACCAGTGAGTGGAGACATATATGGAAGTTTCTGGAAAATGTAACTTTAGGGTGAACACGATGGGTACATTTTTCTTTTTATTGTATTTCCTTTCCCTATGATTAATTTCTAGATATACTATCAAGAGCATGTGGGATTTCTTTATACTTTAGCTGGGGAAAGTCTAAATTTAAAAGTTCCACAGCCAGCTCTATTCTTTTCTGGAAGAGATGCAATTCCTGTTTGCGCCTGGAGCAGGATTCCTCCTCCTGCTTTAGGGCTCATAGTGAACCCCACATGCCCCAAAGTTCAGAAGTCACTGAACACCCATCCAAAGCCGCTCTGGCGCTGGCTGCCTATTGAGCCCACCACAGCACAGCCATTTGTTTAACTGATGGCTGTGTCCTCATTCCAGTGATGTCCGCCTTGTTAGAGATGAACGCCATTGAGTCTGTCACCATGACAAAGTGCACCTGTGTTTATCCTTCTGTTGCCAAGGCTGAGAGTTCAATATTTTGCTCATTAATTTTTAACACCTTTAAAAAAAATGAGGCTTCAGCAAAAGAATGAGGGGGCTGCTGCTTTCCCAGGCTTGGAGCCTTCCTGCTTCCTCCCTCTCTGGGGACCCTGCTGGATACAGGGCAGCAACACATTCTCAGAGAATGTTGCTGTTCAAAGGCCTTGTTCCTCTGAAGCTTAAGTGATGAGCAGGCACATGCTGGTGACTTGCTGACTGCCAAGGATAGCCTTGCTTGTGCCTAACATATGGCTTTAGCCCCCCAAATTCCCTCTACCTTTAGAAATTCACAAAGCTTGTCCATGCCGGATGCTTGCTCCCCTTGTGTATCTGTGCTGACCCCCAGGGCCTTTCACTTTCAGCTTTAGCCCACAGTGAATGTCCATCAGGACACTCAGTTTTATTTCAACAAGGTTTTTGTGTTCCATAAGCTTGTGTCCTCTGAGGAATGACACAGTGATCCCCTGACATCCTAGCTAGCAAGTGCATTCATTCATTCATTCATTCATTCATTCATTCATTCATTCATTCATTCATTTTCACCCATTAGTCCATCTGTCCATGAAGTCATGTATCCATCTTCCTTTCATCCATCTCTGCATCAATCTACCCACCCACCCATGCATGCACGTATTTATGCATTCATCTACCCATGCATGTGCTCTTTTGTCCACCTACCCACCCATTCATACACACATGCATCTATCTATCTCCCCACCCACCCATGCATGCATACAGCTACCCACCCATTCATACCCATATATGTGTGCATCTGTCCATCCACCCACCCATGCATGCATGCATGCGTGCATCTGTCCTCCCATGCATATATGCTTTCATCTATCCACCACCTACCCACCCAAGCATGCATGCACCTATCCACCCACCCATGCATGCACGCATCTATCCACCCACCACCCATGCATGCATGCACCTATTCATCCACTCATACATGCTTGCATCTATCTATCCACCACCCATGTATATGAGCATCTGTCCACCCACCTACCTATACATGCATGCATCTATCCATACACCCACCCAAGCACAATCCATCTATTCATACACCCACTCATGCATGCATGCACCTATCCACCCACCCACCCACCCAATCATGTATGCATCTATCCACCCACCCATGTACGTATGCATCTATCCATCCATGCACTGACTGATCCTGGTACACTTAACTGCTGAGTACCAAGTGCTGTGACACATGTGTCATACAGAATCCCCAGAGAGCTAAGATCACCAAGGAACAACAAAAGAAAGTTTCTGGACCAAGTGAAATCAGATGGGACATTGGTTTTAATACTTGGAAACAAGATGGTGCCCAGGGCACACCTGAGCCGGGGAGGACACTGAAAACAGAGAGTGCTTCTGAGAAACTTGTCACTATTTGACTTCCTGGGCCACAAAGCAAGGTCCAGAACCACCTACATTGTGACAGTGGTGTTTGCCTTCCTCTGTGTACACTGCATGGCTCTCCGTCAAGGATATGGTCCCTGGAGCCATTCCTCTGGAATTAAACCCAGTTCACCCTCTACAGCCTCCGGGGCCTCCACTTCCTTCTTTGTCTGACAGATGGGACTAGCTGCTGGTTTGGAGCATGGCCGTGTGCCCACATGTCTGCCAGCTCTCTGTGCTCTGGTTCTGATGTCTGACCTTCCCAGTGGTCCCTGTTCTCCTATATAACAGTAACGAAGAACCAAGACTCCTAGAGGGTCAGCCCAGTCACACAGCTGCCAGGTGGGAGGTTGAGATGTGATTTTAGCTAAGCATGGAAGGCAGAGGCCTCCAATACCTTGCTCTCCAGATGGGACAAGGCTTTCCCACCATGTGACAAGGCCAGGGCTTCACCTGGGAAGGCTCTGTAAAGGCTTCTTTTCTTCTGGTGAAGGGCTGGCCAGGGCACAGGCCTGCTTGTATCTGGTTAGCATGAAGCTGATGCTCTCACCCTTCCCTCCAGCCATAGCCTGGATACAGCCTTGGGGGAGCATCCCAAGAAGTCCTGTCTTGAGTTTCAACACTGAGCTACAATGTGACCCCCAAGTTCTTCAGAGAGCAACTCCAGCCAAAACTACCTCAGAACCCACCTAGCAGCTACAGGACACACTACTGGAAATATGAAGGTGTTCCCTGATATATCCACAGGGTCTCAAGGCTAGTCCTGGTACCTGGGCACAGAGATAAAATGGAGAGACAGAACGAGATACACAGGAGTGGAGGACCCCCACGAGGCTGAGAGGTGGGGAGAGGGCTGCATCCGCTTCACAGACAATGGCCAGGAAGCCTGGGCCCTGGCCCCCAAGCCCCCACTTCCACAGTAGCTGAGCCAGACAGGGGAGTGGGGGGATGGAGGGTCAGGGGGCTGCTGCATCATTTCCTCTCAGCCTTCCTGGATTCCAGGAGTTACCTGGTAAACGTGCCCGAGCCTCTCATCCGCCCAATTGTCCTGCAGTCTGCAGATAACACCTGTGACAATGGAGGACCCTGGGGGTGGTGTCTTCCTTTCTACCCTTGTGTGCTAGCAACAACAATACTAAGCCCTTAAATACAGCTCGTATCAGCCTCCTATGGGGAGTTCACGGTCAGACCAGTGTTAAGAGAGGTAAAAAAAAAAAAAAAAAAAAAAAACTGCCCAAGGTTCTCGCTGGGAGGCGACAGAGTTGAAGGCTTATAGGCTTGATGCTCACTGTTCTCTGTGCGCTTTTCCTCAGAGATACCCACACCAGACAGACTGGAGGCCCCAAGCCCTCTGAGTGGCCACCCACTGTAGGGATGGAGACTTCTCTGAAAGGAAAGTCCCAAAGAAGGCCTGCCTCCCCAGGTCTCCCAGGCCATTATTGACCACTGGCCTGTTTGGGAAAGGGGACTGTCCCTCCCAGCTCCACCAGCTAACCTTTGCCTGTGCATAGTGATGCCGAGTGAAAAACAAAACGGGTGTTTGCTGTTGGAGGTGTTGATCTGTTGTTGCTTGTTAATGTAAACAATTGCACGCATTTGATCATCAAAAAATAAAAACGCCAGAGAGGTGGGATTTCCAGGTAGAGGCTGGAAGAAACATGCTACAGTAGTGTGTGTCCTGTAGCAGAGAAGGTCAGGGAGCAGCTTCATCCTAAGTACCTGGACATGATCAGAGAGGCGACCATATCCTTCCCAGGCAGGCAGAGAGACATGTACCACTGTGTCTCATCCAAGTCTCCACATAGGTTCAAGTGTTCTCACATAGGTGTGAGCCAACTCCACTGGGGTCTGAGTTCCAGCCTTTTGACTTGGTGTCTCATGCATCAGGCAGAGAAAACTGAAGCAAGATTAATCAAAGCTCAGAGACAGATGTAGTGGCATTTCAACTGCATTTTAATAAATAAAGACTGCCTGAAGATCTGAGGGTAAAACTGTCCCAATCGTCAGCCTTACAGACCAGGTTATGGTAACACACACCTTTCACCCCAGTAGCCACAGTGACACACACCTTTAGTCCTAGAAGCCACAGTAGTTGCTACAGAAATCTGGCAGTGCATGTCTTTAATTATGGTGCTGCAAACTTTAAGCCTTTAATCCCATCCCTAGAGAGGATTATAAAATGGAAGGAGACAGCTCTCAACACAGAGTCTCATTCTGAGATTCCTGGAGGCAGGATCACCATTTTCAGACTGAGGTCAAGGTAAGAGCCAGTGGCTGGATGTTTGGCTTTTCGGATCTTCAGGTTGAACCCCAGTTTCTGACCCTGAGTTTTTATTAATCACGCTTCATTTGGCACATATAACTTTTTATGGCACAAATGTATATAAAGCTATTTGCCTGCGGCTTGTTAGCCACCACCCCAGGTCAGGGCCGGGATTGGAATTCCAGCTCTAGGAATCAGAACCTAAACCTAGCTACCAGGGTTTGGGAGAAAAACTAATGCTCCCAGCTCTCATCCCCAGCTTAGCTTCCATGTAAAGATGGAAAATACACAGAGTATCTGGATAGTGTATGTTATTGTGTTGTCTTTGAATTGTTTGACTGCTGAGGAAGGAGCAACAGCTGCTCAAATACATTTGATTATAAATGTCGCTGAATTAATCCAATTTATATATTTTGAAAATGCCTTAACTTCAAAATTTAATTAAAAAGATATGTTACTTTGGAGAAGAGGTTTTGCTTTTATTTCTACAGGAAGTAAGAAACTGTGGATTCATTCTGGGTTAAGAAAAATGAGGTTTTATTGAGGAAGACCCCCTGAAAAATCTCCAGTTGGAACGGATGGTCCAGATGACCCAATGCTTCAGAGTACATTTGTTGTAGTTTCCTCTCAGTTCTACATCCAAAACCGCATCAAGACTGCTGGCTAAAATGATCCAGCCTCACAGAATACTCCAGTAAGGACTTGACCATAATCCTAAATTTTCTTTGGGTCCCCATAAGATTATCAGTGCCACCAATCAGCAGGAAGTAGCCTAGAAATCTATGTTCACATTCCCAAAAAAATGGATTATGGATGCTTATTTTTGTTTAATGTGTTGGTTACAAGTTGTTATGGATAATGGTCAAGAGAAAAGCTAAACAAAAGAAATTAGATTCAAGGTTCTTGTTGTTGTTGTTGTTCTTGTTTTAAAAAAAAAAGAGAGGCCGGAGGTATTGGTGCAAGCCTTTAATCCTAGCACTAGGAGGCAGAAGCTGGTGGATCTCTGTGAGTTCAAGGTCAGCCTGGTCTACAGAGTGAGTTCCAGGATAGGATCCACAGCTACTGAGAAACCCTGTCTCAAAAAACAAAAGAAAGAAAGAAAGAAGAAAAAAGAAAGGAAAAAAGATATAGATATGATAAGATAGAAAGGTAGATTATTGAATCTACTCTGAAAAGAAAAGGGGAGTATTAGATATGATCAGATAAAAAGGTAGATCATTGAATTCACTTTTTAAAAGCAACTTTTAGTTTTAAATGTTTTATATTGGTTTTACTTTTGCATATTGCATACAAATTTTGTATATTGATACAAATTTGAGATTAATTTAGTTAAAACATATTGTACATGCATTTCTAATCTTGTTCAAGTTATTGTACCTGTACAGCTCATTTAACAATGTAATGCAAATCTCTAGTCCTTGAAAATTATTATCAACTGTTTATGAAAATAAAGAAATATAGGTTAGTAGTTAATCACTAAGTATAATTGAACTTGTAGTCATATTAAGTATGTTTTCAAGGTCAAACAAAGATATAATTTAGGTAGATAGGTTATCTTCAAACACTTCAGAGATCTATAGAATATGGTATTTAAGATATTTTAATAACCTAGGTTCTTCTTTTTTTCTTCTTTTTTTAAATTTATTTATTTATTATAGATTTCTGTCTCTTCCCCGCCACCGCCTCCCATTTCCCTCCCCCTCCCCCAATTAAGTCCCCTCCCCCTCACCTAGGTTCTTTTTTATGACAATGAGACATATCTGCTCCTGATAGCACCAATCTACTGCAGAGAAGATAACAGGTATTAAAGAAAATCCACATGGAGTTTACTTTCTTTGTGACAAAAGTAAGCCACCGTGCAAGAAAATGCCCCTGCCTTGACTGCTGCCATTATGATGTCCTAATTAGACAAGCAGGACACAAAATATCCTGCTTCACAGAAGTCTGTTGAATATGCTAGGCCCATAGACCGAAGAAGGATGCCCCAACCTTGCAGAGGAACTTTGGGTGCCTGTCCAGGCAGCCAGCTGTTTCTGTCATTACTCACATTTTTTGGAAGTTGCCTGCTTGCACTTCCTGCTTACTCAGTTAATATTATTTCCTTCTTGGGTCTCTCAGGGAGTTAAAGATTAGATAGTTATAGTTTATCAGACTCAGAAAGCAAGTTAGGATAGTGAATTAGGTATAAGATCCTGGACTCACTAAGATAGGATAAATATGGAGTATTTTCTCTGATTTTTTCAAACATTGATGTAATTATTGCCTGTATGTATTATATACATATAGTTATTGTACTTATGGTATCTAGTTTTCTTATGCTAGTTATAATCTCCTTTTTTATTTTAGACAAAAAGAGGAAATGTAGTGGCATTTCAATTGTATTTTAATAAATAAAGACTGCCTGAAGATTTGAGAGTAAAACAGTCCTATTGGTCGGTCTTACAGACCAGGTTATGATAACACACACCATTAAATTCCAGTAGCCACACTAGTTACCATAGAAACTGGGCAGTGCATGCCTTTAGTCATAGTGGTGCATGCCTTTAATTCCAGCCCTAAAGAGGATTATAAAATGGAAGGAAACAGCTCTCAGACACAGTCTCATTCTGAGATTCCTGGAGGCAGGATCACCATTTCAGACTGAGGTCAAGGTAAGAGCCAGTGGCTGGATGTTTGGATCTTCAGGTTGAACCCCAATTTCTAACCCTGAGTTTTTATTAATCGTGCTTCAGACAAATATTGTGGCTCAACTTGCAGACCAGAAAAGCAAAGCATCTAGCCATTGGTTCTTACCTTGACCTCAGTCTGAAAACAGTGATCCTGCCCGCAGAAAACCTCAGAATGAAACTGAGACAGAACTGTCTCCTCCAGTTGTGTAATCCTCTCTAGTTCTGAGATTAAGGGCATGTAACACTACCACCTGGTTGCTATGGCAAGCTAGCGATGTGGCTGCTGGGATTAAAGGTGTGTGTCATTGCTGCATGGTCTGTAAGGCTGGCTAGTGTTGCTGTGTTACTTTTCTGATCCTCAGGCAAGCTTTAGTTATTAAAATACAAATGAAATACCACTGCAGAAAGCCAATGGTACCTCAAGGAGCTTGGAAGGACACAGAAAAGCTGGGGTAGAGAGAAAAGCGCTTCTGGTTTCATCCACTCAGACCCCCGACCTGACACCAGCCATACATTCTGCTAACAAACAACAGAGGACTTGTGTGGGTCAGGCTTGTGCATGGCATGAGACTGTGAGGAGAGAAGATGGCTGCCTCCCTGACAGGCATTGTGTAGCTTTCTTTCCTCCGAATTAAAACATTCCCTCCTTGAGGAAGGAAGGAGGCTCCTTAAGATGCAGGAAGTAAATGAAACATAAAAGTTCCAGAAAGCTCCTAAAACTTACAAGATCCACAAGGCCCCTCCCCAGGGTTATACAAACAGTAACAATTGTTGAGGCCCGGCACCACTAACCCGATGGCAGAGCTGCTTGCTAGTCCTTCGGGGATTTCTGGAGACACACCCTTCCTGAGTCATTGACCATGCCCTGGTGGGCTTTTCAGCTGTTTTGGAGTCTCCCATGTTCTTGTAAGTAACTCTCTGGTTCACTAAGCAAGCTTGGGAGGGATTAGTTATTCCTTTGCTCTAACGTTGATGCCTTATTTAGGCTGGATAGATTTCTGTGGCCATCTTCCCAGGAAAAGCCAATCAAGAGGCCCTCAGATGGTGAGGCTGTCTGGGACATTCAGGGACACAGAGCCTTGTGATGCATAGTCTTCCTGCGATGAGCTTTACCTTCCCGTGTCCCTCTGCCATGGCATGTCCAGATGCACCCAAGACTGCCCCACAGCTAAAGGTGTGAGCAGGAGCCCATCCGTAGGAGTGACCTTCCTCATCGGGTCCACTTGTCCGTGCTGGTCACTGTGGAAATGTTATTGTCTCTAACCACACAATCAGACTTCAGCTCCTATAGTCGCCCCCCCCCCCCCCCGTTCCTCTCAGATCCATCTGTCCTGGATGAGGGCAGCATGGCTTTCCACCTTCTTGCCACCCTCCTTCTCTGATAAATCATTCCTTGTCTCTCTTCCCGCTTCTCCTAGGATGGCCAGCCTTCGTTCTATAAATGTCCACTGTCAAGTGGGGAAAGTGGTAGCTGGACATGTAGATGCTATCTGAAGATGCACCTGGCCTTCAGGTGTCCACTGTTGTCACGGGGAGACAGAAGGCAGCATTGGTCCTGGCCGGTTCATGGCAGGCTATTTTGGATGGAAAGGAAAGACAATTGGGTGATAGCCCTCAAATCTGTAACATGCACCTTTCTGGAGAACAAGGCATCAAAATATAAGAGAAAGAAAAATAATAAGGGAAAGTAGCTTGTGACTCATGTGTGTGTATGTACATGCACATGTGCATATGTGTCTGTCAGTGTGCACATACAAGCATGCATGTGTGCATAGAGGTCACACGTCAATGTTGGGTGTGTCTTCCTCAGCTGCTCTTTAACTTACAGTCGCGGATGCAGCTGGTTGGTGAGGCCAGGGTCCTCCTTTCGTACCCTCAGTGCCAGGATTGCCATGTGTCAGATTTTTATGAGATTGTTGGGATCTGGAGTCACATGTTCAAGCCTGCACAGCAAGCCTTTTACCCACCGAGCCAGCCCCCCAACCCCTCAAGTGACCATTTAAACAAATGACCTGCCACACTGTCAGAGTCCAGAGGAGAAGAGGGGCTGCATCAGAGCTGGAACAGGAGGTCCCAGAACCTCCCATCTGTCATCTGACAAATCATCAAATCACCTAGACCGGAATAAGGCTTTAGCTCCCGCAGAGGCCAGAGGAAGCGTCTCACCATCCAGGGAGTTTATCAGCTTCACCATCTCCTCCTGGGAGCGAATTATTAATGACTCAGATTCATTCCGGTGATGCCAGCCCTGAGTCCCTCTGCCGCTCCCACGCTTATGCTAAGGCACAGTGGATAAACAGCTCCCCGCCTGGAGAGGAAGACAGTGTCTGCATCCCTCAGACGGAAGATCTCCAGATAGGCGCCCACGTAGTTATTACCACGCTCCATTAGGTAAAGAGAGTCGAAACCGTTCAGAGCCCTCGGGACTGTGATCCTGCCGCAGTGGCGACAGAGATAAAGCCTTTCTTCTTGTTTGTTTCTTTCTCTCTTCAAACTTAGTTTACCTGCTATGACCTGCACTAAAGTTTCTTGCTACAGGATGGATCCAAACTGCACGCATTGACGCGCCAGACACCCTAGGATTACCCAATCGCCCTGGCATTGCTTGCCCTCAGGACCATGGGCTTCTCCGTCCTCTGGACTCCAATCTTCTGCTACTACCCTTGTCCAGATGGAGTAGAGGAATATAGGTATTTTTTAAATTGTCACCCCTCAGAATGATTAGCTAAGGACTTCCTGGGGGCTTCAGTATCACATCCCCACAGGCCACGTACTGAGCTCCACAGACACCCTCCCAACATTATGGAGATATTTAGTGGTGTCTAAGTAGGTGAATGGATGCAGGCATGGATGGATAGACGGGAACTTCACTACCGCTGACGTTATCCCACCATCATACCCTTATCCTCAGTAGTCCCACCATCATCTCCACTGTCATTGCCAGCATCACCACCACCACCATCACCATCATCCCTACTCTTCCCATCTTTACTGTCATCCCTATCATCACCACCATAGCCACCACCATCACCACCATAGCCGCCACCATCAGCACCACCATCGGCACCATTATCCCTACTATTCCCATCATTACTGTCATCCCTATCATCACACCATAGCTGTCACCATCATTACCATCATCATCACCACCACCATCACTATCATCCCTACTATCCCTATCATTACTGTCATCCCTATCATCACCACCATCACCATCACCATCATCACCTCCTTCTCAGAGGACTGACCTAATTCAGCCCTGATGAGGTGAAGGCGCTATCTGGTTGTGTGGTTGAGATGGAGGGGAGAGTGTCATAGGCTCAGGGAAATCAGTGGGCTAAGGGAAAAGTGACTGGTAGAAGCAGCAGCCACATGACTCAAATCAAATCACATGACCCCAAAGTCAGAGAAGTATGGGGAACAACGGGAGAAAGCCATCAGAGGAGACACACTCATGCATAGGTTTATGTATGGCTCTAGAACCTCCTTCCCAGCCGGCCAGGCTCTGTGGATAAATCTGAAGAGGTTCTCAATCTCCCATGGAGGAAATGAGGACACAGGCAGCTATTTAGCACCCAGCAGCTCTTCCCAGGGATGACAACATCCGACATCAGTGCAGGACCACACACAGGGCTTCCACAAGGCTTTGCTTCCAGACAACAAAGTGTTTACATGATTTATGTCATCGAATAGCCTTCTTTCAATTTGTGTTCCAACCTCAGTGGCTCATCACAGAGCTGGTGTTTTATCTGAAGGCCATCAAGAGCCTGAAGTGGGATTTAGGAGCACCAAGCCCATCAGGCCTCAGATACTTGCCTCTCTGGCTCTAATGCTGCCTGGATTAGAACCTCTTTACCCCAGATCTTCTCTTTGGATTTGAACCCTGAGGATGTAAATAATGTCTAAGTCTCCTGGTAAGTTCCCAGTGACAAGCCAACATTTTTTCCATAAAGCTCATCCTGGGGAGGTAGAGAGTTTACAGGGCTTGTGTGAGGGAGGGGCTGCCTACAGGAGCATGGAAGAGCCTAAAGCAGCTGGACTGCAAAGTCTTCATCATGCATAGAATCAAGCCTCTTCAGTGGACCTTCCCCAGGCCATGGCAGTTAGGGTAGAGCTTCATTCAGAAATATGAGAGGAGCAGCCTCAGTCTTGGGTGATGATCCAAGCCCCCTCCCAATTCTCTCTGTCTCTGTCTTTCTCTCTCTATCAACATTCAACAAGCCCAATCAATCATGATGGACTCTTGCAAACAGTCACAGCTGATCTTATGAGGAAAGAGGTTGTTTTGCTTGGAGGACCACGTTCCACAATGCATGGACTAGTAGCAGAAGAGGCTCAGAGTGTATCTGGGGGGGGGGGTCTCTCTGCTTTGGAGTGTATCATCCAGCAGGGATCCTGGCTGCTGCCCTGTCACTTTGCCACTTGACTCATCATCTCCCTTAGAAAAGGCTCTAGGTGGGTCACCATTTGGTGGGCTCTGCCCCCACATCTGGAAGCTGTCACCCTACAGTTGTCCCTCACCCAATCTGACCTCATTCATCTTGGAACAACAAGGGTGGGGAGACCATCTGCCCCAGGAAGGTTTACATTGGAAGTTAATTATCAAAGGCAACTTTTCTGATAACCAAAGGGTGTATCATAAGAAAAGCCAGACAAGGGCTGAGGGAGACTCGCATCTCCTCTGGTCCAGGGCCCCCGCCTCAGACATCACCAGTCACAGAACACTGTTACTAACGCCCCTGTGAAGAGCTAGCACCATAGGATGCCCATGTCTGTCTACAGGTGTGTGACGGTGGTGTCAACGTGCCCTTTCTTTTGAACCCACATCTTAGACTCAGCCATCACGCCATAGCAAGAGCCCTAGATCCTAGGACAAAGCCCTCATCCTGGCCACAAATCTACCTCTTTGCTCTTCCACATCGGTCTTGCACCCTGACAACCTTCTGTTGCCTGGCTCAACATCCCTGTCTTCTGCACCCCTCGGGCCCTAGGCAGAAGCCTCCAACAATTCCCACACCTCTGCTTCTAGGACCCCTGGAGCATAACTGCTACCGACTGGCTGGTCACATCTCCAGAAACTCTTCTCAAATCCCCAGCACCTCCTGGCCACAAGGCCTTGGCGTGAGTTCTTGCTGCTTTTGGCCACCTCCTCCTCTTTGTTTCCTCTCCAGTCACAAGGATAAGGACCGTCTCCCCTCCACTAGACCCTAATGATGTCACATCTTCAAGTGCAAACCTTATCACAATGATCGTGGTATTTGAAGTTGGAATACCCACCCCCAAAGTGATGGTATCTCTGGTGGCAGCCCAGATAAAAGGCTAAAACCCTTGCTTCTTGCCTGCTTGTGCTCACTCTCACTGGCAAGTCCATCTACTCTGCTGCTGTGGTCTCCTCCACTGGTGTTCGAACTATTCTTAGGGATTCCAGTGTAGAATGAAGACCAGTAGCTCTCTAGGAATCTTCCAGGCCTCCAGCACCAGACTGAAACTGCTGAGACATCCAGCCTCATGGACTCAACCACACCTCAGCCTGTGAAACCGCATCCTGTAAGTGAACCAAATGAATCTCATTTTGCTATGGGTGTTAGTCTACGGCTGTGTGGAGATGCCATGACCATGGCAACTTATAAAAGTGTTGATGGAGCGGCGGGCTGTGTTCTGCCCAGCTCCCAGCCGCCTGGCTAGCTTGTGCCCTGAAATAATTACACAGAAACTGTATTCTTTTAAACACTGCTTGGCCCATTAGCTCTAGCCTCTTACTGGCTAATTCTTAAATCTTGATTAACCCATTTCTAATAATCTGTGTAGCACCACAAGGTGGTGGCTTACCGGAAAGGATCTTAACCTGCGTCCATCTTGGAGAGGAGAGCTATGGCGACTGCTTGGAGAGGAGAGGCATGGCGTCTGGCTCACTGCCTTCTTCCTCCCAGCATTCTGTTCTGTCCTATCAAAGGCCAAGCCGTTTCTTTATTAATTAACAAATGAAAGCAACAGATAGATAAAGACATTCCCACATCATAAAAGAAAACATTTCACTGGGCCCTTGCTTACAGTTTCAAAGGATGGGTCCACGACCATCTGGGCAAGGAGTATGGCGACAGACAGGCAGGCCTATGGTCTTGCAGAAGTAGCCGAGAGCTTCTACAAACTGGAGGCAGAGGAAGAGTGACTGGGCCTGGTGTGGGTTTTAAGCCTCAAAGCCCACTGCCAGTGATGTACCTCCTCCAGCAAGGCCACACCTCCTAATTCTTTTAATCCTTTCTAAGAGTGCCACTCCCTGGTGACTAAGGACTCAAATCTATGGGTCTATGGGAGCCATTCTTATTCAAATTACTGCACTGGGTGAGGAACCTAACCCCTGAGTGACAGCCTCTGTGTTTAGCCTAGAGCTGAGGTTTCTGGGGGCCTTGAGGTCTTCACAGACACCAGAGTCCCACCAAATGGGCTTTGCTGCCGTTCCAGTCAGAGCTGCTTTAGGACTCACTGTCTCTCTCTTCTCTCACATTGCTGAAGCCCAATCTGTTTGTCTCCAGGAGCCAGGAGCTCCCGTGAGGTGCTAAGACACAGTCTATGTGGCAGACATGTCTAAATGTTCTCTTGCTGCTCAGCTTAGGAACTCAGAAGAGGCTCTGGCCACACAGTCAGAACCAGAAACTTCTTGGTCTCCTATTTTAAGGCTGCTACCCTGGCTGCAGTATCACGGGGATTGGGTCCATGAGGATCAGGATCTACATGCAGGCTTTTACACTGGTAAAATGAGAGAACTTCTGGCCACAAGGAATGTGCACAGTGGCACAGATCCATACCATTCCTCCAGGGGAGCCTGGAGAAAAGCTCTCTCTTCCTTCCTGACCTCCATTCAGGCAAAATGGGGATTTGTGGCCTCACTACTGAAAACAATTTTAGGATGAGACAGGACAAGTGTTCTGGAGTTTATTGAAGACAGTTTTTAAACACATAGGATACGATGAAGAAAGGCATTCAGGAAAAGAAGTGGTGCCCACTGTGGGGGTGGGCTTCTCAAGGAAGAGTGACAATCAGGCGCTTTTACACAGAGGGGATTAATGTGACTTCGGTGGCCTCTCAACTTCCATCTTTTAGGGCTGCTAAGACCCTCCAAGACTACTTTAACATTGCTCAGAGAATGCAGATTGCAGCAAGGTTTTTAGAAGTTAAAGAGCTGTTTCTGAGCCGTTTATGTATTTATGAAGGGAGCTGTTGGGTTTCAGGGATAACAGGTATAGGGTAGAAACTCAGTCACATCGTTTTGGCCCCAAGTAAGTGCGGTTTAGTTACCATCACTGACAAAGATGTCTCTTGTCTCCATGGGTGACGGTGGACTCGGCAGTCATGTCTGAAGATTTTTGATTCTGTCAGGAGGACATACAAGTCAGACCCCCTTTATCATGGCTTCTCTTGTGTCCCCATAACTTCTCCTGTCTTTCTATCTTACCTTACTCTGAGCCCACTTGTTGTGTACCAGCCAGCATTTGCTGGGTAACAAACATGTCCATATGGCTTATGAACCAAGCACCTATTGTCCATGAGGCTACACAGGTCAGCAGGCTTTCAGATCTCTAGATCTGCTCATTAGTCAGTGGCCAGCTGCAGTTTGGAAGAAAGGCTCTGACAGGCTTCACCATCTTACGTGTGTGGGATTTGGCTGGTTATTGGATGGCTGTCAGCTGGCTGTGGTAGCCTTGCTGGGACTGCTGTGCTCTCCACGGGGCTCCTTGTCCTTTGCAGGTAAGGCCAGGCTAGTTCTCAGGGCGATGGGGAAGACCTTTTGCTTCCTGGGATGCCAGGATGACCAGTAATATATTCTGACTTATTCTATTGACCAGCATCACAGGCTCGCTAGCACTCAAGGGTAAGGAACAGTTGGGAGAAGCCACACAGTCTCATTGCTATTGTGAGAGCAGGAGAAGGCACGCAGCCAAAAGTAACCAGATGGTATAGAATGATGTTTATCCTCTGGCAGAATATTTTCACCTCATTGCCATCTTGGGGTAGAAAATTCGTTGGCTGGGTAACCACGATACTAATTAGCAAAGCAATACAGTGGTCTGTGGTAATGATAACAATAACAGAGCTATCCATACTCCCTGACAGAAAGAAGGAAGGGGGCTATTAGTTCTTTCTGCCCCAACCCCCACTCCACCTCCCACCCTGTGCAAGTGAACTCAGGAGACACTAGGGTAGATAGCAAGCCTGAAGACTAACAAGCAGGGGTCCATGACGCAACTCTATGAGGTGCCGTCTATGATGGGGTGGGACTCGGCAGTGATGTAGCTGCTTGGGGTCACCCTCCTATAAATAACCCCTCCCATGTGCTCTAAGCAAATCCAATAAACTCATGGCTCCCCAAGCTGAATTTTAGCAGAATGATGGCTTTGTTCTCTTGCTGGTGTCCTATCTGAAATGAATTGATGTTTGTTGACAGCACCTCAAGAAAATATGGCTCTGGATATCATTACACCTGTGGAAGTCTTGGCTCTCCCCTGTAACCGTATTGGAGAATTCCCTTTATGTATTCATAACACCATTAAATAGTTCCACTAAAAGTCTCGGTAGCCCCTGGCCTAGAAACTGACCCGTGACCACTGTGGTGGTTTGAAAGAAAAAGCTCCCAAAGGGAGTGACACTATTAGGAGGGGTGGGCTTGTTAGAGGAAGTGTGTCACTGTGGAGGAGGACATTGGTTCCTCATATATGCTCAAGCCATGCCCAGTGATACAGACCACTTCCTGCGAATCAAGATAAAAGGACTCTCAGCTCCTTCTCCAGCACCTGTGCTGCTTGGCTGCCACCATGTCGCTCCGTGATGAAAATGGGCTAAACCTCTGAAAATGTAAGTCAATTAAATGTTTTTCTTCTTTATGAGACTTGCTGTGGGCATGGTGTCTCTTCACAGCAATAGAAACCCTCTCTAAGACGACCATGTGGCAAACTAAGGGTAGCGTTAGAGAGCCTGGCTGGACCGTGTATCCTCTGACCTCATCAGCAGCTCTCTCATCCCATTGCCGTTGCTTGCTGCTTCCCACAGCCAGACTTAGGGGGAAGTTTCCTTGGTCTGGGGTGCCCTGTCTGGGGTGAGTATGTGTTCCCAGAAATCCATACAGCAGTCCTCCAGGTCAGGAGCAGGCTGGAGAACCCAAGAAACTGCATGCAGACACTATACGTCATAAAACCCAGCATGCCAATGCACAGCTGTAATTCTAGCCCTCGGAAGGAGGCAGCAGGAGGACGGACGTTCAAGGGATGCTCAGCTAGACAGCAAGCTTGAGGCCAGTTCAAGATGTGAGACTCCCTCTCAAGACAAAGCATACGGGGAAGAAGTACCTTTCCTGAGCTCCCTTGCTTCTTCCTGTGTCAGACAAGTTCGCTTTTTCCTTTAAAACATTTTTCAGAACCTAAGACATGTTTAAGAAATGTGTTCATGACTATGGCCCCAGGTGACTGGTAGAATGCTTGTCTGGCATGCACAAGGTCCTACGTTTGACTCTTGTCTCTGAGAAGCAAAAAGAAATAAAATCGAAAAAGTGTATGTGTGGTTACATTAATTCCTGCCTCCACACAAAATCAAGTGTCTTGAAGGCAGGGAGCAGGGAGCCTTGTTCCTGTGAATAGCAGTGGGGAATGACTCCTGGTCAGTGTTTTGATGACACCATGGTGGTATGGATGGCTCATCTATTTGAATGCTTTAGTTTGAAGTCAGTAGAATTATTTTTGGGAAAGATGAGGAGGTGTGGCCTTGTTGGAGGAGGTGTGTACTGGGAGTGGATCTTGAGGCTTTAAAAGGCCCACACCAGTCCCAGTCCCTCTCCCTCTGCCTTCAACTTGTAGAAGCTCTAAGCTACGTCTCCAGCACCATAGCCCTCCTGTGTGTTGCCATACTCCTTGCTATGACGGCTGTGGACTCACCCTCTGAAACAGTAAGCAAGGCCCCCATTAAATGCTTTCTTTAGAAGTCTTGGTGTCTCCTCATGGCCGCATCGAAGGAACTACGACATACAGTGTTTTCAACAGTTTTTTGAACATATTCAATAACTCATATTTTCTGGCACTGGGATGTTTTGATGTTATGACAAAAGGCACTGAGAGAGGCTATAGATGTGGCTCTGTTGGAAGAATATTGCCCTAGCAGGCACAGGGCCCTAGGCTCAATTCCCAGCACTGCTGTGGGAGCATATTCTGCTCCTTCAGCCAATAGCCTTTAAGATACCAGCCCACTTGGGCGTGGTCTCTTATACTGTAAAAGCAGTGGTAACCATGCACCCCCTCTCTTGCTTCTAGCTCCCACTTCCAGCTGCTAGACTCTGTTCCTGTTTGTGCAGAGGACTGTTGTCTAGGCCAGTGATCTGTAAGTTTTCCCCTTAAATAAATAACTCTTTTATTATTCATAATTCTGAACTGGTGTGGGATTGTTTTGTGAGTTACATCATCATCTGGCACTCAACACATTCTGCCCCTTCAGCCCAGCACTGCTCAAACAGGATGTGATGGTGTGCACCTGTAACCAGAGTACTCTGAGAGTAGAGGTAGAGCGATCAGAGGTTCAAGGTCCAATCTGGCTACACAAGTCATTCAAGGCCAGCCCAGGTGTGGTGGTTTAAAAGAAAATGATTCCCAAAAGGAGTGGCACTCTTAGGAGGTGTGGCTTTGCTGGAGAAGTTGTGGCTCTCTTGAAAGAAGTGTCTTGTGGTGTGTGGGGGGGTAGGCTTTAAGGTCTTCTTTGCTCAAACTATGCTCAGTGTGGTAGACAGTTCACTTCCTGTTGCCTACGGATCAAGATGTAGAACTTTCAGCTCCTTCTTCAACCCCATATCTGCCTGAATGCCTCCATGTCTGCCGTGATGATGGACTAAACCTCTGAAATTGTAACCCACCCAATTAGAGGTTTTCCTTCATAAGAGTTGCCATGATCATGGTGTCTCCTCACAGCAATAGAAACTCTAACTAAGATGCTGGGCTACATGAGACCCTCCTTAAATGAAAGAATGAAAATAAGAGAATAAATTGTGCTGCTTGTTCCTCACCTGGATGCTTTAACTCAGACTTCAGATTCCTATCATCCAGGAAGTGGAAATCCAGAGTCATGGAGCAGGTTGAGCTGCTTCCTCCTATGGGTCCTTAGGAATAGACCCTCTTCTCAGCCATGTCTCTCTCCACTCCAGGGCCTGCAGCACCCTTCAGTCTGTACCCTCCCCTGTCAACACATCACCACTCCAGTCTGCCTCCAACTTTGTGTCTGCAACATGTCCCTGCCTTTTCTGCTAAGAACACGCATCCTTCAATGGAGTTGGATACCTTTGTCTTTAACAGTGACCCATGCTATGGAGTCTACCCAGCTCTTGATCTCCCCCCCCCCCATGCCTGAGTTCCCTACCCCGAACACTCAAAGACCCTGGACTTTGGTTAATCTCTCCACCTGAATATGACCCAAGGTTTGGGACAACGGCATACAAAGGTGTTGAAAACTTGTTTAAACACCTTTCCCAAGCTCGCGTAGGCAGAAATGGAACAAAACCCAAGTCAGATGGACTCAGATAGGAAGATGAGTCAGTTTCCAGGTGACCTTTGCTTCCAATTTGGCCCTAGCAGGTAACAGAGTCTGAGAGAATGTTTTCAGGACATTCATGTCTGATGATAGGCTTAGACAAAAGAGGTAAGCCAGAATATTTCTGAGTTTCTCCCTAAGGCGCCATGGACGTTGCCTCAAAGGGGATATCTGGCAATATCAGGAGCAAGTTTTGGATGTAACAATTGGCCAAGGATGCTGCTTACCAACCTGAAATACATAGGCTGGCCACACAGTCTCCTGGGTCAGCAATGATGGTCTAGAGCCCTCGGGAGGACAGAGCAGTGAAGGGCCAAGCTTGTGTTCTAAAGACACACATGCATCCTTCCCTTCCACTGTCAGACTACTGAGACAATGGACCTCTCACACACAGCCCCACCAAAACTATAATTTCCCCAGGAATCTCACGCTGGTAGAAGGAAAAGACTGAAGACTGGGACAGACCCGAGGAACTTATTTCCCAGGGAGAGATTCCACCCAGTGCCGATAACTTGTCAGACCCATTTGCAGGGGAAACTGGAGCCCAGACAGTGATGGGCGGGATCTGAGACAATGATGGGTCGGTGATGGACAGGACCACACCCTGCCCAGGACTGTAGCATCTTTGGCCTCCAAGAACTAGATGCTTTATGTCAAGACTGTGGAGTCAGACTTGGTGGGGCGTCATCTGACCTCTTCATCTGCTCATCTTTTCTCCGCTTTTCACCTTGACTTAACTCTGCAGTTGAACTATTAAGGACAGACAGATGATAGAGAGCAGCTTGGGTGGCTGCAGGAGACTCTGACTCTGAAACTCAGGCAGAATGAAGTCAAAGGGCTCAAGGTCAAAGGCAACCTGAGATGTCCTTCAGGATTCCTTCCCTGTCCCGGGTTTCTTCAGCTGGAGGAGAGTCACTCAAACCAACAACATCTGAGCAGTCAGGGGCTGGTCTATAGATCAATCTCCAAGCCCACACCCTACAGTCTGCTGCCCATATGCAAGGCCAGCTCTTGTCAGAGATGACAACTGGCCAACACAAAGCAGATGTTGATGCCACTGCCACTGTCACCCTGATGACACACCCAAAGCCCCTTGTCCTCATTTTTCTTTCTCCATGGTGCAGCCATATGTTGGGAGTGGGGGGGGGCTGAATTGGCCCAGATGAGAGAAGGCCACATGACAGAACCCAGGGCCATCTGTAGGGATGTCTGCCGCTCCCTCTAAATCACAGCTTCTCTGTCAGATGATGGGCTCATTGTCTTCATGAATGCCCCAGGGGCACTTCATATAACAGAAGACCGTGGGGGCTCTGCTTGTCAAGGCCCTAGAGCCTTCTTGGACAGACCGTACTCTGCATACACCCAAGCTCAGTGACAGCCAGTGTCGCCCTACAGAGACAGGAGAGTGGCCACCAGCCGCATGTCTCTCCTGAGGAGGCTTTCTGTCCTAGCACACTGAGTAGCCTGGAGGCCTAGTGGGGCAGCCTTCTCCAGTTTTCACAAGGTCACCTCCTGTCTGTCTAGGCTATTGTCTTGCAACTCTGGGGACTCTGCATTAACCCACCCACACCCTAACACTTCCTGGAGTGTTAATCTAGCTGTCTCCTTCCCTCCGTATGCCCATTGCTTTGAAACTAGGCTTGACTTTAAGTCCCATGACTTGTTAGAAAAGCCTGAAACCTTCACCTGTACTCCATGTGGTCACAGTTGCCTGTCCCTTTTGTACACATCCAGACAGACAGACAGACAGGCAGGCACACACGCACACACCTCTCCATCCTCAAGTTCTAGGAGCACTGGCCTACATGTCTGCTTTCCCTCGCTCCCTCCCTTTCCTGTGTGAATTCCCTCCTCTATTTAGACACACCAGTTTATCTTTTGAGTTTTCAGTCAAGATTTCCTTCTCCAGAGAAGCCTTCCCACTTGATGCCTGAACACCAAGGCTGAATAATGGTACCAAGGAGGCAGTGGCTGCACTACCTCAGAAAAACCACACACAAGAATACCAGAGCGCCAGGAGGTTGAATAACCTGCCTTGACCATCAGGCACTCAGTGCAGAGCCAGGGTTTGTTTCTGACCATACTTTCCCTGGGCTAGCAGGCTGCAGAATAGCTTGCCATGCTAGAGCACCATCATGCTTCGATGCCTCTCAGAGCTCTGATGCCCTGCAATGGGCTTTCTAGACACGTCTACCCATAGAGCCAGATTCTAGGAGCGCTGTCTTCAGAGCCCTGGCCCAGCCCTAGGTCTGGCACCCGGTGTGTTTTACATAATTGTGGACAGGAGGTCCTTTTGGCTCCAGGGTCTGTCGAGCTGTCTGAAGGATTGCCTGGAAGACTTTCTTTTCATCAGCTTCCATCTCTCCAACCACTCTCTGGCAGACGCCCCGGGCCGCCATGCTGAGTACAGATGTCCTCCGCTGCCGGCAAAGCTTTTCCCCCACAGCAGATGTGCCCTAACCAGACAGTCGTTAACACGGGTTCACGGCTCGCGCTCTGCAGATGCAACCGCTTTGGGATGCCTGGCCTAACCTGGGGGCGTTCCCAAAACCCAGAGAGCAACTTGAAACCAGACCTCTTTCCTACAGGGTGTTAGGAAAGGCCTTCTTTCCTTCCCATCTGTTCGACTTGTTTCTCCCGATGACTCCTGCTTCACGGTGCCTGGCCAAGCACTCAGATGCCTTATTTTGTTTAGATGGCATCACTAGACCATGCAAAAGGGTCACTGTCATCTAGCATCACACGATAGGAAACCGAGTCAGAGAGTGGACAATCCTCCAACCCCACAGCTTTCCCATTCAGACTTCCCGGGTGTCTTGGACTGCAGAGGGGCCAGCATTCGCCTAGGACTAAACTCTTTCTGTAACACTCACTTATGGAATGCCCTTCTAAGGCCACCACCCAAGAAGATGGTGCTTGCCTGCCTGCCTGCCTGCCTCCCTCCCTCCCTCCTTCCCTCCCTCCTCCTTCCTTCCTTCCCTCCTTCCTTTCTTTCTCTTTCCTTCCATGTCAGGTGAACCTTCATGGCCGATCATCACAGTATGCCTGGCTTCTAGCTGGAGAAGTCAGAGGAGGCTGTCAGATTATTGCTGTTACTTCAGCAGTGCTTGCTCCTAGGTATTTTACAATATTAAGTAACTTGGCTGATATCTTTGTAATCAAAAGTTGGAGTTTGAGAATTTTTGAGTACTTCAATCATTTTGGCAAACTGTTTCCATACGGATCCTTTCAGCTTGCATTTCTGCCCATACAACGTGAGAGCGACAGCTCCCTCTGTGCTGTGCTGGGGTTAAAAATGCCAAAATAAATTTTAGTACTTAAAAAAAAAAGATGTGTTTTTCATTAGAGAAGGAAGGATGAAGCATACAGGAGACAGATGTCTCTCATGTTATGACGAACAGGGTCCTTTTGATTTAGAATTGCCAGTTAAAAACACAGGCCACCATTAAATTTGAATTTCAGACAGTGAGTGATTACTCAGTATATGTCCCAATTACTGCATGAAACATACTGATACTTCAATTTTACTTATTCTTCATCTGAAATTTAAATTTTTGGATTTGCTCTACTTTATTTGTTAAATATGAAACCATTTTGTGAATATGTGTCTACATTTTAAAAAAAAACCCCAAAAATCCAGAAATGTATTTTCTCACAATTTGGAAGGCTGGGGCATTTAGGACCAAGCCCAGTAGGGATGGTTTAAGGCGAAGGGTTTTCTTTTTGCCTTTCTATTTATTTGTTTGTTTATTTACTTATTTTTTAACCAACAGAAAAGGGATAACATTGTTCATATTCATGGGTTAGCATATGGTTTTTTAAATTAAACTTTAAAAACTTATTCTATGTGTAGGTTGTTTTGCTAGCATGTATGTCTGGGCACCACGTGTGCCTGGTATAAGGTGACGTCAGAGGGGGGTATCAGATTCCCAGGAAATGGAGTTGCGGACAGTTGTGAGCTGCCACATGGGTGCTGGGAATTGAACCCAGGTCCTCTGGAAGAGCAGCAATTGTTTCAACCACTGAGTCATTTTCCAACCCCCACCCTGCTGTGGGAGCTCCTTCAGCTCCTTCAGCCAATAGCCTTTACGATACCAGCCCACTTGGTCTCTTATACTATATTTATACTATCAATGCAGCTGTAAAGTGTGTGCTCACTCCTGGCTCTTGCTTCCGGAGCACATTCCACCCCTTCAGCCTGCCCCCATGCAATTTAAATGCATATGTTTATATCTATGTATCTATGTCTATATTCATATCTATATCCATCTATGTACTGCCATGTCAAAATCAAGGTAGACTGATCCATTCCAACTAACGTTAAATTGTTATTTCTGATGAAAACATTTAGGACTTAATTACTTGGTTCGTTTTGAGACAGGCTGGCTCTGAAGTCCATCACTCAGCTTTCTGAGTCCTAGGATTACAGGCTCGTGTCTTCACGTGCAGTGAAGTGTCCCTCACTTCATGCCCTTCCCTTTCCTTGTGAGCACGAGCAGGTGTGTGTGACCCAGGCCCTCCAGGATGGGCCTTCATCCTGTGTCACAGCCGTCTAGGCTTCCTCCTGCCTTGGCTTGTTTATCCTCCTGACCCTGTGTGCAGCGATTGGACTTTCAGTAACAATATGTGATCTTAAACATCTGTCTTCTGATATCATGAGGACTTAGCCAGGAAGGTCTAGGATGGGATCCTTCACCGTCTTGTGATCTCTAGGTACCTTCATCTTCAGATTGGTGCTGCCTTTTGGCAAGAGGTCTATAGTCCCTTAGCTTCCCCCATTTTACATGTTAAAAGATGGAAGTGAGCCCCTCAACTCCTCCTCAGCCTGCATATGAGTGGGAAGGATTTTGTGGTAGGGATTTTGTGCACTGTGGGTAGTCATCGCTGGGGCTTTACATACGGTATCATCATCAGCGTTGCTGTTATTTGTGTGAGGTGTGTGTACATATTTGTGTGGGTCCATGCACACGCGCATGCTGTGGAGGACAGAGCCTAATGTTTGGTGTCTTCCTTGATTGCTCTCCATATAATTTTGGGAGCAGGGTCTGTCATTGAACCTGAATCCCCAAGGCTGGCTGACTGCCAAGCTTCAGGGATCCGCTTGTCTCCAGCCCACCAACGCTGGCCTCTTCTACTCCCAGCATCCTGCCTGGATTTAGGTGGGTGATGAAGACGAGAACTAGGATCCTCATTGCTGTGCAGTCGGCATTTTACCAGCTGAGCCATTTCCCCCAACCCCTAGGTACGGGTTCAAAATCAGCACGAAGAGAATGCCGCCCGCCAGAGGACTCTCCGGCAATTACCTTATTCCTTCATGACAGAGCAACAGAAGCCCTGGATGGCAGCGGGAGAGTTTGTTCCTCTAAGTGGGCCTGTCCCATGCAAGCAGGATTAGGCTCTTAATTGGCTTTTCATACATAGTTTAAAAAGATGATCCAGTCCACACTCTGTCAGAATGATTACAAACTCCGACTTTGGAGTCCACACCGCGCAGGCGCAGAGGGTGACATCAGAGGAGGCTCTATCAGGACACTTTCTGCTTTTCTGGCCCTGGACCGTCAACCCTGAGTTCAGGACGAATGCCCGTCTTAATCCTTTCAGCAAATGGTCTTTGTCAGTACTTCACCCCCCCCCTAGAAGGGGGTAAAGGCCTCCGTGATGGGAGTGGGGGAAACTTGGTAAGCAGCGCAGGGGCCTCCTCCTGTGATTGGTTCCAGTTCCAGCCCCACAGCTGTTGCTCAGTGTGAAGACCCAAATTTCACGTTTTTCTGAGGATTTTCCCACCATCTGGGCTCAGAAATTCCACGAACAGAATCTCCTTCCTAGGCCAAAGTGTCCTGTTTCAGATACCCCAGTGTCCTCAGAGACTCCACTCACAGTCCAGCTAGTCCCTGAGACACTTTAATCCTTGTCCACCGAGGCCCTGCCTCCTCCCACACTTCCATCTTATCTCTGGAAGGGGGCTCAGTGCAGATCCTTTTTCAAGCATCGGTTAGAATGCCTATGGAGTCCTCCAGGCACCTCCAGCACCCTTGGGTGTCTACATGGCATAGTGCTCTAACAGGGAAAGGGGTGTTTTGAAGTTCTAAGGAAAGTCTATGCCCTTGTCCTTTCATTGTCTTGGGTTACTCCCTTATTCATAGTGTCACAGCCTGGGCATTTGACACCAGAAAGGGATTACAGGGTAATTTTACAGCAGGGGCAGCGTCTGCACACCGACCCCACACAACCGGAGGGTGGCAGAGGCCATTCCAGCCCAGGCACATCTTGCACCCTTGCCCTAAGGTCAAGGTGGCAGTGACGATGTTGGAAGGAGCAAACCCAATCTGAGCAGAGTCATAGTTCACAGTGGGGCTAAACACCCCCTTGAACAGGACACACAATGCACATTTTCTACTAGGCTGTGCCAAACACAGGTAAGTTTAATCGCAGTTCCTCTCTTTTTCCATGCTTTGCCTCTTATCATGTGATTGTGTAGCTCCTGCTATTAGGAGGTACTTTCTTGCCGTGCTTCTTGATTGGGGGGTGCCTTGGCGCTTCCGTTGACTAATTCAAGGTGGAAGGATGTGATATATGCAGCCCATTTGTCCTTCTAGTCTCCTTTGCCCCTGCCTCAGCCATAAGGACAAGCCTGGGCAAGCCTCCTGGAAGATGAGCGACTCCAGAAAGCAGGGCCGAGTCACCCCAGTCAAGACTACATGGGATCACCCAGCAAGCCACCCATTGGCTACAGACACCCAGCAAGTCCAGCAGAGAGCACCCGAGCATGGCTCAGCTCAGCAGAACAGCCCAGGGCCTAGTCTTGGGGGAAGGGAACATAAATGATGTGCAGCTGTGTTTTCTTCCTGCCTGTGATCGACAATGGCTTCGAATCAGAATACCTACAGTCAGTGAGACGTGACCTTTACCAGATGAAGAGGGAGGGGAGAGGCTCACAGGCAAGTCAATCACCAAAAGACCTTCCCAAGGCCACGCCTTTCCCTGACCTAAGAGAAACTCTTGGGCGATGTAGTTTTCCCTTGGTTGCCATTGCTGCAGTAGGTTGGGACTCACAGCTGATCAGAAGTCATCAATACTTCTGTAAGCAACCCCAATAAATGCATTGTTTCACCAGGATGGTCTTGGATGGAGCCCAATCTATGTTGGAATGGACAGATATTTTGTTAAGTCACCCAATGGTTTAGTTGGTAACTTTGTCCTTTTTTTTTTCTTTTTAAAGTTGGGCAAGGGCTTCCTTTCTATTAAATGTATTCATTTCCTTTTATTTTCTAAGTGAGTGTTCCAGCTGCATGTATGTGCACCATATGCATGTTTGGTGCCCATAGAGGTCAGAGGAGTCGGAGATGGTTATGAGACACCACGTGGGTCCTGGGAATTGAATCTGGGTCTTCTGCAAGAGCAGCCAAGGCTCTAAACCACTGAGCCATTTCTCCAGCCCCAAGTTGCCCAAGGAAAAGTCACATGACAATTAAAGCTGAGCTCCTAAAGTGTGGGATGCCCTACAGTAAATCAGCACATGACTGACAGAGCAACAGCCGAAACATGAAGCGCTTTGCTTCATCTTCCAAATCTGACCAAGTGCACTGAGGCAACATGTGAACACCAAGCAACAATACTGGCCACCCAGAGCCCCTGCACCCTTGGGCATGTCCTTGAAGGTAAGTCACCATGGCCTAGGAGTCTCTGGAGGTCTGAAATAAATGGAGACTATTGACTCTGAAGTTCAAAACAAAGCAAAGGATAGCAAAAAAAACAACCTTGCATAACAAAATTGAGAAATTCTTCATCAAGTCCCTTGAAAATATAGCATTAAGGCAGCGAGAAAGCTGTAACTCTATTAATATGCAATCATACGACTTGAATAAAATTTAATGCGTATAAGCCAAATGAATAATTCCTCCCTAATAAAATCCAAAATTAAAAGAAATCATGAGGAAATTCAAATTATTATCTTTGCCACTTGTACTGTGCCAAACTCCACTCACAGTTACAAAGAAAAATAATCTACTTTTCAGAGAATTTTATGTCCCTTCCCAGTAGCTGCTCAGCGTGGGTTGTGTGTGCCCTTTCATCCTCTCAATGTGCCCTGGCTGCTGACAACAGGCAGCCCTGCAGACGGCAGTCCCTGGGGCCTCTGGGAATCTTACGAGAAGCCCCTGGGAAAAGTCTTTGGTCCTCACGTGGGAACACTACAAACTTGGGCTGAGGGGAGATAGCTCAATTTGTAGAGGATTCAGCTTGAGCCTCAAAAGTAGGTAAAAGTGTTAGGTGTGGGGGCTCATGCTATGACTCCAGACTACAGCGTGGAAGCTGGAGGATCCCTGGGATCACACGGCCATTCTGCCTAGTCAATGAGAAACTCGATTTCAACAAACATGAAATGGCTCTTGAGGAACAACAATTGAAGGTGACCATCTCTGGCCTCCACAGGCATATACAAACATATGTGTGTATACAAACCCACCTCACCCCTCACACACACACCCACAGAGCTACACACCCATGCACATACACAGGCACAGGCAGACACACAACATTCACTTCAGGTATGAAGGAAGAGGCTTGTGCTGACATTAAGGGTAATTGACCAAGGCCAGCAAGGGGTCTCATCAGGGGACAGGTTCTGTTCTGTACCTGTCAGCTAAGAAACCTTCCTTCATCCTTGCTGCAGAATAGCCTATCAATCCCCGAGCCACTGGGCAATGCTCTTTTTGCTTGCTTCCTTTCCCTGTAGACTCCAAGTCCCTCGAGGCAAGGGCTACGCGGGGCTCATCTTTATGTCTTCATTTACTCAACAGATGTTCACTGCGAGCAACCAAGTACCAGGTTCTTATCTAAGCAGCAAACAGAGCACACATCAGCTCTATCCTTAGCAAACAGGGAGGATGAGAAATAGACTAAAATGACAAGTACGTTTGCTCAGGAGCTATGGGTGAATTAGCAAAGGGATCTCTGTCCTCAACTGACACCTTGCTCTCCCCTGTCCAGGGAGAACGACCCTTCATGCCCACCCTGTCGAGGCTACTGTGGTAGAATTGGGCCACTGGCTGAAGATGAGGAGTTCTGTGGAGAGGCGAAGCGCTATAGGACGTTGGGCATGAAGAGTGCTGGGGAGATGGTGCAAGCTGCTGCAAGGCACCTGAAGTGGATCAAGGAAATAGCGGTAGAATTTCTTCCATGGCTGACCCATGAACCTCTCTCTCTGCTGGGCATTTGGGAAACCATGGTTGCTGGACAGAGCTGTCTTTGATCCCCGCACTGCTTCAGATACGGTTTGTTATGAGACCGGAATACATAGGTGGTATTGTCACATGAATAACCATGATGAAGGCTGTTGGGACATAAACCCACAACGCTTTGACCTGGTTGGGTAGGGATGGAATAAATGTGGTCTGGGCAGAGTGGAGCTGGAGGAAGAGGAGAATATTCTAGAAAAGAAACAGTCTGAGACTTAAGTGAAGGTCATGAGATCGGTAGAAATTCAAGACATTGTAAGGAAGGGGGAAATGAAGCTGGGGGGACAGATTGAATTGGACTAAAGCCACCCAGAAGTATGAAGCTGGGAAGGAGGTGGATTGCATTGGACCTTACAGTCACTCTGAAGTATGAAGCTGGGGGGTGGATTGCATTGGAACTTACAGCCACCCACAAGTTCCAAACATTCTTTGACTCAAGAATACCCAGGAAAGAGGGGAGTTAAGAATGGCTTTGATTTTTAAATACTGACTTGATACCAAGTGAAGAAATCAAACCCGTCAGACTTCACCCCCACCCTGTTTTCATCCAACGGGATGCATCTCTGTCACCACCAAATATCTTTAAAGAATATTCAGTGACACATCTGGGCTTCTGGATCCTAAGCCCCAAAGTAAATCATTCACTTATTTGGGAAGTATTTCCCCCGGTGTTTGAATGCTAATGAAATCAATCCTTAAGACAGTGAAGTTTTGAAACCCAAGACACTCTGATCCCAGGGGTGACTGGGACCTAACTGTAGATAAAAGGGTTTGGGGTATTGTTGGAGCCCACCATTTTGAATCCGTTCCATCTTGACTAAAGTTCCGAGGGCTCATAACTAACCTATTCAGGATCCTCAAGGACAAATAACAGGCATGATATCTGGCCAAAAGTGTGTCTACTGGATGTCTTGCTACTCAAAGACCAGACAAGAGAATGTTTGACTGGGGACGTGGTTACTGGGTATTTGGAGATGTAAGGAGGTAATTAGGCTTGTCTGTTCCTTGCATCATAAGAGGCAGTCTTTGCCCCTCCCCTTTTGATTGGTGTGTATAAGGGCTATGAATAATAAAATTGAAGCTGTTACAGTGTTCACTGGAAGCCCTCCCAACTCTCTCTTCTGTCTCTTGTTTATTTCTTTCCTCAATCCCCACTCCCCTTTTCTGGAACATTCAAACAAGTCAGGCTGGACCCAACAGGGTATCCCCGTGGCAGCAGTATCATTGGCCCCCAACTGAAGGTTATCATATGACTGGGGGAGGGGCTGCCTCTTTTATCACAGTGTGAGTTTCCCTGTTGAATATCCCCCCTCCACATACACACACCCCGGTTCTTAAATCATGGGGTGAGGGGAGAAATAAAGATGTTTTGAATCTCTAGAAACCTTGAAAAGACACGCTTGAAGGAAGAGTCTGAATAAGCCTGTCAGGGCACATTTCCTATTGGTAGTCTGGAAATTGATGAAAACCACGGCTTTTATTTTTTTAAGAAGCACTCCACTTAACTCAAGACAGGAATGATGTCTTAATCAAGGCTCTTGTGTTGCTAAGCACCTTCAGTGGGCTCTTGGTGGTCATTTCTGCCTGTCACTCATTTTCTTCTCCGGGAAAAGCATCTTTTGGGCCCAAAGACTGGATATCAGCCCCACACCCTCTCACCTATAGTGACTTCCTAGGCCAGCGAGCAGTTGGACACATGACCCGTCTGATCCAATTACAGTGGAGCCAGAATTCTTTAGAGGCAGCTAAGAGCGATGCTTTCTCTTTGCCCTTGGAAGTGGAGCAACGAGAGCCATAATTAGTGGGCTTTCTGGTGACTTAGAAGAGGATGCCCACTGGGTTGTTAGCCAGCTACTGGAGAAGAGGGGTCTGGAAGGGCTTGCATGAGAGGAAACTCTGTTGCTGCAATGAAACCCTAGTATGAAGTAGAGCCGGTCTTGCAGGGCGGTGAGCCAGAGGTGAAATGTCACCAAGGACCATGGAGTTTCCTTTCTTTCCTTCCTCCAATACCCCTGTCTCTTCCACATGTGTGGATTCTGATGTCCCTTCCTGGTGTAGGAGGTCCTTCTGTCTTTGTGTTGCTTTCATTGGTTAATAAAAAAAAACTGCTTTGGGCCTGTTGATGGGGCAGAACTTAGGTAGACAGGGAAGACAGAACTGAATGCTGGGAGAAAGAAGGGCAGAATCAAAGAGATGCCATGGATCCACCAGAGAGAGATGCTGGGAATTTTACCCAGTAAGCCACTGCCACATGGCGAACCACAGATTAACAGAAATGGGTTAAATTAAGATGCAAAAATTAGCCATTAAGAAACTAGAGCTAATGGCCCAAGCCGTGATTTAATTAATACAGTTTCCATGTGGTTATTTGAGGGCTAAGCTGGCCTGGCAGCTGGGATGAACAAGCAGCCCCTCTTTACAACACCTTCCACTGTGTGCAACGCCAAAGAGAACTAGCTGACTCATGCCTCTACTAAACTCCAAAGAGAGAGAGTTTTGAAGTATCCAGCTTTGGTCTGATTAGATAAACCACAGCAGTAATAACATATAGTATATCCTTTGTCACCTTGTAATGAAGATTCAACCTAGGGGTGGAGTGGCTGGAGAGGAGGGGTAAATTAGGGGGACGTTTGGGATAACACTCGGCATGCTTGATGTCCTCGGATAGGGACCTGGTCGTCTGTGTTCTTGATGAGGAACAGATGTTCTTGGTGAAAAACTGCAAAGGTGTGTGTGTGTGTGTGCACGCGCGCGCGCACGTGTGCATTTGTGTGTATGTGTGAGAGAGAGAGGCTGTATAAGTAACTCTGGTTAAATTGGGAATTTACTGTTTAGACGAGAGTTATCCCCTTGCCTTTAGGTCCACAGATTTCACACGAGGTACAAAAGCTGATCCTGAGATGTGGGCTGGTGAGCTGGTTAGTTTGTGTCACCCTGACACAGGCTAAAGCCATCTGGGTCACCTCACCTGAGAAAATGCCTCTATCAGATTGACCTGTAGGCAAGTTTATAGCGCACTTTCTTTATTAGTGATGAATATGGAAAGGCCCAGCTAGTTCTCTTCTGGGCAGGTAGTCCCAGATGGTACAAGAAAGCAGCCCGAAGAAGCCATGGGGGAGCAAACCAGGAAGCAGCACTCCTTCATGGCCTCTGTTTCAGTTCCTGCTTCTAGGTTCCTGCTTTGAGTTCCTGTCCTGACTTCGCTCAGGGAGGGACTGTGACCCTGGGGATACGATAGAATAAACCCTTTCTCCCTCGTGATATCTGTCAATTACAGCAGTAGAAATCTGACCAGGACAAGAATCTTCCTTGCTTCTGAAATTAGCTGCTGTCCTAGACACCCAAACTAGGGAGTCCACTCTGAAAGGTACCTGGTGCGAGATGGGTCCATGCCACAGTGGGGATAAGGATACTTGTCATGCAAGTCTAGTGACCTGGGTGGAATCCCTGGGACCCACATCAAAGCAGAAGGAAATAACTGACTCCACAATGTTGCCCTCTGACCGCCATGTAGGCACCATGTATGTGTGGTATGCAACTCCCATCCACCTCCACAAATAATAAATACGACTTAAGATAAAAAATTAAATTTAAACAATTTCACCTTGTTTTAACCCAAAAGCATTTCCTATTCTGCCTCCTCGGTCCCCCGCACGCCCTTCATAATTATCTGCCTCTTTCAACTTCCTCTTTACTTAAACCGCTTTGGGGAAAATATCTCACCTTTTGAGCCTCGGGCAGATAACTTACTACAGATAAAGGATGGCAGCGGAGCACTGGTGAGTCTGACAAAGTCTATCAAAAGTGCAGGTGGTCTCGCTGCTGGGCACAGTCTTCAGAGAGAGCCTCACATGCAGAATGGTAGCTCAGGCTTAGTCTCTGCCGTATTAATTGCTATGACAACATATGGAGAACAACCCCGCTGGCCACCTCTGGATACCCATAGCAAAACCATTGAGCCAAACCAGAAAAGTCTTTTTTTTAAAGTATGTATCATGATATAGTGTTTAAAAATTCATATTTTAAGTATTTGAGGCACTCACTGTTTGTTGCAGAGGGGCCTGAGTTCAGCTCACAGCACCCACGTCCAGCCGTTCACAACTGCTTGCGCCAGAACTCCAGTTCCAAGGGTAGTCGATGTCTTCTTCTAGTCTCTGTGCACACGTGTGGACCACATACAGATACACACGCATAACATATACACATAAAAGAAAAACTATATCTTACAAAAAATGTTTATTTTTGTTTCCTGGTTCCTAGCAAGGGCTCCTGAACCACTGAAAGTTTTCAGCCCTTGGTTCGCTAAGGAAAGAACTAATGGTGTAAGATACAGATTTTTGACAAACAGTTCCTCAGAAAGGCCTTGGGTGCAGGGCTGGAACTTTCTGTTCCCATGAACTGACCTGCGAAGTTGAGTTCAATAATCGATAGTTAACGGCGAACCTTGGGGAACCCTTAAACATTGTGTTCAAAGTGCTGCCATGTTGGTGAATGTATCAGGGTATGCCAGAAAGTTCTATGCCATCCTGCATACCTCATCTCAGAACTCTTACCTGTGTTTATTTCCGAGCTGTCTCCTTTCTAAACAAGCATACTGAAGCCACACCAACTGGAATGTGCCCTGTCTTGTCCAACAAAACTGAAGCCATAGGCAGTCACTTTCTAGAGGTCTTGTGTTTGAGTGAATTATCAGACATGGAGGGGGGCCTCAAGGAGCTAGGCAGAAATGTGGGTCACATGGAGACTCCACTCGTGGCTGATGTCTGCAGCAGGAAGAGCCTTGTTTTGAGACTTCAGCTGGTGGAATGAGGTGTGACTTCTGGGTAGACAACATCAGAATTGAATTGAGTTGTTGGACACCCAGCGGTGGTGGAGAATTGGTGAAGTTGCTGGATACCCAGCGGTGATGGAAAATTGGTGAGGCTGCTGGACACCCAGCAGTGTTGGAAAATTGGTGAGGTTGTTGGACACCTAGCGGTGTTGGAGAATTGGTGAAGAAGAACAGCATGTATTTGATATCAGGAAATTAAAAAAGATTCTGTGGCAGAAGGGAAACATCACGTTGTTAACTTTTCTGTAGTAAGAAACAAGACCAGCTCCCACATCACTTTGTCATTCAGGCAGGGCACCCCAGCGACAGACCAAAGACACCATTCTATCCAAATCTGGCTTGAGGGATGTACCGGGACATGAATAAGTGGTTACTTACAGGAGCACAGGGGACTCCCAAACAGCTGCATCACTGCAAATTCTCACTCTAGATGACCGTACCCCCCAAAAACCTGCATAGATGGCATACCTCTGCCATCTCTGCCTTCAATGGCTGGTCAGGAGAACAGAAAATAATGAACGATTGGAATCTATAGTAAAGCTCGCCGATGAGCATCTATTAACAGACCTCATCTTGCAAGGGTCTCCTGAGTGTGGACAATCGCACTCTAATCTCAAGATAGGTGTGACCCTGCCATGCCCAGAAGACAGAGTTCTCTGAGCCCTGGCACTTGTTCATACCTAGATGATGAGATGGAGATGGTAGACCAGTCATACGATGATGTCTAGAGGTAGCAGGGACAGGGCTGGGCTCACAACTTCCCTCAGTAGACTTTTAGAGTGGCCTCAATGTTTGAATCATGTAAGGGTTCTCACTGAGTTACTTTGGCTGGCACCATCTCCACAGAACCAAGAGCAGCCTTAATCCCTCATGGTCACTTCACCAGCTAATTAGTTAGTTCACAGAGGAGTGAGCACTGTGTATACAGGTGAGACAGTCCTTGGCGGGAGCTGTTTGTCCATGGGAGAGTCGCCCTTAGAGCCCCCAGCTTTTGTGATTATTTCTAAAAATAGAGCCATAGCAGCCCTTAGATCATGGAATTATACAGACGGGCTATTGACAAGATAATGTATACTTTGAATAAGTAAGGGACTTAATATGTGGTGAGCTCCTCCCACGCACACGAGAAGACTTAAGAACATCTATGGATTGAAAGATGGGCAGTTTGATAGAAACAAATGCCCCCAGACGAATGCCTACTTACAACAACCTTGCATTTTTAAAGGGTTATTTACGTGTGTGTGTGTGTGTGTGTGTGTGCGCGCGCGCGCGTGTGTGTAAAGACACATGCATGAGGCCAGAAGAGGATGTCAGATTCCCCGGAAATGGAGTTGAAGGCAGTTGTCAGCCATTCCACAGGTCCTCCAAAAGCATAGCAACTGCCAGAAACTGTTTAACCTTCTCTCCAGTTAGTGAATTTCTAACGCTAAATTCAAACTCAAGGAAAAGAAGACAGACAAACAAGAGAGAAATGGCGGGGGGGACATGCACTTTCAGTGAAATTCATTTAATGGGTGGTGAGAGAGTGGCAGAGTAACAACGCTGGGTGGCAGAGCCTAGAGTTTCCCAGGGACAGAAGGGCAGGGCTTCCTTCAACTGCAAAGTCATCCCAGGTGTTTGTTGGCATAGACGGAATGATACCACACAAAAGCGCTGCCTAGTCACTTTCTAGTGCACGACAGCAAGAAGAATGATATTTAAAGACACACAGAGAAAATACTCAACCCACTAATGTAGAACATTTCTCAGTGTTGCCCAAAAGGAACAGACCAGCCTCCTCTAACAAGAGCTCTCTTTGTTGCCAAGTTACAATTCTATCACCAGCTAAACTATCACACACACTGCTCAACATAAAGACATATGCAGGCTGATGAAGGTGCAGAAGTTCAGGTCCCTTAGAGTACTTACTGTATTGGTCCACTAGCCACTTGGTCCACTGATTAATTTCAGTCAGAAAAATAGAATATGACCAGGCCCATTTATTCACAATGGCTGCTTATGAGTCTCCAGGGCAGGGTGGTTGCAATAGACACTGTGTCACCCCTCCACGGAGAATACTTACCTTGTACAAAAGCAATAAAGGAGCTACTAACAACAATTGTTCATTTTATTAGTGACTTTTCTCATTGCTGTGCCTGAACACTCATCAGGAAGCAATGTACAGAGGATACGTTGCTGTGGTTCGTGGCTTAGGAATACACAGTCCATGGTGGCTGAGAAAGCGCGGGGAGCTCACAGCCGTAGGAGTGCTGGGCTGACAGAGATGGACAGGAAGTTGGGCTGTGGAGCTTCCTCTAGTGTCTCCCTTCCTCCAGCAGGCACCACCTCCTAGGGGCTCCTCTGCCTCCCTAAACAGCATCACTAGCAGTGTAACCAGTCTGCAAACACATAGGCGTGTGCTGGACACACTGGTACATACTCACCTCTATTTCTCTGTCCCCTTTCCAGGCCCATGCACATCTGAAACCAGGACAATGGCTGGTGAAATAGTGCAGTAGGTAGAATGCTTCCTTATCCGGAACCTGTGGGGGGTGAGGTGCACTTACCATCCCAGAGCTGGAGAGGCAGAGATGGTTTAAATGAAAGCGGGCCCTTTTGGCCCATAGAGAGTAGCACTATTAGTAGGTGTGGCCTTGTTGGAGTAGGTGTGGCTTTGCGGGAGGAAGTGTGTCCCTGGGAGTGGACTTGGAGATTCCAGATGCTCAAGCCAAGTCCGCAAACTCGCTAGGACCAAGGACCCTCTCTCCCAGCTGTCTGCAGTTCAGAATGTAGCTTTCAGCTACTCTCCAGCATCACATAAACCTGCTTCCCATCACGGCTCGGAACCGTAAGCTGGCCCCAACGTTTCCATATTCGAGTTGCCGTGCTCATTCTATTGGCAGCGATAACACACTGACTGAGACAGCAGAGAGAAGATCCTAGATTTCACTGGCCGTCCAGCCTAGCCTACTCGGGGGCCAGTTAGAGACCCTATCTGGAGCAAAAGGGAGGTGCAGGGGACACATCCTGAGGAATAACACCCATGGTTACCCTGTGCCTCCATGTGCATGTGAGCATACAGCCATATGCACACTTATACACACTAAAAAGGCAAATAAATAGCCAAAGGGGCCATTCGCCGTGACGTTCAGAGCAGAGGAGGAGGCAGGGTCGAAGGATGCCATGGCCGACGTGGGAGAAAGATGTGAAGGAGACACAAGAGTCCTGCAAGGATCATCAGCCCCTGTGTGGCTTACGGAAGCCTCAGTGCGGAGAGCAAAGTTAACCCTGGTGTTTCTTTCTGATGGATCGGCTCAAGTAAGACACCAAAGGAAAGGCAGGGGGAGAGGGGAAGACGAAGGTAGAGCGGGGAGTGAAATTCATGGTCCTCGGCCAGCCTCCCTGTCCCACAGCTCTGGACCGCTGGGAGGACTAACGAGACACACCTCGCCCAAGGACCTGTGTTCACAGTCACTTAGTCTTACGACATTCCTGCACGGAGCCCCACTCAGACCACGGAAGGCAGTCCAAGCCTTCCTGCCAGCCAGGGAGAGAACCAGATGCTCGGTGAGGGAGAGGCCCTGGCAGGCTTGTGCAGCTCCGAACGGCGGGTGGCTTGGTGCACACAAGCTTTAAGACACTCGAGCACGCACAGCAAACAGTTCAGGAATCTGGAGAACTTCTCTCCTCCAGGGGTGGAGTGGGTGGGATCGGTGATCCCGACAATACCAAAAGGAATTCCGCTAGGTGAAGGTACATTCTAAACTCAAGGTATATTTCCATGAGAAATTTCTCATTTAAAACAAAGCAAAGCAAAGCAAAAGCTGCCAGGAGCTCAGTTGGGTATAGCATCTGTTGTGCAAGCACAGGGAGCTGAGTTCAAATCCCAGTTCTCACAGTGGTGCGCACATAAAACCTGGTGCCAAGGAGGTGGCAGCCGCAGGATCCCTCGGACTCGCTGACCCGCTAGCTTAGCCCAGCCAGTCAGCTCCAGGCTCAGTGAGTGATTCTGCCTCAATCAAGAAGGAGGAGGTGACTGAAGACACTTGCCATCAACCTCTAGCCTCCACGAGGATGGATACCCATGTGCACACCCGGCTGTTTGTGCGTGTACACACATACAACACATACACACACGTTCGTTTTTAAAGGGGGGACTGGTGCCTTGTTTGTGTGTGTGGGCGCAGCGGGTGAAGACAACTCGGGAAAGCTGTGAATTAGGCAGGACAGACAATACATCTATCCTGGAAGTAAGGGAACAGAAGCTACAGTTGTTTGTGGTGAGTCCTGCTCCCTGGACTCGAGGCCACAGGGGCCGGCTTGGCTTAGCGCTCTGTTGTGGCCATCTTTATCCTTCTCCCTCATGAACGGGGGGGGGGGAGAGAAGGGGGGCGGGGGTGTCCGTGGTTTCTGCAGCGGGCCCTGCTTGCCCTCCTTGAGAATGGCTCCTCTGCCGCTCTTCCCAGATGCTGGGAATGGTCATTATTCAGGACCAAGCTGTCCCAGGAAGCTCCTAGACCGTCTGGCCTGCTTGCTCTTGTGCCATGCAGCCTCCCCAAGGGTTGAAGGATGCCAGGCCCCATCAGCACTTCCCAAGAACACCATGGTCCTGCTGTGCACGGCTGCACATCCTGCTGAATAAATTAGCACTCAACTCTCTCAATTCATCAGGGTCAAAACTCTCTAGAATGAGTTTAATTAAAACAAGAGGCTCTTGGGTTTTCTCAGATTAGATAGGGATCCAACCCACTCTGAACACTGGTTTTCTGGATGTGTGTGTGTCTGTGTTTGGGGTGCTCCATGTCTTTGTCTTGGTCCAGTTCTCTTCCTCTGAAGTCTCGAAGAGTGTGGGATTGGATTCAAAACTGAGCCAGAGACAGGGAAGAGAGTCCTTATAACCAGACTCTATCGATGCTTTAGAATTCTTTGTTGCTGTTGTTGCTGGTTGGCGGGTTATTTGGTTGGTTGGTTGTTTTGTTTTACAAGACAGGGTTTCTCTGTCTAACAGCCCTAGCTGTCCTGGAACTCTCTTTCAAGACCAGGTTGGCCTCGAACTCACAGAGATCTGCCTGCCTCTGCCTCCCAAATGCCAGGATTAAAGGCGTGCGCCACCACTGCCCTGCAAGAATCTTTTAAAAAAGTTTATTAGAATGCATGATAGATAGTAGTAGCTTTTTAATGGCTCTTGCAATCCTTCCACCCTCCTATGCTCCGCCCCTCCTTCTGCCAAACAGCCTTCCTCGCTCTCACTTTTCTGCCCTCTGTGGTTTTGCTACTGTGGTCACTTGGGATCATTGACAAACACTGTGAGCGACAGGCCTGTGAGTGTCACCCTGTGAGCAATAGGTCTGTGTGTGTCACCCTGCAAAGGCTGTGTGGGTGTCAGGGGAAGGGCAAGGGTACCAGGGAAGATGCCGACTTCCTCCCAACCTGCTTTCCAGCTTCCTTGATGTTTATATTCCAACACCCCACCCCACCCATGTCTTGTTCTATACTTTCCCAAACTGCGGCTCCCTCCCACTCTCTCCAGATGGATATGCAACTGTGTACGCAAGGCAAGGAAAAGCCACAAACCAGAGCGAACGTCTAGATTTTTTTTTAATTATTATGGATTTGATGTATCTTCTGAGTGTTGTTACAAAGAGTAGATTTGTCTTTGAGATACAATCTGGCCACTGAGCCAAAAGAGTGCATATGTGATTTAAACATGCTAGCTAGAGCTCTAAGGAGTATGAGTTTGGATCCTGAACATGATTTAAATTCTATCTGTCTGTCTAGCTACCTATCTACAGTGCCTTTACTTTGAAGAGATCCCATAAAGGAGTTAAGTAGAAAATAGTTCCCCAATAAATAATTACTTCTCTAAACTGTACACCCCCCCCAGCAAACCATCACTCTCACCCTCCCCTCCCCAACAGACGGGCACAATCACACCTGGAATAACTTAGGAGGCACTCCTCCCAAGTTCAACATCTGGTTAAGGCCCCACTTCACACACCGGCTAAAGTGTCTCCGCATGGTACCCTTGGCACATGCCCAAAGATAGGTCCTCATTGCTGTGAAGCCTGGTGGGGAGGTGGGCAGACTGTCCCCAGCTGGGCCCGCATAGCCGAGTTTACATGGGAACTCACGATCCACTCCCCAGCGCACACTCTCCATGAACACAGCAGAAAGAGTTCAACTAAAAGATTTTAAAGCATCAGGAGTTACAATTCCCAGTTGTTGCCAATTATATAGATAAACAGGAATTTACATAATGTACAAGGAGTTTGTGTTTCCAGCTTATTTCGCAGTCACTCCCTAAAGATCCACATTTATTCATGAAAGCAGATATTTAGCCTAATAGCCTTGAGCTGGACTCTCCTCGGGGCAGCTCCCTGCAAGGCCATCCCGCAGAACCCACAGCTCTTTGCTGGGTGCCCCGGAGTTCAAAACCATCAAGAATGTGTTTTCTCTTGTTTGTCTCACAAACGTCGAGGTCACTTGTCTTCCTTTTCTTCCCACTTTTGAGATCCACGCTTTTGGTGAGTACCAAGCACAGCTAGACATTTCTGTATCCCACAAACTGCAAGTTTACAGACTACAGCTCAGCTAGGACTGGGGTCTGGAGCAGACAGAGGTCTTGCACCCTCTAACTCGGGCAGGCCTGGCAGGCTGCAGAGCAGGGCTGCTCCGGCCACATGGGTGTCCTGATCTTCTAGGAGATGGGCGTGTGTTTACTTCTGTAAAGAGCCAGCCTGGTGTCCACTTACTCTCCAAGAGGAGTCATGTCAGAAGCTAGTCAGTAGCTTTCAGAGTTAACATACCTCCCAAACAATTCCCCGTGAAACCGGAGCTGCAGGCATCTGGCCCCCGGGGCACATCTGGGATCATTTTTCCCATTAGGAAGCTGGGGTCTTCTGGACTTGGGCATTCTTGGGGTAGGGGTGTACTGGAAAGTGGGGGCTCTTTGGGTGGGTCTTTCTTTCTTTTTCTCCCACCCCCCTCAGGTCAATTCCCTCCTTGTCCCTACAGAGGAAATTTGAACTGTGTAAGTAAGCACAATGTCTCTTTCCTGGAAGGCAGTTGGCAGGCAGGGAGAGGAGGGTGAAGTTCTCTGCAGGAAGCAAGAAGCATTGGTAGCAGACTGCTACAGCCGGTGGCCTTTATCTGTCCTTGACTTCAACCTATTTCAAGGAAGGAGAACAAAAGAAAAAAGAGGGGTGTCACTACAGCAAGGCTCTTCCGAGGCTGCACACAAAGGTGTGAAAAGAATAATAGCAGTGGGCGTGGCCACTGGGAGGCCTTCCTTGGCTGTTCAGTCTTCAGTGTGACTCTGGCCATTATTAAGTCTCACAGAGAAGCAGGGAGGCTGGCTGAATCAAAGACGGTCCTCTGGCAGAAACTGTCTTCTAAGAACTTTACATGACTTAGAAGGTTCCGGAATGCTCCAGTGGGACTCCTGCCACCAAATTCAACCTCATTTTTGACTGAGTGTGTGGATGGGGTGAAGGGGAGATCACTTCAGGTGTCGTCCCTCAGGACCCCTTTTTTGGAAACAGGGTCTCTCTCACGGGGACCTGGAGCTGTTTGCTTAGGCTGGGCTAGCTGTCCAGAGAGCCTCCGTGAACGGTTTCTCTGCCACCCCAGCCGTCACTCTCAGGTTTGCACAATGAGGGCTTGACTGGTCGGATTGTCTCTCCAGCATCTTGATCTCAGCCTTTGATCACGTGACAGAACAGGCATAACAGCATCACGTGTTTTCTGCACACAGCTCTTATGATGGCTGTTCTTTGGATAAGTCCCAGAACATCCGTCCCTCAGTTCCCCTGTCTGAAACACCCCTCCCTCCCGTATCCTGTATCCGTGTAGTTCCTTCCTCACCTCCTACTTCTGTGCTAAGGTCACCTGGCTGGTGAGATGGCTCCGGTCTACCCAATCACAAACCACAGCCCCCCCCAGCACTTTCTAGCCTGTTTTCCTGTACTCCACTTCGTAGTGTCTACATTTGTCTGCTGTCAGCTTTCACCACTAACAAACTAAAGAAGACCCATTGCCCCATTCTCTGCATGTCCAGGATAGTGAGGACCCAGCATGTAGCAGGTGCATGACAGGGCTCGGCTGAATGAATGCATGCAGAAATTAATCAATGATTCGATGGATCGATAGCTTTAATCACACTGTGCTCTCACCAACAGAAGTTTGGTTGGGGTAGAAAAAAAGTGATAAAGAGAGAAAGGAAAGAAAAAAAGGAAGGAAGGAAAGAAAGGAAGGGAGGGAGGGAGGAAGGAAGGAAGGAAGGAAGGAAGGAAAAGGAGAGAGGGAGGGAGGGAGGGAGGGAGGGAGGAAAGGGAGGGAGGGAGGGAGGGAGGGAAGAAGGAAAGGGAGGGAGGGAGGGAGGAAGGAAGGAAGGAAGGAATGAAGGAAGGAAGGAAGGAAAGAAGAGGAGGAGGCTGAGTGGGGACCAGCTGGAATCTGGCACATTCTCTCTGAGGACCTGCTATCTCCATGATCTCTCTGCTTCCTTCCATTTTCTCTAGACCACTGGAAGTCATCTCGTGAATTTGGGAAACTCCTGTGTGCAGGCCTTGTTCTGATCTCCCCTTGGTTATTCCCTGTTAGACCCGAAGCCTCCTCCAGGTTATTATTATAAAAATAAATTACCATCCCATTGCAGATGTGTGGCTGAGCCATTATTGATAATGATTTCTGATTGATAGAATTGTCAAATAAGCCCAGCCTGGTTGCAGGAAGCCCTCAGGAGTGCTTAACCCCCCCCCCCAAAAAACCAACTCAAAAAAACCCAAAAACAGCACACAACAAACAAACAAATAGAAGCAGGTATTAAAACAATAACAAAATGAGCTGGAAATGGGGGTGGGGTCTACTGCCCATGTGTGGAGAAATAATTTAACAGGGATCACTCTGTTAGAGAAGCAGAGGCCAAGGTGGGGTTGACCATCTCAGCCCAGAGAGCTGTAAGAGCAGCAGGTAGCTGGCTTGGCTGTAGCCGCCCTGAAACGAAGAGGTGCACAAGGTGCCCCAAAAGCACAGAGGGTTTACTGAGGACCGGAGAGGGGACAATAGCCACATGCATCAAGAGCTGACAGACCAAAAGGCGCCAGTGTCTATTGGTGGGGACCCCTGGAGCTCTGGAGCCCCAATTGTCACTTATTGAGATCAGATGCCACCTCTCTTCACCCACCCTGTGCCCCTGAACGAATGCACCCCATCTTCACCTCTGACGTGCGCCTCTGGTCTCCCCCTTCTCTCCTGCAGCTGGTCTCCAGGAATCACTGTGGGGACACAGCAGTTTTTCAGAAATTAGTATTTTCATGTGGTTGGTTTTGGGGTGTCAAATTACGACTTCCTCTTCCCCACCAACAAGCACATTAGTATATTCTCCAAGAACTGAGTTCCAAGCACCTACTGTAGGACTGAGGACTCAGTGGGTGGACGTCTGAGTACCAACACACTTCTCACTGGATTCATAAAACCCCAGTTGGAAGAACAAAAGAGCAGCAAGCACCAGGCTTTCCAGATGGCAGAGCCCAGCCCTGTGGATACCACGCCCGCCCGCTCGACTTTGGGTTCTCTCTACTCAGATTGTTGGGCTCATAAAGGAGGATACAGGAGTCTCATGGCCAAACCATTCCACCCTTCCTTCAGGCTGATGACAGGCTGTTCTGCCTGTGGGGACTTCATGAGTCTTCGCTCAGTGTGAAGGGAGAGAGGAGCCAAAAGCTTTCTGTTATCTAAGGAACAGTGGTCCAGGTGGCCACCCCAGGGCAAGCATGGTGGCTTCCACTCAAAATGGATCTATGCGCTTCTCTGTGCAGCTGAGAAGACCATGCAGTTTCAGACTCGAAGAGGAGATTCAGGGGCTATAGAGAAATCAAATGGGTAACCCAGGTCAAGGGGTCCTTTGAGTGAGGTGTTGAGAATATCAACTCTACTGATTGCTGTTTGTAAAGAAACTCAAAGACACATGGAGATGGGTGGTGTCTTCACTCTTTAAACGTTTCCAACTCATTCTGGCTCTTTGTGGAGCTCCAGGATGCAGAAGCTTTGGTCTCTGCTCTGAAAGGTAAGGGCAGTTGAGAACCTGGCCAAGCCACCCTTCGCCCACTGTGTGAAGCCCCAGGTTTAGCTTTGCCCGCCGGTGACCTGTACCAAGACATGAGTAGGATTAGCGGGTGTGTCATACCTGTTGATATCTGCAGTGTGTGCACAGAAGAGTGCACAGGCCTTGTCATCTCTTCCCATACAAGCACAGCGCAAGCGTGTCCGTGAAGAAGGCTGGGAGCTGTTTGGAAATGGCCCGGAGGACCTCTTTCCTCGAAGGCTTCCTCTGTAGTTGGACAGTCCATAGGGCACAGTCTGTCTGCAGAGCATGGAGAGAATGAGGGGAGTCTGTCCTGGCACTTCAGGGCTAGATGGGAACCATCTGGAGGGAACCAGCATCCAAATGGTTGGCAGAGATGGAGAGACATACAGGAGGCCCAGGGAAGAACTGATTGCCCCTACAGCCATACAGAATTGATACACCTCACTGAGGTGCCTGAAGCCAGGCTGCAAGCTCCTCCAGGTACACTGTTGGGTTTCACTCTGCTGTGGGATGATACTCTTGTACACTGTAAAGATTTGTCACTTGTATTAGTTTAATTAAACATTGCTTGGCCAGTAGCGAGGCAGGAAGTATAGGCGGGGCAATCAGATTAGGAAAATTCTGGGAAGAGGAAAGGCAGAGACGCCATTACCAGCCAGACACAGAGGAAGCAAGATGAGAATGCCTTATTGAGAAAAGGCACCAAGCCACGTGGCTAAACCCAGACAAGAACTGTGGGCTAGTTTAAGTTGTAAGAGCTTGTTAGTAATAAGCTTGAACAATATAGGCCAAACAGTTTATAATTAATATAAGCCTCTCAGAGTTTCTTTGGGACTGAATAGCTGCGGAACCAGGTGGGACAGAAATTTCTGTCTATATCTCTCTCTTCCAGATCAAACTATGCAGACTCCTGCATAGCAGGTCCTAAGAACCAGCCCAGACCTCTAGCCCATCCCCAGGTAAAATCCTTGCACACAAGGGCCTGAGTTAAGCTCTCAGAATGCACACAGAGCTGGGTGTGTTGGCATGTGCTTAAACTCCCAATGCTAGGGAGGAGTTAGGACAGGAGGATCCTTGGGGCTTGGTGGCCAGTCAGTCTAACTGTTTAGGCCGCTGAGAGAACTGTCCCAAAGCAAGATGGGTGACTCCTGGGAATGACGCCTGAGGTTGACACCAGCCTCCTCATGCACACGTTCACAGACACACTTACCCATGAACCACTGGACTTTCCTGCCAAGAACCTGTCCTTCATTTACCCAGTGCTCCTGACAAAGAAATTCGACCTGACCCATGTGCTGGTCCTTGTCTGGGGCCTGACTCGGTGCCAGTAAGACCTTCCATACCTGAGGCTGACCCTAGCAACTTTAGTGCTCACTGAATGAACTCCAGGGCAGGCCTTGCAGCTGGCACTAGGGAAAATGGGGCAGATGCAATTACAGTTCTGAGAAATCCACCCTGGCCCCCAGATGCAGCTTCCTCAAAGAGACAAACACCAGCGGGTATACTCGATGCTCTCGGGGAGCCGTCGCCACTACCTCGGTGGGGCGGCTGAGAACAGAATTCATGGTGGGAAGGTCTTATTGAGCAGCAAAAAGTGTCTGAAGTGACCAACCACTTCTGGTTATGGCCGGGATTGGGAGGCGTGTCATCTAGGGCAATAAATGTTTAAATCTGGTTTTAAGAGCGAGCACAGCCCAACCACGGCTCATTCTCCCGAGAAAAAAGACTTCTAGAGTTAAGTGAGAAAAAGTTAAAACCACATGCTTAATTCATTAACGTAACTGAACTTGGTCTGGGGGACACATTACTAAGAATCTGAGAAAACTTCTGGGGCCAAAGGCCCTTTTCCAGTAAGTCAGGGCCTTCTTGTTCATCCCCATTTCTCTGAGTCCCACAGAGTATCACCAATTATCCACCTCAAAGGGTGGCCTCGAATCCTCTCTGTGTTTTCAAAATAAAATCAAATTGAATTTCTTTTCCTTAGAAGCACGCAGCTATGAAGGCTTTTGGGGGTCTTGAGGAGAGCCAGGCTGGGTGGCCTGTGGGGATCAGATGCTCACACAGCAGCCTGCTTCCCTGCTGGCTTGGAGACCTAAGAGAACCTCACCCACCCCCTGCCCCTCTTGCTTTTGCCCCCTCGCTACCAAGCACCCTAAGAAGCAGAAAAGCGAGGTTCCCTGCCAACCCAGATAGGCCCAGCTGCTGAGCGCTGCGCAGGGAGAAGGAAGGTCTTATTGGAGTTTTTCTCAGGAACAGGAGGTGGGGGCGGGGAGAAGAATAATGTGGTCATTGTTGTGGGCCCAGATTTGGCTGAAGGTATATTTTTCCAGTAACAGGGTTACAGTAAATCTCTAAGTGTTGACATTAAAGCAGGTCCTCTGCTTCTTGGTGGAAATCACACATGAGGAACAGCCTGGCTCCCATTTCTCCATTGACATCGAGACCTGCAATCTTGAGATGGCTGTCAGTTGACTGTGCAATTGGTGGGCACAGAGTCACTCAGAGGAAGCCGAACGCTCTGCCTAAAGTGTTTTAAAAGTAAGGGAACCAGACGACTGCGTGTTTGTTAATAGAGATGTGTTAGCACTTCCCCAGCAGCCTCAAGAAGAGCCCTGTACAAACGCCCCCGACAGCTTCAAAGAGTGTTTACAGAGCTAAGCCCCTCCCCAGGGGATGGAAGGCTCTTAGGAGACAGCCAGAGCTCCTTGGAGTGCCCTCCCCAGTGAACATGTTATAGTGTTTGGAACAAAAGTTCAAACATGGAGGCCCACCTACTCCAGATCTAAATAGTAAAAGATTATTGGCCAATTTGATAAATGCTTCTAAGAGTCCTGTCTCCCAACCTGGAAAAATGACATTTATAATACCTCAGAATAGTCGTCTTGCAGTAGGGACCCAGGTATTCACTGGAGTTCTCAGATGAAATATGACAATCAAATCAGCACTGACAACCTTGCTTCCATCCGGCTCCATCCCACACCAAGGCTGCCTCAGCCATTCCCAGGCTGTATCCCAAGATCTGCTGCTCACAGCCTACCAGCACCTGTCCTGCAGGTTGAATATGTGTCTGGGCCCTTTGTACTCTTAAGTGTCAGACACTAGATAGTGTCCACACACCGCCCTAGAAGGGTCACAGCTCAGAAGATTCAGGTAGCTGTATCCCAGGACTCAGAATACAGGGAACGCTGTTTAGAAAGTGTGCTTTTTAGTTCAGAGTCTCCTTGCAATGGGTGGAAGATGCATGGCCAAAGGAGGGCCACGGGTGGGCCTCTACATCAGGTCTGGGAGTTTTCTGCCCAGATCTGACTGCCGAAAACCTGCTCCTCACAAACAGAGAGCAGAGCTGGGCATGGGAGCTAGCACCTGTACTCCCAGCACTCAGGAGGCGGCGACGGGAGGATGGACGGTCAAGGCTAATCTTGATTACATAACAAGGTTGAAGCCCGGCTTGGGCTATATGACTGTCTGGAAATCAAAGTCAAAGTCAACAAAACAGAGCAGGGAGCTGGCTTTTTACTTCTTCTATACTAGTCCTGGACCTGACTCAAAGCAGAATAAGAACGAGGGAGGAGGGCCACTTCCAGTAGACCTTAACCTTAGCTACACGGACCAGGGTGAGCTCCAGAATGAGATCTGGTCTCAAGAGAACAACCGCCATAAACACACACACACACACACAGAAAAAGCAAGCAAATGAACGAAGACATTGATTGAGCCTCTGGTTGCTAATTGTGAGGTGATCCCAACTTAACAAGACCGGATTCTTTGCAGCTTAATGAGTTCAGTCATGGAAAACACATTTCAAAGAAACGTCACTGGCCAGGATTATTTCAAGTGTGAAATATAGATACATCCATGCCTATAAGAATTCACATGCTACTAGGAGATGAAAACTGATAAAAGAGAAATGTCAAGCATGTATGTTCAGGCATAGAAAGCATACAGAGGGCAGAGAGGTAATTCCATTCCTAACTTGTAAAGTGTTTACACAACCAGCACCCCATCCTCTCAGTATACAAAAGGACTGTCAGGCATTTGCTGGAATGAGATACTGCACAGGAAAACGTTCAGCAAAGAGTTAGCAGTGGATGAAAATTAGGTCCTTTGATTATTTAATTGGTTTGAGAAGTTGTGCTACATCTATAGAAAAATTCCACTCATCGGGCCTGCTGTGTTTGCGATGTGTGACTAAGCAATAAAGGAACCAGAAAACCACAGCAACACCATCCCCGCCTTCCCTCATTCTGGTAGGTAGGTCATGCACCACCGCCCACCTCACGAGAATCATTTGTGTTACCACCCTTTGTCGCTATCCCCTGAATGAGCAACGTGAACTACTTCATAGCGGAACCCTGGAAGTGGAATTCAATTGGCAGAGAGCCCAACTCTGACAGCCTACAGTTGAGCAGGAGGGTGTGAGAAGGCAACTCCTCATAGACAGGCAGCCCTTGCTTCTGTTGATGTCAGTTGTACCACAGAGGCCCACACAAGAGAAGCAGATGAAGCGATGGATAAACAAAACATTCTCCATCATACCTACATATGCAGTATCCACTGCTCTGTGCGTTTGCGTAATAAATTATCTCTCAACTTATGTACTGAGAACACTCATCATTTAATCAGCGATGAAGATGCCAGAATCTTATTTACCACAGTGTCTTTATTTTTCAAGTTTTCCCAAATGTCATATATAAATGTTATTAAATATTAAACTCCCCAAACGCCTGCATTCAGTCTTCATCTGCAGTGCCACAGCAAACATGCTCCATTCATCTTGCCATGAGAAGTTTTCAAACAAGGAAAATGACCTTAAAACAAAACAAAACAAAAGTTTCTGGTTCTGGGTTTTTTTCCTAGAGAAATGAGTGAGCTCTGCCCTTCTAATAGTGAAGCTGGCAGCTGCATGTGACGTGTAAGGACCGACACAGATATAACAAGGGAACAGCTGGGAATCGGCAGATGGGCATCACCTGCTGAGTTCAAACCCATGAGGGAAGTGGATCAAACGGAAAGAAATAGCGTTCTTCGCTTCCCCACTGAACGGCATTTAGCAGCACGTGCTGGAGAAGGGTCTGGGCAAGCATATTAAAGCAGACAGAAGGGCCTGCATACGAAGCAAGGATTCACATTCAGGCTAGCATACTGGCATGGTCAGCGGCCTCCATCCAACAGTGTGCTGCTCACCTTCTCTTGCACAGCTCGGGGTTATCTGGGAAGCAGCCCCACATGCCTTGAGCTGGTGCAGAAAAGCAGCCCACTCAACCCGGGGCTGTAGTACTTGCGATAAGTTTCTGCTTGGTTATTGCAGATATGGCTATAGTGAGCATCTCCTGGGCTAGTGGCTTCTCTCAAAACATGAAGCCAGCCAGGCAGAGAGAAACACTGACAAAATTTGTGCCTATTATTATTTTGTTATATAAACAGAGTTGTTGTTTTACGTTAAGAAAAAAAAGAAGAAGAAGAAGAAACCCAAGTTCTGGTTGAACGTCTCCGCAACAGTATAGAATGCTCATTCTACTCTCGGGAGATGTGTCAAGTTCACGATCTGTCTCCTTTGGTTCATGCATTCTCTTCTGAAACAGGCAAGAAAAGACAATGGGGTAACCCAGCATGCAGTTCCCAGTGCTTTGGGGAGCATGCTGGCACCAAAAGGAGAAATCAATGGTTCCCAGTAGCTGTGGGTGGTCAGGGGACAGAAGCATCACTTACTTCCCAAGCTCCAGAGAAACCCCGTCTGAGGTCCTCGTGTGCTGTCTAGCCATGGCTCAGTTTTGGATTCTAGCAAAGCCTTCGTTAGCCGGAGCCACTTGCCCATCGTCTTAAACCTTCAGGCAAGGATGGTGGTGACTTCCATCTTGTTTACTAGCTCTGAAACACTAGTCAGTTAGAACTGTGTTCTCTTCAGTGTGGCAAGATGCGCGAGTGCCAGAGAGCAGCTCTCATCATGTCAATAAACATCTATTAGATGCCTACTGTGTACAAAGGCATGGGATGGGGGGAGACAGCCTTGGAGAGAGGAGCCTTGCTACCAATGATGGGACGTAGAAACTTTTCCATCCAGAGCCTGGGGCTCATATCAGGGCTTCCTGTCTCCTTGAATCCAGTTTCCCATGTTCCTTTGGGGACTCATCCCTCCGGCTACCTGCCTCAGTTTCCCCTGCTGTTCCTCAGATGAGCCACCCAGTCTCTCTCCCAAAATTCCTAATGACGGGGTACAAGGTCAAAAGGCATTGTGGGGCTGCTCAGTGCCAGGTGGCTCTACCCAATGAGCTTGGACCCTATACTTAAGAGTTGGCAACCACACTCTCAGGTATGACAAGAAGGCCTCCAACTCTCCAGGCAGAGACGTTTTTCACTGCACCAATAAACTAAAGAATTAGGACAAAGGCAACACACTGAGCTGGCTGAAGTCCTTTTTTTCCATCTGTGCCATGGTAAAATGGCAAGTTCGATGTGCCATCCTTGAGCAGGTGGAAGCAAACACATTACCTGCCTCCATCCCTCCGCCCAAAGCCCAGCTCCAGACAATTGGTTGAACCAATTGGGATCCTTGAGGTTTTCTTGCCTCCTTCCTTGCTTGCTCGTCAAGCTTTTACAAAAGTCTGCTATGGGTCAGGCCTTACGCCAGACCACCTACAGGGTGGCTTTCCAACCTCTAAGGATAAAATGGCACAGGAAACCTACATTCCACATGTCCTCAGTCCCCAAGCAGGAAATACGCATGTGCAGTTGCTGCCTGCATAGGATCTCATCCACACCTTTTGTTTCATAAACATGGGGGCAGAAAACTGGCCACCTGCAGCTTCCTTTGCTTCCGCTGCAGATCAACGTTGAAAAAGCCCATGGCAGAGTCCTTCCAGCCCCCTGGAAGAGCTAAAGACTATGGAGATTGCAGAGCTATGAGACACCAAGGGTCCCATGCTGGGATTGATGGGTGACTTCTAAGACAATTCTAAACAATGGTTATCACTATTGAGCACTGACCCCTCACCATCAGTTCTGAGACTGGCAGACATATCTTCTTCTAGAGGTATGGTATCCTTGGGGACTAGCCTTGACACTATCTCCTGGGGTCAAAACAGCAGAACTTTGTCCAGCTGAGTCACTGACTGTGTCTGCCTGGTCACCTCTGCACACTATCATAACGTCTCAATAACAAGTATCTGCTCCGTGATGAGGGTGATGTCTCCTCCCTGTCGCCTAACTGCACAGAATGCCTTCCTGGCTGAGTAGGTTTCTACTGTTTGGGTCCTACATCCACCCATTTTAGGAGATACGCTTAATCCCCCTCCCCATGTTGGGAATTGAACCTAGGGCCTCCATCAACTAGAAAAATGCTCTACCACTGAGCCAACTCTTCCACCATGGCTCTATGCTTTCTTTTCCCTACTATTACTAAGTTGCCTACTCTGGCCTTCAACTGATTGGGTCACTTTTAATTTCCAATCCTCTCATCTCAGCTCCCCGAGAAGCTGAGATGCCTGCCATGCATGCCAAGATGTGGTAATTAATCTTAATTGTCAACTTTATTGGATTGCAAAACCCTAGGGGATTAGTGGTCAGAAGGCTCTGACCTAATCAAAGGATTAAGCCCTGGCTGGAGTCATAGCATGATGGCGTCCCTGAGAGTAGATATAAAGTATTAGAAGTATGTCACTGAGCCCTGCAGGGGTGGCTGAGGCGGGTAATCCCAGCACTCAGGAGGCAGAGGCAAGTGGATCTCCAAGTTCCAGGCCAGCCTGGTCTACAGAGTGAGTTCCAGGACGGTCAAGGCTACACAGAAAAACCCTGTCTTGAAAAAACAAAATAAAAAAAAAAAAAACAAAACCAAAAGAACGAGGGGAGGAGAAGGAACAGGAGGAGGAGGAAGGTTACTGCGGAGAGGTGTGTCCCTTCCCATGAACAAAGCCAATCTCTCCTCCTCCTCATGTTAGTGACTGTTCTTCTTGATGTGTTCCAACAGCGGGCAAGAGCCAGCTAAGGAAGGAGACGTTGGTTTAGGGTCACCATTCGGGAACACAGACTATCACAGCGGGCAGGGCTCCGCAGCGGGAGCAGGCGGCAGCTGGCACATCGCGCTTGCAGGCAGGAAGCAGTGAGGGATGAACACTGCTGCTCAGCTCATTTTCCCTTTTCATATTCAGCCCAGGACCCCAGCCCACGGGTTGGTGCTGCTCACATTTAGGGAGCGTCTACCCACCTGCAAACTCCCTCAGACATGCGACAACTTTCTCCACTAGACTAGCTGCTTCTGGACCATCCAGTTGACAGACAATATAAAAAGTTGTTTTAGATGGTTGCTATGGCGACGGGAAGGCAAACCATTAGTGATAAGAGGGGTCTCCTTGGGAGAAGTGTGGTCTTCAGATTGCTCCACCTCAGGGTAACTAGAGGGACGAGGCATGAGCCTGACTGGAAGTGGCCCTCAGTAGGGAGGCTCCAGGCAATCTGATGACTCTCTGAGATCCTAGGTGAGTTTCTTCACTGCTGGAGGACCTGAGAAGTGGCATGTTGTTTGGCTCCTTAGAAAGGCCACCCAGCTCCACATCCCACCTGGGTCTTTTCAAGAACCCTTGCTGCTACACAAGCATCATCAATGGAACCATCTCCAGAGAAAGCCCTAGAACGTGACTCCAAAGCAACCACAACTCAGCATCATCCCCCCTCCCCCCCCAGCCCCACCACTCTGAGACATTCCCAGGATCTTACCAACCATGTTTAGAAAGCTTTTACCCAATTGGGCCTTAGAAAAGCAAATAAGAAAAACCCAAAGCCACAGAAACCATCAGCTCCCAGCTCAGTGGGACACAGAACTAGCTCTTGCTTCTTCACACAGAGGGTCTGAGGAATAGAGGAGATAGGAACACACTCTGGCATGTTTATGGGGAAACTTAAGAGTTAAGGCTTTGTTTTGCCCTGAAAAGTCAAGAGAAATAAGGTATGTAGAAAATAAGACGTCTAAAGAGGCCTGGAGTAGCCAGCTTCCCCACCACTGTATGAACAAAGGCATTAAAGGAGCTAGAGTTTCTCCAGCCCCGCCACCCCAATTGACCATGGCTATCTCCAAGTCAGATGTAGGCACAAGACCTGGCTTCATTACAATTTTATGCAAAGCTGTAGACAGATGGGGCTCAAACTAGCTGCCAGACATGGAGCCAGGGGAGGTAAAACGGAGCAGGTATTGGAAGGAGAGGTCCCCGTAGATGGGGTTTTCAAAAACGCTGACACTGTCACTTCTCCCTTTAAACCACCCATGGGATGTGAATGGCGCCCACCCAGCTACTTTCCAGGAGAGTCCATGTCAGGAGGAAAAGGTGACCCAGCTTGCTTAACAACATCTCATTATGACAAGGTCTTGCTTGTGGATTGTCCCAGTGCCATTGTGCGGTGCCAATAAATCCAATACTTCCCTCAAACTAAAAATATCTGGGTCCCTGTTAGAGACAGACAAGAGGCACACAGAGAAATCAGGTCTGTGTTCTCAGTCGCTTCTGTCTTTCAGCAAAGCAATTTTCCATCCCCTATCCTCCATAGGCCATTTGTCCCTCTGGCCATCCTGTCTCTGGGCATCTGGAGCAGACTAGGAAACAAATCTGTCTCTGGTTTTTAGCTTACTGGGTCGGGATACAGGACTCTGAGCCGAAGAGCCTGTCCCAGTCACGGCTTATTAGAGCCTCTTGCTAAGTCAGCCTCAGAAGGCTGTGAAGAAGGGCAGGCTGAGTACTGCCAAGTTCTACAAGAACTCTTGGCTTTTAGAGGCTGTGCCAGGGCTGAGGCAGATGTAGCAGGACGGTCCTGCCCTGATGGTTTATGCTAGGAAGACCTGGGAACTGCTGGGAATTTAACCTCCTCAACTGTGCCTAGGTAAGCAACCTGTTCCTACAGCAACCATCAATCATCACATCTGGCCATTCTGCAAACCAGTTCTCCCTTTGAGCACAGCTGAGGGGCATAGGTGTTTGCACCCATGTAGGTATGTTGAGTGTGCATGCATGCACATGTGAGTTTTTGCATGGATATGTTTCTCATAGATGTGTTTCACACCCATGGTACTCACAAGGATCAGGAGTGGGTCATTTTCTCAAGTGACATAGAACTGAGTAGGGGCTCAGCAGGGGCTCCTGCAGTATGGAATGGACCCTCTAACAGCTCCCCAGCAGATGTGCTGAGAGCCAAGGGTGCAGCTGGGACTGAGAGCTGGAATGTTGAAGTCAGGCGGGTCCCAGCCACTGCCGTGGAACCTCCTTGAAGAAAGCATTGTTTACCTCCCAGCTTCCTTTGTTTTAATTCTTGTAGGAATAAGCCACACCAGAGATGTCAGGGACTTGCAAAGGCCTTCAGATTTAAGGCCAAGTTCCTAGATGCAACGCCCCTTTCATCTAGCAGAAATCCAAAAGCTCCCTTGGGGTCACACAGGGTCACAACCTCTTACCAGTCTTTCTTGCTTCAAATCAAGCTGCCTATGTGTTTCAGGCAGGGTTCAGCGGCATTCCAGCCTGGCCTGACTTTGCTTCCAGGCATCTCTCACCCTCCTTGACTCAGGGGCTTTCAGTCAGTGGGAACTCAAGGAAAGGTCACCTTGAGGGGCAGACCTTTGCAACCTACTTGGAAACTGAAACCCAAGGTTCTCAAGAAAGGCGTATTTCTGTCAATGATCTAAGAACTAAGTTATTCAAACTCACACTGACATGCAAGGTGTTAGACTCCCGAGGAGGAGGTGGAAACAGATGCGTGGAAAAACACAAGCTCAGGAGTGGGGGCAACTGGGAGTAGTCAGAACCTTGATCCTGGCCTCACTGCATCTGGCTGGCATCATTTTCTCCACATCCCTCTTGAAAGCACACCATGGAGTTATTTCGGAGCAGCCCCATGTACATAACCTTCTCTGCATTACTTCTGGTGACCCCTGGTCCCTTGTACCTGCTTCAGGGCCTGGGTCTGGAGTGAAATTGAGAACGGAGTTCTCAACCCTGGGGGTTGTCAGCTACAAATCTCTTCTTGGGAGTCCACTAGACTCTCCCAGATAAGAAGGCAGGCCTATCTTCCTTTCAACTCCCCATGAGATTTAATGGAGAGACTCCAAACACAGCCTTTACCTTGCACTGGGCAAGGTGCCACCTAGTGTGCCAAGGGAGCCTGTCCTGGGGACCTCAGGGAGCACTGTGCCCCAGTCCCCAAGCCTTCTGATTATTTACCAAGAACAAAGAGGAGCAACAGGAAATAACAGGAGAGGGTGGAACAAAAATCCCTTCCCACCTGCAACAACCTTTGGCCACAGGTGTCTTTATGGTGCCTGCTTATCAGCCACTGAGACAGCCAGACACGCCTTCTCCCAAGGTCTGCAAACCTTTCTGCTAACTGGACAGCAGTTAGCAGACTGGAAGCAAAGCCTCCGGAAGTGCTGCAGGTCTGAGAGAGACAGAGGGTAGGCACTTACTGGTAGGTACTCCGGGCCAAGAAAAAGATCAAAGTTAGATGGTCCAAGAAGTCGACTTCTCTAGCACTTGAGAAAGAATTTTCTAGTCATTGATGCCTTCCAAGCATGGGATGGGAACTAGCAAGACAGCCAGTCCACGGAGAGGTGTGTCTGAACTGATGTGACGGCTACATTTTCAAGACCTTGCATGTGACGAGCGCAAAGCATGGTGCTGACCAGTCCCCAGATACTTGTACTGGTCATTTCATAAACTTTTCACTCTCTAAATGCCATGAGTCTTTCACCCAAAGTTCATGAGAATCTGGACATCAAGAAGGGATGGATTCAAGCAAACCCACCCACTCTCTTCTCTGCAGACCCTTAGTGAAAGCAGCAGGCAGTGAGGAGTGGGGCAGGGCATGGCCTTAGAGAGTAAATGTACATGAAGCAACAGTCGGAAAAAAGAAAATCCCACTCAGAGGATAGAGCCAGTGGGCTATCCCAGCATCTCCATCATCAGATTTAACCTCCCGGTATGGCAGGCATGCATAGTACCATCTCTGAGGGCCCACGCGGGGCTCTTGAAGGTTAACAGGGAGTCATGTTCTTCTCAAGTCAACATTCTGCTTCCAAAATAAAATGGAGGGCATGGGATGGACCCACGATTTGTGCTTTTGCTTATACATTTCTTCATATTTATAATAATAATCCTGCAAAGAGCCAGATGTGTTATCCCAAAGAGTCACGTATGTGGATCAATATCACTGCTGCAAAGAACAAAAGCAGCGAGAGATGAAAGCCTTGTCCCAGAGCCCACCCCACTGCCATGGTGACATGGCACCCATAAAAGCGTTTCTTGGGAAGGGGAGATGGCTCAGTCAGTGAAGCAACACATGCCTGAAGTTCTGAGTTGGGAATAGTGGTATTGTGTCCATAATTTCAGTGTTGAGAAGATAAAGACAGGGGGACCCATGGAAGCTTTTGGGTGGGCACCCTAACTTAATCTGTGAGCCCCAGGCCCAGTGAGAGACTCTGTCTCAAAAACTAATGTGGAGAATGCCTGAATACAACACACAATGTTGACCTTTCACCTCCACTTCCATGACACATGTAGGCATACACATATGAACACACACACACACACACACACACACACACACACACACACACACGTCAAATGCATGGACGAAAGGGTTCATTACAGCCCAGAAGGGAGGCCTGTGCTGGGAAAGGTGAACGGAGGGAGTCCGGGAGGGCAGATCCAGAAGCCACACACCTGCGCTAAGTGTCCCTGTAACTTCAGGAAATGACCCAGCCTCCTGCAAACTCTGGAGGAGGCACACTTACACGGAGTCGGGTAGCTCTCACAAAGTGATGTGTGACCAATCCACACTGCCACTGTCATCAGGACTAGTCGGTTACTCATTCCACGTTCCCAACACTCTCAGATAAACGCATCTCCAGGACCAATCCCACCAGGGCTGGCTCACAGAATAGGGGGACTTCTATTGGGATCCCCAGAACTCATGAGGGGAAATACAGCTGGCTCCAGTCTGCAGGAAACTGTGACCCCCGGCCCACAGGCTCCATTAGGATCTTCTAACAGTCGGGCAGACTCTCTGAGAAGCCTGCTAAAATGCCTTTCTTGAAGAACAGAGATGGTAAAAGTGGGGTATGTGCTTCTCTGTGGTAGAAGACTTTCAAATGCAAGTTCAACTGCGGCACTGGCTGTTATTATTATCAGTCTACCCTTTGCTTCTTAGGGGAGGGAAAGAACCCAAAACAAATGGCATTCCTGTGGGATTAAGTCAGCATGGCATGCTTTGGCAAAGGTTGGGCGGCAGGCTAGATGTCTTTAGGAGAAGATAGTTGGAGTAACTCAGGGAGACCCCCTTGGTCACTGCCCCACCACTGGAAGCAGAATCTGCACCCATACAGAGAGGAAACAGAGAGCTGATGGCCCCTCCTACCATACAGAGAAGATGGCCAGGACTCAAGGGCAGGGCTCTGGGCTGCTGGAGTCTGCCCGCGAGCGAGTGAGCGGGAGATCAGAGTTACCAGTCTTTCCACGACAGCAGTCACGATTCCCAACGGCTTGCTCCACTCTTTCCATAAATACATTCCTGGTGTCAGCCATGTGGCTCAGATTTTTGTTTGGGAAACATGGTAGCCATCACAGCCTCACAGGGCCTCCCTCAGATGTCCCTAGGGGATTAACAGATGGTAGGTCCCCTGGCGCAGAGTTGGGGAAGCACACATTGGGCTCTTTGCTGGGTGTCTTTGACTGCTCTGTTGCTATTTGTAGGACTGGTTTACAGTCAGCTATCCACCTCAGAAGGAAACTGCCTCATAGATCCAATGTCTCAATGGGGTTAATTGTGTCTCAACGCCCAGTTGCTGAGTCAAGCGCCAGTCTAGAAGCTGATGTGAAGGTCCTTTTCAGATGTTGTTATCACTTTCATAGTACCCTCTGAGCCAGCAGATTGCCTCCCACAACCTAGATAGGCCTCATCTCACCAGTTAGCAGCGCAAGAGTCAAGATGGAGGTTCCCTACCAAAGATGGAAGTTTGAGTCTAGGTTCCCTTTGGTCTCCAGTCTGTGTCACTACCTCCCACTGGAATTTTCAGCAATGGGTAGCCTTCAGCTGGGATCACCTGAGAGTATTTTCTCTGTGTCTACATGTGACACATGCAAACCCTATGGCTTCCGTCTCTCTGGTGAGACCTGAATGGTCCAATTCCCCCCCGCCCCGTCTTGAAGATAGGATATATGTACTTTAAGTACACACGTGCAGGGAAGTCTGAAGCATGCAAGTGTGTACACACGTGACATCCCATGCATTCCCCTCCCCACTCCCTATATAAGGCTTTTGAAATTTCCAGGACAAGATGGGATGGGTTTTCCTTGGTTTGAATCTTGTCTCTGTCTTTGTTGACAACATTTGAATTGCTTGTAGCTTGTGGGGAGTTGGAGTTCCTCACACGTCCAAGACAAGTTTTCGGAGGACGTTACTGTGCCATCTGTTAGTTATGATCTCAGATGCCAAAAAGTGCAACTGCGAAAGGGAGAATGCACTTCTCTTTGGGGCGGTGGGCTTTGCCGGAGAGCACAGGAGAGTTACGTGTAAGGAAGGCACTGGGAAAGACAGGCACCTCCACAGTGCAGTGACGTGCAGGGTCTCTGAAGAGGGCCACACACACTAGACAAAGAGACCTTCTGGGAGAGAGAAAGCCCTTCAGACCATAGTCACAGCAACAGTTAAGTGGAGGAAACACAACCGGGTTCAGGGTTTATCTAAAAGTCAGCCAACATGGATGGAGCATCTATGCTGAGAGCTGCCGGAAGAGGCTGATTGGGCTCAGGGTGTGAGAAACATGGGAGAACCAGAGAATCTCAGATCTTCTTGGGAGAGTAAAGGTCCCTTGGGCCTAAACTAGCAGTTAACTTTCCATAAAGACGTGGAATGGGGCTTGATGGCCACTTCGAACATCACTCCTTCAGAGTGTCGGATGTAGAACCAAGCCTACCCTCAACATGATCCTCATGGTCCTCACTGGTGCCCTTAAAAGACAAAGGCAGAGGGTGGACTTGATCTCCATGCAATGGAGCGGGCAAGAAGAGGAAGACCACAAAGAAGCAGAAATACCCAAAGTCTAAGTCCTTAGTTTGGGAGCAAGGAACAAGGCTCCTCCTCTAACCTGAGCAGTCAGCCACAAGGACCAAGAGCAACCACATCCTGGTGGGGCATCTGGAGAATGAGATGAGGTCTGCTTAGGACAGAGCTAATGTGAGAGGGAGGGCTGAGGCTGGGGGATGGGGAGTAGATATGTGTGTGCCATTCGGTACCTTTTCAGATGCTCCCATTCCACTGGAGGCCCGCTGAGCTTTTTCTCTCATAGTACCTTAGTCCAAGCATTTTAAAGAGAGAAAATGGATCTACTTAATAGAAGTAAGGAGAGAAGGATTGGATTGGAGAGAGAGAGAGAGAGAGAGAGAGAGAGAGAGAGAGAGAGAGAGCGCACACATGCAGGAAGAGAATAAGGCTATCCAGGAAACATCTCCCTGCTAACATATGTATCTTGTTTAAATTTCCAAACTCTCAAGTCTGGCAACTGTCATTTTTCTTTCCCAAGAGGTTGAATGGGACACCAGGACACTGGGTTCACCCCTTTCTCCCCACTGCTTAAAGTAAAACGAGGTGGGAGAAGAAAGGGCGAGATCAACCAGACACCCAGAAACACTCCTCAGGTGGCTGTCCTAGCAAAGACAGAAGACCCAGAGCTTCGTTTCTCACCTCACAAGACAGTTCATAATTCCAACACGGGACCTTAAATATCTCTGGTGTTTACAGAGCCTCTGGACATGTCCCAGTCCCCACTTCCTGCCCAAGGAGTGCTCAGGGGTCTTGAAGACAGGCAGAAATCTAAGGTGTTTTCCAATTCCTGACTCCATCTTGTCTGTCCCTTATTGCTCAGTTTCTTCTTTCTCCTATGAGACTCCAGCTAAGACTAGAACCCAGAGCTGCTATTGATTGCCAAGTGTCCCCATTTCTTTGGTGCTGATTGCCCAGTGTCCCCATTTCTGTGGTGCTCATTTGGTGGAACCATGATGGCAGATGGTTAGGAGTCAAGGAAAACAATGGTCAGGGGACTAGTGGTTCTAAGAAGGGAAGAGTCTGAGGCTCGGAGAACCGAAATCAATCTATAACTGCCCAAGATGCATCCTTGTTAGCCTCCCATCTCCCCATGGTGGGCTGATAGTTTGTCCAAGGGCCTCATCAGACATAAACGGAGAGTAAATGATGCATTGGGGTCATCTACAGAAGGGACCCAGGAAGCTCTCGGTCCAGCAAAGGACAATGGAATTCAATACAGCAGCAGCCATGATTAGACAAACCCAGGGTTCACCTGAGCCCAGGACCTATGCAGGGTGGCTAAACCAACTCTGTCTGCCACTCAAAGTAGGGGAGATTTCAGACCTACCTGGATGTGGTTAGACATCTTGCCACCAGGTTCAAAAGACACTGAACCCCACAGGGACCCTCTCTCCTGTGCACGGCATCATTGGAATGTCTAGGTGGGTGAGTGGCTCCTCAAGGCCACTCCCCACAGATCTCTGAGATGGATGGGGCTTTGGAGAAAGGGAGCCACAAAGAAGAATAGTCGGTGACCTTTCTAGGCTGAGGATTTGCACCTAGACATCCCCCAGCTCCCAAACTAGAATCCTTAGGCGGGTTTGAGTAGAAGTCCCTGGAAATGCAGAGAACACCCAAGGAACTGACTTTAGCAGCATCCAGACCAAGTCTAAGATGCAAGCAATGCAAGAGACGAAGCCTGGAGATGGTGGCCGGAGCAAGGTCAAGCCACCTACCTGCTTACAAGGTGCATCTTAGTGTAGCATGATCCCAGAGGTTCAGTGCGAGTGGAAGACAAGACGGCCAGGCCCTCCCTGTGCCCCCCAGCCCCCGCGGAAAAGGTGCTCCTCACCAAAGGCTGGTTCTAGACTGCATCAGCACCCTACTCCTGGGTCCTTGTAGAGTTTAAGAGATTTTAAGAGTGGACAGAGGGGCCCTCTGTGGCCATGGCTGTTGACTCTGGGGTCAGCCCTGGAGAAGGGCAGTCCTGTGAGGCTCTTGTGTCACTCTGGCTTGACTTCCAAGACCAGAAGGGAAGGAAGAAACGATTTCACAGGATGGATGCCATCCGGGTCTGCCAAGCCCACCTTCCTGCTCTCCCCTATGCCCCAGGATGTTCGCCAAGAATTCCAAGGAGGGTTAAGAGCAAGACTCAGTCCACTTAGCCACCCCAGGACTGGAACTCAGACACTTCTCAGGCATCTAAAGCCCCTGCCTAGCTCCCTGCCCACCACATCTCAAGCCCAGGATTGAGTTTCTCTGGGGCTAGGTCCTCAGAGGAAAGGTGAGTCACCCCTGACCTGTGATAGGACCTATGGTGGCTGGAAACACTGCAAGATTTGACCTCTATATCACGGCAGATTCAGGGGTCTGACTAAGGTGGGCTGAGGGCCATGCAAAGAACCTGACGCCTCAGGTCTGGCACAGAGCCATGCTCCTACCCCCCAGGCCAACTCACTCAGGGGTGTTGATCCAGATGATGTCCAGGTGGCAGTAGTAGACGCACTCCTTGTCCTTATATGTGAAGCATGTGCACCGCCGGGGTCGGGGGTGTGCAGAAACCCCCTGAGCCTCCTGCTCCCCAGACCTGCCCAGTCCCCGTTCCGGACCAGCACTTCCAGGACTTGCAGGCTGTGCAACTGTTGGGGCCACAGTCTCTTCACAGTTCCCCTCTGAGCCAGCTTCAGAGGGGCCCTGGGACACGCTGGTTCTGCCAGAGCCCCTAGGTTGGGGGCAAGGCACAAATCCTGCAGGAGGCAGATTGAAGGGTTCCTAAATTGCTTAGCATTCACTACCCCCCTTCGCACCCCACAAACCGGAATGAGAATCAACCAAACTTCTGCAAAGTCTGGGGCTGGTTGCATTTCCCCTGCAGCCTCCAAACTAAGTCAAATGCCTAGAAAAGTTTGCAAAGCTCTCTGCAAACTCAGAAAGAAACAAAAAACTTGAGTTATTTTCAGTCCCTGTGAAGTCTGAAAACTACTTGCTCTTGCTGGTGAAAACACGATTTATTTATTTATTTATTTATTTATTTTGTGTAGTCTCTGAAAAGTGCCCAAAGTGTCCCAGACTGAAAGCCCCAGACTCAGTGGAAGTAATCATTGTGTCTTCAGGCCCCTCTGCCCGTCCCTGGGAGACTTGAGGGTGAAGAGTCAGGCTCACTTAGCTTTCCCGCAGCACAGACCCGCGCCTGGCTTCCTTTTGTGTGCACTCCCGCGTGGAGAGGCGCGCCGCCCCGCCCCTCCCGCTTACCTGCTGCGGAGGTCACTGTGAGCCCGAGAAGGAGCCACAGCCCCGGCTCCATGAACCCTGGTCAGGCGCCGGAGCACCGGGCCTGGAGGGTGGCCGCTCTCGAAAGGGCACTGGAATCGGGTATAGCTTTCGAGTCCTGCCTCTGCCTGAGCTGCGCGTCCCGGCAAAGAGTTAGTTGCCTGCGGCGGTCACGAACTTTCAGAGCGCGCTGCCCATCCCTGCGCAGGGCTGGCCGGCTGTGGCTCGGCTTTTTCTGGCTCCCGCACCACCCCCTTCGCCTCCCCGCCCCTCCGAGGGGCTGGAGCTGAGGCGTCGGGCCTTTGAACCCGGGGCGCACGGGGGTCGTTTTCCAAGCGCAGAGGGGGGAGCCGACCAGAGGCGCATTTGCCCCAGGCGCACCCAGAGCCAGCAAGAGGCGGGGACGCCGCGCTCCCCGTGGGTGGAGTAGGGTGGGGGCCCCCGAACAGCTGCACGAAGGCCACCCTCTGCCCCTGCGCACCCTGGTCACTTACACTCAGATTCACACGTGCAACACCCTCCCCAGCCCAAAGCAACCCTACCCCACACCAGGAGTTCCAAGAGCATGAAAGAGCTGCACAGAAGGGCTGCAGGCTTCTTGTTTGTTTGAAATCAGTCTGTGTGAAAGACCTGTTCACCAGTGGCTTACCCTTGCTGAGGCCTACTCGCCAAGGCTTTGAGTGTACTTTACACTCCTGATTCATGGGTGCTCAGCCAGCTCCCTGGCGGCTGAAAGTTCCGGTGGCAGATGGGGCAGTGGGCCCAGAGCAAAGTTAGGAAGATTCCATTGAGCCTGAGGTAGCATCCCAAGGAGTTGCATTTCCTCACTACCCATTCAGTGAGGAGGGGCAGGTGCTCCTACCTAGAGACACTCTCATGCCTCAACTGCCCCACAGGTGGCTAACTTCTCAGGACACTCTGGTGGTTTAATAGGTCTGCAAACCTTTAAAGGTAGATTTCAACGTCATTCCTGCCCCTCTACCCCCCACTTTCCAAACGTCTGGCATTCTAAAAAGTAGAATCCTCAGAAATGACCAGGTAGCTCTCGAGGCAAGCCATGAACCGGATGTAATTTTCACGAACTGGCTCAGTCTCTCAGGACATTTGCCTGCTGAACACAGCTACCATGCCAGGGAGAAGCCCAAACCAGCCAAGCAGAGAAGTGCCAAGGGGGATTCTACCTAAAGGGACGCTGAGGCCTCACAGCCAATGCCAGCTATTGGCATGGCGTGAGTAGGGTGACCCAAGTCCCTGCCTTCAAGGATGCCAGCAGGGGTGGTCAGCTGGTTTGGGCTGCTTTCTGTCCCAAGTCCCTTCGACTGAGGGTACATGAAAACCAGAGATGCACCGCTCCCAATTCCGAGGCCTTGGAAGTCCCAGCATGCCCTCTGTCTACCATGGGTTCTCTTTCTTGCTCATGGATGGTTCTGCTTTAATAGTGGTTTGTGGTGGGAGGCACAGGTACTCCCCGGGGTCTTATTTATCAGGTCACCAGCCCTATTCTTGAAGTCTCTCCCCTCATGACCCCGTCACCTCCAAGGCACCACCTCCTAACACAGTCATCTTGGATGTTAGGGTTTCAGCAGGTCAAGGGACATATCTGTCATTGTTTCTTCCCCTAAACTATCCATCTGTGGCTGTGGGCCCTGACAGGCCTGTCGTCTTCCCTGGCATCTGTGGGCGAGGCCAAAGCAAAGCAGTGCCTGGATCAATGTGTGCCCTGGGTCTTCACTCCAGCTGAGATAAGAAAGGTTAAAGGTGGAGAAGCAGGGTTAAGTACAACAGGGCAGGCAGAGCCAAGGCAGCTGGCCCTCAGAGGAGGCGGCGCATTGCAGTGACCTGGACACCACCATTGTAGGGATTCCCGAAGGCCTCTCCATTCCTGTTCTGATCTTGCTGCCATCCCAGGAAAATAGTGGGCATCTCCTCAACAACTTTCCAGCCAGCACTTCGCTCTCCGTGCCCAAGGAGAGCAGGCAGTGGGTGGACGCTGGGCAGGACTGGAGCCCAGCTGGGTTTTAGTGATGTTCTACACTGCTCTTACGTGGGCTCATTTTTATTTATGGCCACCAATGCTGGCATTCCTTGTGTCATAGAGTTAGAACATTCCTTTCTAAGTTCATTTCATTAAATTAAAGGGAAGAAATCTGGATAGGAACACACTGTAACTCACGGCTCAGATGGTTTGGTGGGGTGCAAAATAGCACGAAGCTGCTTTGCCTGCCACCAACTCCTGGACAGCTGGACTCTATCGGGAGGGAATCACAAAACCAGGTGAGGGGGACAGAAGGGAGATCTGAGGGCCAGTCGATGGCAGTGTCCCTGAGACAGCAGTGTTTACCACCAGGGAACTGGTATTTGAGAAATTGGTATGAAGGAACTCCACTACCTAGTGGTCCATTTCTGGTAATTGACTGACCTAGCGAAGCTTTGGGCAACCAAAGACTTCATCCCCATTGTGTTGAGCTTTGACCAACCTGGAGGACTGTCACAAGGAAGGCAGACAAGTCCATCTTCCCTCCATCTGCTGGACCATTCTGTGCCCACAATATCAACAGTTAGCACATCCACAGAGTTATTCACAGTCACCTTGAAGGTCACAACAGTGAGCCTTGTTTACTGTCTACCTCCAGCATCTTCTCTCTATCTCTTATCTAGAGATCCAAACTCCCCGTTAACACCCTGCCCACCATTTGGTTCAGAGAGGTCCTCTACCTCCTGAGTCTGAAATTTTAAGATAAGAACCCAACCGACACAATCCATCTGTCTGGCTACAAGTTCAAGTCTGGATTAGGTACGTGTCCCTGTTGGGCGAATCAGAGTCAGTGGTGTTATAGAGAAGAAAGGACTCACAACCTCAGCTTCTGCGAGGCACCTTGACCCAAGCCGGCCTGAGGATGAACAACCCTAACCTGGAAGAAATGGAATTCAAGCAATGGAGACACTGAGTTTAAGCTTTGATGCATCATTTAAGCCCCTGGATCCAGTTGGACTTGAAATCCACACTGCCTGTGACTTATTTACAGCAGGCCATGATTCTTTTTGCACAACTTCTGTGGGATGTCATCCCTTCCAACCAGAGAAATCCTGGCTGGAACATGCCCCGCTCTACAGGACTCCAGCCTCAGCAAGGTGTAAAGAAACCACGTGACTTAGACGGCTCCGCTGTAAACTGGCAATGAGGGTTTTATTTAGTTCAAAATGTTTAGACTCCCTGGCCTGGCATCCCAATACTGCTAATTATCAGAGTCCAGTTTGAATTCAGCGCTATCTCGTTCTGGGGCAGAGTTCATACCCATTAAGCTGTGCTGACTCTTGAACTCATGCCCCGAGTTGAGACTTGACTCCATTCTGTCCAGTGTGTCCCTGGCGAGCTGTGGGCTCTGCATCTCTTGAATTTCCTGGTCCCCATATTCTCTCTTGAGAAGTCAAGCTGAGGAATGATGACCATGTGTCTACCACAGAGGACACCAGTAAATGATCCTCTCCCCTCTGAGGTCCACCAGCATCCCTTGATCTTCCTTGAGTGCCTCTGCCATCAAATGTGTCCCAAGAGGAATCGTCTGTCAGGACAGTACTGCGCCTCCGCCAAGGGCATGCCTCTGCCGCTCTGCTTCTCATCTGCTTCCTCTCAGCCGGCAGATGTGTGGCCGTTGCTTTGACACTGTACTTCTTACGGGTTGATTCAAAACCCCAGAGTTGAGAACATTGTGGTTTATCTCAGCTAAGCGTCCCTCCAGTTGCCCTGCCTGTACTTTATGACTCTTTTGAAGATTGTTTTCCCTTAAATTTAGGGGATGCAAGAGACAGGAACAAAATACATTTTGTAGTTTTCCATTATCATAAACTTTCTTCCCCCTACCCCACCCATCCTGACAAGTGGGGGATGCCTGGGACTTGCGCAGAAGTCAGCTAATTAAGTTCCTCTCCATGCTCTACCTGGGCATCCTGTAGCCATGATCGTTCATCCTAAGACTCCAGATCTCTGGCTTTAAAAACAATTTACATCACAATTACGATTCTGTGAAATAAACCCATCACAACAAGCCAGACTCGCTGGGGCTGCAGCCCATCAGCCCAGCTACTTACTCAAGATGCTGAATGAGGCAGGAGAATCAGTTCAAGGCAGCCTGTCTAACTCAAGGAGACCCTAACTTTTATCTATTTGTTTTTAAGACTGGGAATGTATCTCAGTGGTAAATCACTTGCTTAGTATGTGTGAGTCCTCAAATTCTATTCCCCAAACCACAGACACACACAGACAGGCACACATACATGCACACACGTGCACACACACACACACACACACACACAGAGACAGACAGACAGAGACAGAGAGAATCACAGTGAACTTTAAACTTTGTTCAAGTCCATGCATTCAAGGCTTAAAAGAAAACAGGTGATCTCTGCGAGAAATCGGACAACTCCAGCCAGAATCGTTAGAGAACTGCCTGATTAGCCCCACTGGCTCTCAGTGGCCCTCAGTGGCTCTCAGTGGCTCTCAGTGGCCCTCAGTGGCTCTCAGTGGCTCTCAGTGGCCCTCAGTGGCCCTCAGTGGCTCTCAGTGGCTCTCAGTGGCTCTCAGTGGCCCTCAGTGGCTCTCAGTGGCCCTCAGTGGCCCTCAGTGGCCCTCAGTGGCTCTCAGTGGCTCTCAGTGTCCCTCAGTGGCCCTCAGTGGCTCTCAGTGGCTCTCAGTGGCCCTCAGTGGCCCTCAGTGGCTCTCAGTGGCTCTCAGTGGCTCTCAGTGGCCCTCAGTGGCCCTCAGTGGCTCTCAGTGGCTCTCAGTGGCTCTCAGTGGCTCTCAGTGGCTCTCAGTGTCCCATTCCTGTGTCATTTCTCCCACTTCTGGATGGCACTGCACGACCAGGCTTGAGACTCTGCACCCACCAATCCAAAATCCTTGTTCCCTTTGCCGCAAGCAGGATAGCAATTCCCCGAAGGTCTGTATCTTAGTCCCCAGAACCTGTGGTTATGTCAACTAAAATAGAAAGGGAACCCTGACACAGGAGGCACACAGGATTACCTGTGGATACCAACATGCTCATACATTCTTTGTATGTCAGAAGCTGGAGGCATTTGTATTGTTCTCAACCACTATTTGTGTGAACTGTAGAGCCACAGGACTCAACACAACCTACAAAGATGGTCCCGGGGATGCTCCCGAGAGCTGAGCCCAGCAAGCCAGAGCCGAGATGATTCTGTGTCTCCGTGGACAGCACCGGATGGAGCCTGAGGCTGCTGGTGGCCGTGCATAGCATATGTTGAGATGCAACCCCGTGAGTGGAACTGGCAGAGAGAGTGAATGAGAGAGGAGAGAGAGAGAGAGAGAGAGGGGAGAGTGAGTGGGTGGGGGAGATACAGCAGGAAGGACAGAATAAGATATGAGTCCTTGGATCCAATATGGCTACACAGAACTTATCCACTTAGCCAAGACCCTGCCTTTTTGCTTCCCCTACCCATTGGGTTACTTCCACTTTATCCAGAAGCATCTTACTGTGGTTACCCCACTCTGTGGTTGTTCTGGAACCCAAGGACCACAGAAGGAAATGCAGCCATGGAAGTGCTCAGGAAGCAGAATGAGCACGCAGGAGAGAGCAGCACCTGCCACGAGTGGAGAATCTACAACCCACGCCGGCCAGCAACACATGCACGCTCCTGCAAAACCCCTTCTTGTGGAGTCAACAGTATTCGGGGGAACCCTGAGGTTCATACCCTAGAGCTCCCAGGTGCAAAGCTGAGCTAACCACAGACACCTCCTGGCACAAGTACCCATTCCTAGATGGGAATGTGTCTGTCTTCCCACAGATGAGCAAACAGCCTTGGGGGGAAAGCTTGCGCAAGGAGCAGCTCTGGCTTGAGAATTAGAGGCTTCTCCTCAACCACATCACCAACTTATATCTGATAGGGCTCCCAGGAAGCCCTATCAGACTTTATGCCTAGATGTGCTCATACACACACACACACACACACACACACACACTCACACACACACCACAGCTCTTCTCAATAGACCTCAAACACTTGTGCATTCTTTCTGGCCCCTTTGGTGCCTCAGCTAGCGGTGAGAATTTCAGGCATTCCAGCAGATCCATGAGAGGATGTTTCTGTGTAAGTTAAGTCAACACAATACAAACACACCTGCCTGTTACACCACCTTGAAGCAACATTGATTTTTAGCACAGGCATCTTTTTTGCTTTTTCTTTCTTTTTTTTTCACAAACTGCATTTTCCTGAAGCTGATATTCTGGGGAGTTCCTGTGTCCTCTGAATGAGACCAGTCGCTGGGTTTGGGAAACTTGATTCCAGCAGCTGTTGGATACCTTGATCTGTTTGCAGGTTAAAACCGCCCATGTGTGTGCTTCTTGCGTTTCACCTCATTGCATGAAACCCTACCCAAAGCCACTTCAAAGCCCACTTCTTGAAGTCCCCAATTCCCAGCTCTGAAACTCTCCCAGTTGTTCCCTCATCTGTGGAACGGGATAATGATAGAGTCCACTGAGAGGTTGTACATGTTCTAAGTGTGCATGGGTGTGCACATTCGTGAGTGTGCATGGGTAAAGTGTGTAGTTTACACCCAGAAGAAATAAAACAAACACTTACTACGAATCCCCATCAGTGGCAGCAGGTGCAGCGACTGTAGTTGAGGGGATGCGCTTCTCCCACGGGATGAGAAGGCCTTTGCAGGTACAGTGACAAAGTTGAGGGGATGCGCTTCTCCCACGGGATGAGAAGCTCTTTGAAGGTGGCACATGAGATGCTTCTTGTTCGTCTGATTGACTGATTTGGGAATCTTAGAATATTCCGTCTCTATACCAGACTGCCCTCAAACCGGCTCTCCTTCTGCCTGTACCACCTGAGTGCTGGAATTAGCATGTATGTACCATGGCACCTGGTCCCGAGTGCTGGAATAGCATGTGTGTACCACGCCTGGTCCCGAGTGCTGGAATAGCATGTGTGTACCACCACATCTGGTCCCGAGTGCTGGAATAGCATGTGTGTACCACCACATCTGGTCCCGAGTGCTGGAATAGCATGTGTGTACCACTACACCTGGTCCTGAGTGCTGGAATAGCATGTGTGTACCACCACATCTGGTCCTGAGCGCTGGAATAGCATGTGTGTACCACCACATCTGGTCCCGAGGGCTGGAATAGCATGTATGTACCACCGCACCTGGTCCTGAGTGCTGGAATAGCATGTGTGTACCACCGCACCTGGTCCCGAGTGCTGGAATAGCATGTATGTACCACCACATCTGGTCTGAGTGCTGGAATAGCATGTGTGTACCACCACATCTGGTCTGAGTGCTGGAATAGCATGTGTGTACCACCACATCTGGTCTGAGTGCTGGAATAGCATGTGTGTACCACCAAATCTGGTCCCGAGTGCTGGAATAGCATGTGTGTACCACCACATCTGGTCCCGAGTGCTGGAATAGCATGTGTGTACCACCACACCTGGTCCTAGTGCTGGAATAGCATGTGTGTACCACCACATCTGGTCTGAGTGCTGGAATAGCATGTGTGTACCACCACATCTGGTCCCGAGTGCTGGAATAGCATGTGTGTACCACCACATCTGGTCCCGAGTGCTGGAATAGCATGTGTGTACCACCACATCTGGTCTGAGTGCTGGAATAGCATGTGTGTACCACCACATCTGGTCCCGAGTGCTGGAATAGCATGTGTGTACCACCACATCTGTTCCTGAGTGCTGGAATAGCATGTGTGTACCACAGCACCTGGTCCTAGTTGTCTTTTGACACAACAATGGACATTGCAAATGTCCTCCAGTGTGGTACTGATGGTCAATAAGGCATCTGTCGTCTGAGTGGACTGGTGACACTGCAGAGCCCACTTGATCAGCTGCCGGAGGACACATGGTGTCCTTGAGAGAGACAAGAATGATCCAGCTCCGTCACACGCACGTATCCCTCTTTCTCCACGGGCCACCCAGTAGTGTCCCTAACAGGCAGTAGAGACCAAAAAAGCTCAGTGAGCAAGCAATTTGCAAGTTCTCCTGGTGTCCATGCTTTTATCCTATAGCCAATCCCTAGTGACGCAGAAAGACACACGTGGGAAACGATCATGTGACACAGGTGTTATGAAGACATGGGGCCACTTCCAACCAACCCTACCAGGAAATAATATCTAACAACGTGATGCTGAACTGGGGAAATCCATCTGTAAATAAACGCTGGATGAGTCAAACAAGGGTTTGGGACCCACCCACACCTAACTCACCAATGTTAGACATCACAGTCAGTGGCTAAAAATAGAAGAATGTATAGGGTGTCGGTAACTCGTTGCCTTTGAAATATATGTTTGGTGCCTCCTACTATGGCTAGTCATATGCATTTCTTTTCTTTTCTTTTTTTTTTTTTTGAATTTTCGAGACAGGGTTTCTCCGTAGCTTTTTTTGGTTCCTGTCCTGGAACTAGCTCTTGTAGACCAGGCTGGCCTCGAACTCACAGAGATCTGCCTGCCTCTGCCTCCCGAGTGCTGGGATTAAAGGCATGCACCACCACCGCCCAGCTAGTAGTAGGTATTTCTATAACCTTACTTCAGGCATTTGGTTCCAACGTGATAAGGAATGAGAGACTGGGATGCTCAGCACCAAGTGGAAACCTATATACACTCCCTCCTCCCAAGGCTCTGGGATAGCTGAGAAAGAGGGGACGGAAAGAGGGTAAGAGCCAGAGGCAGTGGGTGACAAGGAAGCACTATCCTCTGAACACAGCAGGGCACTGCACGTAGGAACTCACTGCACTTGTGACAGAACGCCCAAGTTCCAAGTACACTCAAGTCAGACAAGGGCCCAGCATGGAGTGCTGAGGTGGGCATGAATCGTACCCCCTCGCTGAAGAGTTATTGGCAATTGATGGCTCTTGGGAGACAGAAAGGCAGTTCTGGTAAAGGGCATGACCTCTGTTGGTCAACCAGGCTCTGGTGGATGGCCACTTACCCAAGAGTATATGGGCAACCCTAATTGAACTTGATGAGGAAATCGGAAGAGCAGAGTTGTGTGGGTTAGGAATGGGGTCCATCGGAGAGGAACTGGGAGACAGGGTGGATATGATTAAAATACATTGCATGAACTTCCCAAAGAGATAATAAAATCCTCTAATTCAAATGGGGGGGAGGGGAGACCGAATTTTCCCACTGAGGTTTACCTTCCACCTTTTCAGGGTTTCAGAAGAAACCACTGGCAGGAAGGAAGAGGGAAGGGCTGAAGGCAAGACAGGATCCTGCATGGCTGCTGGTTCTGCAACTCCTAAGACTCAACTCAAGTCTCTCTTAAAAGCGTCTCAAGCTATGGGTCTGATGAGTTTCCTTTGGAAAGAAATTTCACAATTGTGTTTTTAATGAGCTCCACATTTTCTCGTGTGAAAACCATTTTCTTCCAAAAGACCAGAGCAATGGCCTCAGCAGGACAGCAGTTAAACAAAGGGATGATGCTCTTCAGCCTGGAAGTCATAACTCAAGTTCAGAAATCCATAAGAGGCTAAGGTTTACCCGGCTACCTTCTCAGAGCCTGGGAGTCTACCAGAGCCCTGGGAGGGGTGGGGAGGGGAGAGAGAAAGAGTTTGGTGTTATTTTCCTTAAAACCTTCAGCTTAAACTCTTAGTTTACAGAACTGTCAACCGTAGTCACCGTGAAAACACATCAATCGGAAAGACATCTTCTGTGTTTATTTCTTCGTTCACGCCGCTCTTCATTAAGTACCTTCAGGGAGTTGGCACTGCGTGGGGACAAGAAGTGTCTCTGTGCGAGAAAGACAGGGAGACAAAAACAAATAATTAACAAGATGCCAGGGTTGGCGTCTTGGCTGTTCCTTGTTGTGATGGAGAACTGAGAAGAAAAGTTAAGAGAGAATGGATTTTGTTTTGTTCATGATCTTTGAGGGTTCAGGCCACCATCCCTAGGCTCTGGTGCTCCTGGGTCCATTGTGGTGTGCTGAGCATTGAGGGGTTGGGCATTAGCATTGGTGAAGAGACCAGAGTGAAGAGAGGGGCAGGAAGGGTACCCCAGGGCAGCATGCACCCCAAGGGACCCGAATGGCTGCAGAGCTCCTTCCGATTTGCTCCAGGAAGCAGTGTGAAGTCGGCCTACCAGTGGCTCTCCACAGATCACCCCTCTGTGCCTCCCATCACAGAGAAAGAGCCACTTTCTGGGAAAGACTCTGCCAGCCCCTCCAACTGCACTGTGTTCCCCGTTACTGACATCCTTAGGAGGACCCAGGCTTTTCCATAGACCCTCTGCAGTGACCTGAATGTGAAATGCCCTCCTTCCAGGCTAACGTGTGTGAACGCTGGGTCCCCAGCTAATGGTGTTCTTTCCGAAGGCTATAGAACCGAGCCTAGCTGGACACAGTGGGTCATTCAAGGTAGGCCTTGAGGTTTTATTATCTGATCCCACTTCACATCCCCTGTTAGCTTCCTGATTGCAGATCCAAAGTGATTAGCTGCCTCATGATACTGCCACCAAGCCTTTCCCACCAGAATGGATTGAATCCCATCAAACTGGAAACAAAAATAAAGACTTTCTCCCATAAGTTGATTTTTTTTTTTTTAAGTATTTAGTTATAGTGACCAGAGAAGTAAATGAGAAAGCCCTCTTTGGAATTGTCACAAAATGCCAGTTCCAGTGACAATTAGTTGGACTGTCTCCCTGTGATGTCATTAGGAGCCATGGGTCACACCTATCTGACCCCTGCTGCACCCCAAATCCCACCCCTAACTTGACTCAGCTTGCTCACACCGGTCGAGCAAGTGAGTGCCACTGCCTGCCCACTTGTCAGGAGAGAAGACTGAGACTCAGGTGTTGGAGGAGGCCACTTGTTGGTTCCTGGCCATTTAGCCCCAAAATAATCACACAGAAACTGTATCTCTTTAAAGACTTTTATATATATATATATATATATATATATATATATATATATATATATATATAACCATTTACTTCTTCTATATTCTTTTTGTTCTCTCCCCCAAGCCTATGTATATTTATCCAACACTGTGACCTATTTAGAGGTCTTTTATGTCCAAATCTGTCCTATTGTGTATCTGTAATTCTTTACTGTCCAGGAACACTTCTTAAAATGCTAAGCGCTTCTTAAAACTTAAGTTGTGCCATTGCTAGGGGAAATACAGCACTGCCTGCTTGCCCTGCCCAGCCCAGCATGGCAGAGCTGCTCACCACCTCCAAGAGCCATGTACAATGCCCATCTCTACACACATAGCCAGTCCATGTTGCCACCAACACGCCATCACACGTTGCTTACAAACTCCATTCCAATGCTCTGTCTCCTGAAAGAGCCAGAGGTCATGCTGGCCGCATGGCCCAGAAAGCCAGTATTTCAAAATGGTGTGGCTTTTTTTTCCCTGCTACTGCTGAATCAGGAAAACCTCTCTTAAGAGAGCTGCACATGCTGCTAGCAATCAAAGCCCGTTTGAGGAAAAAAATGTTGCTAAACTTTGTTTTTTAGTATCTAGAATTTCTTTTCAAGCCCTTTCAGGTTTTTAAGTGGATTTTAGTTGGCCACATGGGTGCCAAATTGTAGTAAGGAGCCCACTTGTTTGTTCCTGGCAGCTTAGCCCTGAAATAATCACACAGAAATTGTATTAATTAAATCACTGTTTGGACCATTAGCTCTAAATTCAGATTGGCTAACTCTTACATATTAATTTAACCCATTTCTGTTAATCTGTATATCACGTGTGGCTTGCCAACTAAAGTTCTGCTGTCTGTCTCCAGTGGGACTACATGTCTTCTCTCTGACTTCACCTTCCTTCTCCCAGGATTTTGTTTAGCTTTCCCTGCCTACCTCTGTTCCCCTATAGCTCTGCTATAGGCCCAAAGCAGTTCCTGTATTAACCAATATTCACAGCATACAGAGGGGAATCCCACATCACTCAGGAGGAGGCGAGCTGGCTGGAGGGGCCATGGATGATATATTAGATGTTACGAACTCCAAGGTTCAACAAACAGCCCTTACTCTCCAGACGGGAACATCAGCATTTGGAGCCATGGGCGTGTACCAGGAGGCATTGACTGGGTGTTCGGGAAGGAGAAATCAGCTCTCCAGCCGGGACCTAGGCTGAAGTGCAACAGAATACCGTGGGATTGAGAGCTGGAGAGCTGGAGTCACAGTGGCACAGGTTCAGGACCCAGATCAAGCCTGACTTGAAACAGACACGCACCTGGACATGCCTATCTTTGTAACCTGAGCCAACTCCAAACTATGAAAACATTAAAGCATTTCTATTTTCCGCCTCCTATACCTTGCTGCTTGGTCTCGGCCATTGCCATCATCACCACCAGCGTTATTTTTAGAGAAGAAACTGTGATACAAAGTGGGTTGAGACATTAGATATGTATTTTACCAAAAGTGCTTACACACTCAGTTGTCTAGAAGAAGTACCCCTGGTTCTTCACCTCCCTTCATCCTCTAGCTCCCTCAGATCACCTTAGAGAACAGAGCCCCTCATCTCCTCTCCTAGCCTGGGCCCCACAACTCAAACCAAGCTTTTAAAGAGAGGGGGTGCCCGGTGACTCCAGTGATAAATTCCAACCCTGGCTCCTGCCTCTTCCTCAGTCTGTGAATAAATGATTGTTTTTATGCCAGATGTGGAGGCCAAGGTGCTGTCATGTGATTTCAGTTAGGCCCACCAGGGACGAATCTGTCAATCATCAGGATTCCCCAGCGTTGCGGTTGGTGCCCAGCAGCTTGTAGAGGCGTCACAGGCTCTGCACTTTAAAAGCACGTGATTTGCCAGAAAACTGAAGGAAGAGGCAGGGGATTGCCATCCAACAGTGGGAGACAGACACAGCTGGAAGCAAGTGGAGTCTGTCTGCGAAGGAGGCGTTCAGCAGAGGCAAGGCCAAGTCCCCTGGGTCTGTCTTCCCAGAGCTTTGCTGTAACTGGGTGCTCTCCTGTCCCTGGCCACTTTGCATTTGTCTTTTGCCTTAAAAGAAAAACAATCCTCTCAAAATGTTTGCTTTAGAAAGAGATGGCATCAGTTGCACAAATGGAAAACCAGTCTCACGTGTAATCTACAGAAAGGGATTATAAAATTAAATACAATGAAAGCCCAAACCGTGACTATCAATGACCTAACCGGATATTATTGTTTACTGAAGATTAAGGTTTTAGTTGACCCTTTCCTGCGGCTTTTCAGGGGACTGCGGGCCAAGGCTTCAGCACTCCAGCTTGGGTTTGTTCAGGTGCCACCCTGAACATGGGCTCTGAGCCTGTGGCTCCGTTCCCCAAGCCTTAACTTCCTCCTAGGGAAGACAAAATGGTAGCAATGACATTGCCTCAGTGGCTCCCAACACGGTTGGGAAGATTGTAACTGGGATGACAATATGCTCCTCAGAATAACTCCACACATGGAGTCCATCGTCTTCTTGCTACAAAGCCAATGCCAATGCTAGTCTTTGGAGACTCCCTGCCTCTGTTTGATGGTGGCGTGACAGACCTTGGCACCAACGCCACTCCTTGCTCATCTAGCAAACACGTAGCCATCCTTCTAAGAGTTAAGACTTTAGCAGGAGGGTGATTTTAGTCTGGGCAAAGTTCAGGGGTAGAGGTGACAGTGGTTGGAAGGCGAAGTCCAAAGTGCTAGATATACCCCAGCAAGCCAGTCTCTTCTGTGCAAGCAGAGAAGGCCCTAGAGAGACCCCAGCAAGTCAGTCTCTTCCATGCACGCAGAGAAGGGTCCAGCTCATTCCTCTGTGCTGAGACGGAAGGAGAACCAGGAAGAGGGAACATCCTGCATGCTAACGAGCAGGTACAGGCAGCCAACAGGAGAGCAGATCTAACAATCTGCTGTCCCAGTGTGGTTGCTTCCAGACAACTCTGACTTGAGTCCTGGGGATCTCCACCCAGTGCCCTCCACTCTGGGCGAAGGCCAGAGGGGCCTCCCAGATGAGGGTGTGTTCACTCAGGCCTGCTTGGCACTGGTTCCAAAGGGCTGCTGGGGTGTGCCTCACAGCCACTTAGCAAAGTGCGGCCACAGCCTCTGTTCCTACCGTAGATCCAAGGATCCACGACTGCCCACAGAGAGCTTGCTGATGACCAGATGACCACAGGTGATGGAAGCTGAGGTCAGGTACTACAAGACGATCTCTCTAAAGTTATCCCAGTTTGCATGGTGGTGGGGATCACCCCTTTTGCAAAATCTAAGCATGAACATCAACATTGAAAATGTTGATGGAAAGAATCTACTTCAAGGGGAGCGTGGGATCCCGTAGGCGGACTTCAGCACCCAACGTGCACCTGAGGTGAGAGCTTTGCCTAGCACCGCCAATGGGAAAGGCTGCATCCCTTCCCCTGGTCAGGGTGGAACTGAAGGAAGGTTTTGCATCTTGTAGACGACTCCATCTGCTGAGCCAGTCTTTCACTCTGACGTCTACATAGAACAGATGTTCATGAACATGTCTACTGCCAGGGAAACCCAGCAACTATAAGACTCAGTGACTGGCCGTGGGTCATAAAGCTAAGACGTAAGAAGCTGGGTCAGGAACTCAGATCTGTCTGCTGCCAGATTCCCATGTTCCCTCAGCTTTTCCCTCTCTGTGGTCACCTCTCCTCACCCTAGCATGGCCCTTTGGTGTGGTAGTGCCCATTTGAGGGTCAGGTGAATACTGTTGTCATCTTGATGACCTCAGCCGTTGTCAGTATTGGGTAGCTCATCTGATAATTTTGCAGAGGTGAGCTGACCTCTGCAAAGGTGAATGAGGAGTGCTCAGGGATAAGATGAGCTCTGACACCTGAAGGGAACTGAGTGCCTCCCTTGAGGACCCTACAGGGGTCTCCTGGACTTGGGGGACCTTGTTCCTTTCTCCACTAGAAACTGATTCATTCCAAGCACTGTTCTAGGTGCAGAAGGTGGGGGACTCCCCACCACTACCTGACCAGGTTCACTTGCTTATGAGTTTGACCTCCCAACTGCCAGTTTCCATGGTAATCTGAGCGCTCCTCCTACTCCTGGCTAGCCTTCCTTTAGCCCAGAGATAAGAGGCAGGTGAGTCAGAACCTTAGACCACTTGAAAGCATGTTCACACCCTGCGTAAACATCTGTGGCATTTGATGGTCTGCTAACACAGAACACACGCCCTTCTGTGCTCCGCAGGAGTGCCTGGCCATGGCCGCTCTATGTGGAGCTGAACAGCGTCAGACAAAATGGAGGCCATTAATGTGTTAGTCCGAATAAGGTGATCTGGGTCTTGAGGGATCCTGCCCCTGAAGAGGAGAAGAAAGAAAAAAAAAACTAATCAAGGCTAGACAGAATTTCTTAGGGTTTCTCAAGAGCGAATTGTGGAGGGGAAGGTTTATTTTGCTCGGCTTACACATTACTTTTCGCCGTCCAAGGACATCGGGGAGAGAACTCAAGCAGCACAGGGATCGGCAGGCAGGAGCTGATCAGACACCATGGAGGGTGCTGCTTACTGGCTTGTTCCTGGTGGCTTGTTCCATCTCCTTTCTTATAGAACACGGGACTACCACCCCGGAGATGGCAACACCCACAGTGGTCTTTCCCGTCAATCACAAATTAAGAAAATGCCTTACGGGCTTGCCTACAGCCCCATCTTACTGAGGCATTTTCTAAATTGAGGTCCCCTTCTCTTAGATAACTATAGCTTGTGTTAAATTGACATAAAACTATCCAGTACACAGACTAAGAACAAATGGCGTGTTATATGTCCTCCCCAAACTTACAGTCAGAATCCAGGTAGCCTGTGACAGAGTGTGGGAGAATGGACCCCAGTGCTGAGAGAAGAAAGGATAGAAACAGCCCAGTGAGGTGGATGCCCTGCAGGCTCCCAGGGTCCACCAGGCACAGTCACAGTTGGCTATAGCCTTGTGCACTTCCTTCCTCCGCCCAAGCTAAGGAAAGGAGGGACAAAGGCCTCTGATTCTCATTCACTCAGACCAAGTCCCACTCACCAGGGACACAAGGGAACAAGGCTGAGCCCTCTGGGTGAGCATGGTGACGGTGGAGAGAGATCTGTCAGTAGGCAGGTGAATAACACAAAAGGAAAACACATGCTGAAGTTTCCATCAGGACCTGGATGGGGTGAGGCAACACGGAGTAGCTGAGGGAGGACACTGACCAGACGCGGTCTGCAAAGACCTCCCTAGGGGTCGATATTTGAGCTCATCCCAAAGATGGAGGAGCCAAGCATTTACATACCTGCCAAAGGTGTTCTCAGCAAAGGATAGGCGAGTGTGGAGAGCCTGGTCGGGTGGAGAAGAAAAGCCGGAGTAAATCTGTGGACAGCCCAGGCTGCTGTCACCAGTGACCTCACGGTTGGGGCCTTAAACAGAACACTTCTCTCACTGGCAGAGACCTAAAGCCAAGGACGCCACAGCTGAGTCTGCTGTGAAAGTCCTAGAGCAGAGACCTTCTTGTCTTGCATCTGGCTTCCAGTGGTCCTAGGACCACCTCATACCCTGTCCTCATCCTTGCCTGGCTTCCCCCTCCTCCCTGCCCTATCTCCTCCATGGTGTGAGAACATCTGTCTCTGGGTTTCAACCCCACACTAACACAGAATGGTTTTATCTTGGTACTTCATTATAGCCACAAAACATCCTTTCTCCCCGTAAGTCCACATTCCCAGGTTCTGGGCAAATCTTTTGGGGGAGGGGGTCACCATTTCACTCACTATATTCTTCCCTCTGGCTCCCCAAAATCCATATTCATTCCACATGTAAAACACATTAACATCTTTCCAACATGTAAAGTCTAAAACCTGATGACATCTACCCTGTGTCCAAAGTCTCCTCTGGGTACCATCAGCTCAAGAATCCCAAAGGTCATGGTCTAACCAAGACAAAGGGGAGACACTGGGCTTGCTCTGACCTTGGAAAACATGCCTTCAGCTATGGATGCTAGGATCAGAAATCAAGTTACATTTCCAAAATATGGTGGTGGGACCAGTGTAGGAATGACTTTCCCACTCAGGAGGGGAGGCCCTGAAATGGAAGAGACACTGGGCCCAAGCATGTCAGAGATGTGAGAGGGCAGTCCAAGGTTGAAGGCCCAAGGATACCCCACTTTGGCTGAAGACTTCATCCTGCAAAGCTAGGGACTATTCTCTTCATCTTGGCTCCTCATCTTGTGTAAGGCTGGGCCCCAGTAGCTCTCAGCCCATTCTTTGGGTCAGACCCCACATTTGGTGGCTCTCAGAAACACCCTCTGGACCTTCTAGGGCAGTGGGTCTCCACCTTCCTAATTCTGCAGCCCTTTAATACAGTTCCTCATGCTGTGGTGACCCCATCCATAAAATTATTTTCATTGCTGCTTTATAATTTTGCCACTGTTGTGAATTGTATGATCAATATCTGCATTTTCTGGTGGTCTTAGGAGACCCTGTGAAAGGGTCATTCAATCCTCAAAGGGGTCTCAACCCACAGGTTGGGAACTGCTGCTCTAGGGGTGTGTAAGAGAATGCACTGTGTTGATAAAGGAAGAGACAGGAAGCTGCTTGGGATGCTGGTGTAGATAAGACAGGAGCTGTTGGTGACTTTGTCTGGACGCATCAGTAGTCAGAATACAGGTCCATGGTCAGATCAAGAGCTGCCATAGAAGCAGAGACAGCTGAATGCTTGCATGAGTTGAAGTTGGAAGGCAGCAAAGACTACACGGAGAGAATCAGAAAGGCTTCTCGGACTAAAATACCATTGGGAGGAGGGGCTGCTGAGGAAGTGTGTGGAAACGTGAGCTGCATAGCAGAACCCCCACCCGCCCGCCCAGCAGCTGAAACTAGAGTAGGCCCCATGGCCTCCATAGCAGACCTGAACACGTGAGAGAAGAGGTTTTGTGGGGAAAGATCGAAAGAGTTCTTCTTGAAGGCCAGCAGCCATAGCCCAGCTTGCTCTCAGGACCCCAGTGCTCTGCACCCCCATGCCCTGCTCCTCACCCCCGCTCAGCATCTCTGATGCTGTCTAGAACAGGCTCACGTTTATTCCAGCATCCCATCAGCTGCCACCAGGCCACCTACTCTCCTCGCCACATTCACCAGCCTTGTGAAACCAGCCATCCTAATGCCTACTAATGTTGCTGGAGACGGAGGAAAGTGACGAATAAAACTTCTGGACAGAGAAATGTAGATGAGTGTGAAGACACACGTTTCACACTCAGAGGCACCTGGGAGCTGCCTGCTCTGTACACAGGGTTCAGAGATGCTTGGGATCTGGGGTACATCCGTTCTGGCTCTCTGTTAGACAATGTCAGATGACAGCAGTGGGGAGAGGGGGTGCCCAACACTACAGCCCAGCCTCTGTTGTACACAGCAGAACGGTCAATCGCTTTTACTACTTTATGGACAAGGAAACTAAAGGCTCAGCAGAACCATTGAAGAGGAACAAGGGAGAGCCTGGGTCTGCAGACTCGGACTCAGGACCTGTCTGTAGACAGATTTCCCTTGAGGCTTTGGGACAAGCTAACCTGACAACAACTCAGGACAAAGAGACATCTGGAGGCAGAGGCCTGAGCTGACCCAAAGTCCAGAATAGGAACAGGAACGAGATCTAGAAAAATGGGACCAAAGAGGAGAACCTGCCACATATCCTCACACAGTGACCACTTCCACTGCCCCAATAACCATCTGTCCTTGGCTTATTTGTTTGTCCAATTTGTTAGGAAATGAACCCCAGGCAGTCACCCCACCCCTGCTGCTCCCTGGGCAGAGGAAAGAGAAGTTACTAAAATTCCTTGTGGAGGCCACACCCACGGGTCCAACCAACCACAGATGGAAAGTGTTTGGGGCCAAACTATAATGAATGTGAACAGTTATCCTTGCTGTTACTCTATAATCAATGACTATAATGACAATTTATGTAGCATTGACAGTGTGAGGTGTTAGCATAACCTAGATCATTTAAAGTACGCAGACAGATGGTATGGGCAAATATTGTGTCATCTTGTATAAAAGACTTGAGCATCTGAAGACTTTAGTGCCTTTGGGAACGAGGGGAGTCTTCAGGCAAACCCGTACGATCCCAAAGGATGCTGAGGGGTAGCTCATTAGCCATCTACAGCATGCCAAGAACCAAACTACTGTAGCATACTCAACAGGTAACACGGGCTGACATAGCCTGACAACACTGATCAAATTAACTCCAGCAAATAAAAAAGGAAAAGTGCTCAGTTACACCGAGGTGCAAAATAACAAGCAGGGAGACCTTGTCTCAAAAACAAACAACCACAAAATAACAAGAAATGCACACCCATTCTCAGTGTCTGTAACAGTGATACACTTCGTTGGACATGACAATGCCCTGGGACCTATGAAGTAGAAAATTCAAAGGAAGCCTCACTACAAGAGTTCTTAGGTTGTTGTTGTTTTTTTTTTTAAAGTCCTAAACAGATGTTTCATAAAAGTGCCAAATCTTTCAATGGAAAAGAACAATCTTTTTTAACAGATTTTAGTGGGAAAGCTTGGTATCTATGAGCACGAGAATGAAGTTGGACCTTTACTGACATTACTTGTCAAAATTAGTTCAACCCGTGAGCTATAGGAATGACCACTGTGCTGAGATATGTTCATGGGTGTAACAGTGGCATTAATGTTAGAGGAGCAACCGCATTAGTTACTTTTTAATTAGCTCTTAGTTCTATTTCTAGTCTTATTACTTTTCTATGACAAAACACCATTAACAAGGTAACTTATAAAAGAAAGCATTTAATTTGGGGCCCATGGTTCCAAAGGGTTAGAGTCCATGACCACCATGGTAGACAGCGTGACAGCAGGCAGACAGGCATAGTGCTGGAGCAACAGTTAAGAGTTTATAGCTGAAGCAAAAGCATGAGACGGGGGGGGGGGGGGGGGGAGAGAGAGATAGAGAGAGAGAGAGAGAGAGAGAGAGAGAGAGAGAGAGAGAGAACACTAACTGGGAATGGCATGAGCTTTTGAAACCCCAAAGCCCACCTACAGTGCCATACCTCCTTCAACAAAATCTCATCTCCTGCAACTGGGGGTCAAGCATTTAAATATATTAGCCTGTGGGAACCATCTTCATTCAAACCATTAAAGTAACCAACCACTTTCTGATTGGATTTCAGTCCTGTCCTGCAGGAGGAAACTCATGCCTGACACTGTAGAACTGGCCGAGGGCTCATGGTTGGGGAGCTCAGAAGCCCCAGGGAAGAATCGACCGCTGTCCCTTTGCTAAGGGGACATACAATCAAACTGCTCTCTGAATTCATGTCTCTAGAGACACAGATGAGTGCAGTTCTCTGACATCATCAGAGAATCTTCTCTGTGGAGTGGATGGTAGTTAACACAGAAACTCCCAACTGGTCAAAGTGCAGAGGATACTTGCCTATGGAGTGCTCAGTCATAGATGAAGCTGAATCCTGGCCCTCCCCCCAGTGATCAGAGGCCATCGAGGAAGAGGAAACTGAGGATTCTAAGAGTCAGAGGTTGGAGAGGACCAAAGAGAAACGGTGGCTTCAGAACACGGCACGACAGGGCTGTTAGACTCAGGAGTTCACAGCGCTGTGGTTGCCTGAATCGGACCTGTCTGAGATCAAGCCTCCACTCCTAGCTGAGGGACTGTTAACAGCCTCTAAGGAGGGAGAATCAGTTTTCTCCGAGGGCATGAGAGTGCTGGTAGCTCAACCCTGCACCAGTGGTTGATCCCATGCCCAAGAGTATGAGGGCAGTGCAAACTGGAATCCGTGGGCTAACAGAGAAAAAAGGACAGGAAGTTGGGAGGGAGTGGGGCTGGAGGTAGGCGTGGATCTGGGAGGAGTGGGTGTTGGCTATGAACAAAATACAACACATTGTGTTTTTGTGTAAAATTCTCGATATAATAAAGTATCACAACAAAAAATTAGTGCAAAATGTGGCAAAGGTCTGAAGACATACTACAAAAATATACAACAAAAGCCATAAATTTCTTAGAAAAAAACTATGCAGGCAACAAAAGCAGAAAGAGCTACCTCTGCCCATATCAGCTCCAACCCCTTTTATGAATTGGGAGGAGACACTACCTACCATCAGCGTGAAGCAGCAAGACCCAGAAAGAGAGTAAACCGCTACAGGTAGCTTATCCAATAAAGCCGATACCCACAATATACCAAGATCCTGAGACTTAGCCACAACCAAAAATTCAAAAGTGGCAAAGAACTTCAAGAGACGTGATTTTTCCCCAAAGAAAATATACAAATGGCCAATAAGCACATGAAAAAAATGGCGGCTATCACTGAGCCTTAGAGAAATACAAAATACCACAGCAGGCACAGGCAGGATGCTCAGCAGCTGCCAAGCCTGACCCCTGAGCTGTGTCCCCTGAAACTCAGCTGACAGGAGAACCAGCTCCTAAAGGTCATTGTCCTCTGTCCTCCACTGGCGAGCTGTGGCACATGGCCTCCAACCAGCAAATAAATGGAATTCAGAAAGCATTTAAAAGGAGCCACAATGAGACACTCTTCTGTGCACACCAGGGTGGCCATCATTTGCTTTTATGGCAGAGGCAAGGGAAGAGGGGAGGGCCGGGGAGGGAAGCAGAGAAGCCTTGGGTTCTTGGGGAATTTTAATTTCACATCCTACTTGGTACATATATAACGGAAGGCCTCCCTCCAGCTCAATGTTTGTTTGGAATAAATATGTCATTTAATAACGTTTTTGGAAAATATCTCGAGTTAAGGAATTCTTTTGATGTTCAAAGAAATTAAATGACAAATTGTTCCAGGGAGTTGGCAGAGATGTAGAAAAAGATTTCTATGCTATTTACACATTTTTTTGACTTAACCATTCTGTATCGGTCCCTCAGATTTCCTTGAAAAATAAATTGGTTTTTATAAAATAGATGTTTGCATGGGTCCATCCAGGCAGGACCTGGGCTCAGCCACTGATTTGATCAGGTCAATTTAAAAAGCCGGCTTATTGAGCAATTGGTCTTGCGGGGCCTCTGTCTTCCTGAGTTGACTGATTCAATTAATTTAAAGTCAACCTTTTGGCGTGTCACCGAGGCACATAGGACTGCCTGTGACATTTCCTTTTGACCAGTGCCCTTCTGCTCCTTCACCCAAGCTGTGTTTTGGGTGAAGAGGAGGCAGAGCAATGGCGGGGGAGCTGGAGATACAGGAAGAGCCTCAGCAAAGTGGATGTGATGAGGTTAAGGACTAGGCTGGGAACAAGCGCCCTCAGCTATGAGAAGCTTGGGTAGGCTTTCGCCTTGGGACCATGTTCACAACACTTTTCTGAGAAACAGAAAAGCATTGTGGGAAAAGGTTGGGTGGGCCTGGAGCTGCTTTTGGCCTCGGCTGAGGCCGTGTTGACTTGGAGCCTTTGTTCTGGCTCACAATGGAATCCCCAATAAGACTTCACGTTGAGCAGTAGCCTTAGACACTTGGGAAAACAAGGCGTGGGGCTCAGGAGAAAACACTTACATAAAGTGGAAAGCAGGCCAGAGGTTGTCTAAATAAACTTGGAGAAACCGTAATTCTCAGATCCACTGGGACTGTTTCTGGGGAGCAATGAGCCTTCAGAGGCGCCCAGGTTCAAGAGAGGAGACAGGGCTGTAAGGGGAGAGCAACGCCTACATCAGATGCCAGTTAAAACATTGAGGTGTTGAAGATTCGGCCTGGAGGGTCTGCTCTCTTCAGGAGAACACGATGGAAGCTTCCAGCTTGCAGGGGCCCTTCTGAGATCTTTACACACACCAAGCAGACGATGGCGGACAGAGCCCCGTGACAGGGGACAGTTAATCACAGGACCCATTAGAAGCAGCCTGAGCCTACCTTGCATACAGAGAAAATTTGTCATTGCAAGAAGAATTTGACCTTCCAAATAAATAAGTATTATTAAGACGATAAGCAAACGTCTACCCGCTTCAAACCTCTTCATTACTGAGAGAGAGACAGAGAGAGAGAGAGAGAGAGAGAGAGAGAGAGAGAGAGAGAGACAGAGAGAGAGAGAGAGAGAGAGAGAGAGAGAGAGAGAGAGAAAGAGGATGAGAGACAGGTGTGAAGGGCTCGGGGCCAAAGGAAATGGGTCCAGGTGGACCAGCAGGCAATGAGGCCTGGGACAAAGGAAGCCAATTTATCTCCCAGAAGCTTCAGGAAGGCAGGTGGCTGGGTGCGCAGCAACGTTGGCACATGACAATTGCAATGCTCGTCCAAGCCGGTAAAGGAACAGTGGGAACAAAACGTGACTTTCACATTGCATGGCCTCTCATCTGATTCCATTTGATTTTCTGTGCTGCAGTCCAATCCATATAGTACTGCTTTCCCCCCTCTCCTTCTTACATACATAACGTGCGTGTGTGTGTGCATGCATGTGGGTGCATGTAAGTGGTATATAGGGGATGTTGAGTGTGCATGTGCACTGGAAACCCAAGACTGACACCAGTCTTCCTTAATCATGGGCCACTGCTGTGGGACAGTGATCTTTTATCCTGTCACTTGTATTTTAATAAAACACTGATTGGTCAGTAGCTACAGGCAGGACAACCAGGCAGAAAGTAGAAGCAGGACAAAGTGAACAGGAGAATTCTGGGAAAAGGAAAGTTTCAGTTTGCAGTTGTCATCCAGACACAGAGGACTCAAGATGTGACTGCCTCACCAAAAAAGGTACCAAGCCACATGGCTAACACAGACAAGCATTATGGGTTAATATAAGTTAAAAGAGTTCATAAGAAGCCCGAGCTAATAGGTCAACCAGCTTATAATCGATGTAGATTCCTCTGGGACTGAATGGCTTTGGGACCAGGCGGGACAGAAATCTATGTCAACAGGCCACCTTACTCTTTGAGGCAGAGCCTCTCGGTTGAATCCAGAGCCAGTGGATGGGACTAGTCTAGCCGGCAAGCTTGCTCATCCGAGCAGTATCATTACAGGTGAGCTGCTAAACCATCCAGCATTTATACAAATTCTGAGGCTCCAAACTCTGATCCCCATAATAACACAGCAAGGACTTTCCTGCTGAACCATCTCCTCCCAACACCCCCTGCACAGGAGTTTTGGGGACATTCTCAGTAAATTGTATTTCTTGTGAGTGAGGTATGCACATGTAAATCACACATAGGCACATGTGTGGAGGCCGAAGAACATCAGTTATCTTCTTTATTGCTTATATTTAGAGACAGGGTCTCTCCTGAACCAGGTCCTTACCTGTCTGTAACGCCCCAGGACTGGGATGACAGGTGCATGCTGCCACACAGAGCTTTGATGTGGATGCTGGGAATCCGAACATAGGAAGAACTTTACCAGGAAGTTCTTCATGGTAGCATACTGTAAGTCTGCTTATATGACAGTGATTTGCTCCTTTGGGGACCGTTGGCAACATCAGCACACCCTTTATATTGTCACATCCCTGTGTCTTTGGGCACCGTTGGCTGCTGACCTTTCATGGGTGGAGGGTAGGGATGCTGTGAGCTCTTTACCCTGAAGACAATAAAGAGACATCTGGCCTAATGTCTCTGGTCCATTAGAGCAGCTAATGTGTTAGGTAGCAAAGCCCTGCTAAGCATCCCTTCTCATTCCATGCTCTGGGAACACCATCCAGAGGAAGGATAAGAACTGAGTGCCACCCAAGAAAGCTCAAGCAAAAGAGACCTTGCTGTGCCCAGCCACTCTGTGGTCAGTGCCTGGTGCCCTCACAGGAGTTCTGCCTGGACAGGCCATCATATTCGGCATCCCTTCTGTGTGCCTTGTCCTCTTGAAGGCACCGTCTGATGCTGGCAAGAGGCTTCTGTTTCTCATCAGAAGCAGGCCCTGTAGTCTTCTTATTGTCTCACAGGTACCACTGTAACAGGCTATTACCTGGCTAGAATTTGGACCTTTTCCTCGAATATAGTGTCAAAAATAAATACAATACCCTGTGTCTTACAAAGCCACATCTACAGGTTGTGTGCCACCCTGATGAGGAACACAGAGCTGAGAGAGTCTGTGGAGCTCTGGAGAGTTCCCAGGTCCTGAGAGACTGGGCCAACTACATTGTTGGATCTTCCTTCCGGCCACCCCTCACCAATATGTAAGAACTTGGTTTTTTTAAATGACCCCAGATATGCCATGAGGTCTTTCTTTAACGAATAGGAAAATATAACTTAAAATGAATATTTGTGAAGGGGGGGAGGCAGATGGCATGTTTACTACGTCTACCTTAAGGATAAAATACCTTGTTTGAGTTCTTGAGAATGAAAGACCCCCCAAAAGCAAAGGGACAGTGTCTGACTTGACAATGGTGGGACTGACTGCGGGGAGGAAGAGGAGAGAGAGAGAGAGAGAGAGAGAGAGAGAGAGAGAGAGAGAGAGAGAGAGAGAGAACAAGCATACGCAGGCTCCCCTGGAGGCCAGAAGAGAGTGCCGGGGCTCTTGCAGCTGGAGTTACAGGCATTTGTGAGCTGCCTGGTAGGGATGCAGGAAACCTAAAATTTTCCTGCTAGAACAGCAAGAGCTCTTAACCCCTGAGCCATGCTCTGGCCCCCGTTGTGACTTGAAATATAGTCTTTGATGTAATAGCCTTTGTGAGAGATGATTTAGTCCAATTGGAGGCTAATGTGGGTATTTCGAGTTAAGGATATGCTAAGAGGATTGCTATGCAACTTAGAAGCTTTCAATCCCAAGCATTTGCAACTTTTCCTGTTGCTAAGGCAAAATACCCAATAAAAGGAAGGTTAGGCAGGGAAACTGCTTCACAGTTTGAAAGCAGAGTTCAGCGAGGTGGGGTGGGCACAGCCTCAGGACCACAAGGCTGCGGGCCACTGGCACCTTCGATTAGAAGGTAGAGAGATGAGTGCTGAGGCCCACACCTTTCTCCTTTTCCCTGTGTCATCTGCACTGTGCCCCAGTCTATGCCCGGTACCAACCCACATTCAGGATGAGTCTTCCATCTTAGGGTAAGCCCTTCTGGAGACTCCCTCCCAGACAAGCTGAAATGTGCCCCCCCCCAGGGGACTCCAGATCCCATCAAGTTGACATGATCAGTTTATTACCAGGATGCTTTCCTACCATGAGCTGAGGAGACCCCGCATGGGCAGCTAAATGTTTAGACATTTTAGGGTCACTCTGCATCCCAGGCTTCCTTCAAACTCATGGTAAACCTCCTGCCTCTGCCTCCTAAGTTCTAGAATTACAGTGTGAGTTGCCTTAGCTGCCTTTGAAACAGTGAAGTTTGCTGTGTTGAAGTCACTGAACTATCTCCTGAGAGACATGCTGAACTTAAACTTAGCATAGTCAGGCAGACTACGTCAGTCTTGGGAGAGAGCTGGTCATCTAAAAATCCTTTACTTCTTGTAAAATGTGGAGGGGGGCTTGTTTGCTGTGTTTCGATGCCATTCTGGTATCGAGATGTTTCCAGCAGAGAGCTTTCTGGTCAAAGACGACCCGGAAGACACACAACACCCTAGCAGAGGTACCGAAGTTCCTAATTTTCAAAGTGACTTTTATGTATTTTGTGCCTTCCAAGGTTTATAGTTTCACATGACTGATACATTTGAGGGACTGGGACTCTGCCTTCATATGTGTACGAACCAAAAGCCTTGGATTTCAACCTGGGTTGAAGAAAAGCTAATGAGGAAGTGTTACTTATGTACCAAGAAACCTGGACCAGGCTGCTTTGCCCAGAACCTTCCACAGTGGTCTGAGAAGTTAATGACAGCCTCGGCGGGTGTGCCTCCTGGCCACACTGTCCTGAGAGTCATTCTGCTATACAAAGGATCTCCCTTCTTGTGGCTTACTGTCCCCACGGCATGCTGGGCTGTTATTCTCCGTCCTTTGTCTTCTGGGCTGCGCATCCCATGCCAACAATTGCTATGCTGGGTCACAATCTGCGTCTCCACACACCCTGGGTGCCAATAGCTCCAGCCTTTGCTCTGAGCACTGAAACCCTTCAGGATCTGTGGAACAAAGAAAGAGAATGGAGCATAACCAGGACAGAGGTGAAGGCGCGTTGAGTCCTCCATTTCGTGTTCCTTGAGGACAGGACTCAGATCCAATTGATTCATCTGTGTGGGGAACCGAAACTGACCTTTTCACCTGAAAAAGGTGTAAAATCTTTGAAACTCCCTTGCTCCATTCCCCCAGCCATCATGGAGTTGGCATGTGATCCTCTTCGCCTCCTCCACGCACCCCATCGCGTCTCCGACATGACCCCGTAGACTCAAGGCCAACAGCATCTACAGCATGCAAGATGTCATCTTCCCCCAAACCTCTAAGCCCAGTCACGTGTGGTGAAAACCTGACCTGAGGGACTCACGCACGACCTGAGGGATATTGTTTAAACAGTTTCAAGGTCGTGATCATGATTAGTACATGAAGTGCCCCTGCAGCTTCCCTACAGACAGTCATATGCTGAAGGCTTGGTCCCCAGACGGCGGCTTCCATCAGAGGCCAGACTCAGACCACTGACCTGGGCAGTAGATGGACCCTTGATTGGCTCTTGACATGATGGCTTTCTTGGGATATGGTAGGGCGTGGGTGGGGTCTAGTTGACAGGAGTCAAACCAAGCACATGTCCTGGGAAGGTGTATTAAGCCTTGCCTTCTCCGCGTCCCTGTCTCTGCTCCCAGGCCAACGCGAAGTAAGCAGTGTTGCTGTCTCATCTGATGTCCTCCTCACCACCGACCCACAGTGATGGAGGCGCTGACCAGAGACTGTGAGCCAAAACAAACCTTCCCCTCTGCAAGGTCCCCCGGGTTGTGTGTTATAGCAACAAAAAGTCCAACATATCCTTCTGAAAAAATAAAATGTCACTGACAAGACGAGTCTAAGGAGACATTAACCTAAATACAATATGGTGTCCTGGTCAAGGCCCCAGGGGAAGGCAGATAAGCTGTCGTGTGTCGTTGGGAGGGGACCAGTGTTCTCTCCAGTCCGTGACAGATCCGACCCATGGAAACAGGTGCCTTGAGCAGAGGAAACTGGGTGAGAGCCTTCTGGAAGTTCTGCATTGGCTCGGCAACTCATTTTGTAAATATAAGATGATCTTAAGAGGATTTGCTAAAGAATTAGAGCCTCAGAAATGAGGAGACAGCCTGGCCCGCCAAGTGACTGCCCTGTAAGCATGAGGGCCCGAGCTCAGTTTTCCAACAGGTAAATAAAATAAAAATTCAAAACATTGAGCGTGGTGTGTGAGCATGGTGTGTCAGCGTGGTGTGTGAGTGTGGCGTGTGACCATGGTTGTGTGAGTGTGGTGTGTGAGTGTGGCATGTGACCATGGTTGTGTGAGCGTGGCATGTGAGCGTGGCGTGTGAGCGTGGTGTGTGAACATGGTTGTGTGAGCGTGGCATGTGAGCGTGGCGTGTGAGCGTGGTGTGTGAGTGTGGCATATGAGTGTGGTGCATGAGTGTGGCGTCTAAGTGTGGTGTGTGAGCATGGTGTGTGAGCACAATTGTGAGCGTGGTGTGTGAGCGTGGTGTATAAGCATGGTGGTATGTGAGCGTGGTGCGTGAGCATAGTGTGCCTGTAATCCCAGCACCAAGGAGGCAGAGACAGGTGGATCTCTGGGGCTCCTGGGCCAACCTACTCAGTGGGATTTAACAGAAGACCCTGTCTCAAAGGAAAAGACGACTATCACCCAAGAAACAAGCCCTGAGGTGGTCCTCTGGTCCCCACATACATGTTCCCATGCACACGCACCGTTACATGCATGAACACGTACATACAAAGGAATCCATCATTCGAAGGGAGGTGCTCTGTTTCATTCTAACTGATAGAAAAGTAGTCTGTCCAGGGGAGTTCAAGTAATTGTCTCCTCACCAGATTGTCATCCTAGCAATTTCTCAGTACCTGCTTCTGTTAACCCCCGAGCCCCCAAGAATTAGCTCATGAAAGAAGAGCTTGGTGAGGCAATTTCCCTGTTCAGAAGCCCAAGAGACCCAAACTGCTCTGAGGGAAAAAAGAAGTATATCTCTAGGCTCTGGGGGCCGAGTGTCTGTCTTGGTGATTCGGTCACAGAATGCTCCATGGGAGAGGAACGTCCTGACGTTGCTCTGAGGGATACCTCCTTACCATCTAGAACCTGTTTAAGTCCTGGCTGCCTGAACAAGTTGGAAAAACAGTCATGCTTCACTGGGGCCTGGGTAGCAGGAAGCCATCTGGAGTAACCTCCAACTCCAGAAAGACACCAAATCTTCTGCTCCTCCAAGAAGTCAAAGGCCCACAGCTGCTTCCAATCAGGACAGCCGACTTTCCACCAGAGCCCTGAGTTCTCACACATTCCCCTCGCTAGATCTTCAAAGCCCAGTTCCTTCGCCCAGTGCAAGGAAAAACACACATGTCCTTCCAAGATCCGGCTCTCACTTGTGCCTCCTCCCCTCCCTAAAATGCCTCCGTGTCCCCAGGTCCTCAGACACCTCTATCCTCACCCACAAGGACGCCTCACAGGGACGCCTCTGTCCCGGCACTTGCATCCACCTCCCAACATCGTTTTCTTTCTGTCCACAGTAACGTGGCCATTGCTCCCTCCCCCCACAGCCGGCTCCTGTCTCTAAGGTTTCATTGCTCCCTCCTTTATTCCTGGCTTCATCTGCGTCCCGGTGAGTGATAGAGTCAGGAATGAGACCATGAGACCAACAGGTTTGCCTGGGATTTGCCACCTAAAGAGCAGAGGGCCAGCCCTCTTCAACAAAAGGCTAAACTCCCTGACATCTGTATTCAAGGTGTCCCAGTCCACTGTGTGGCTTCAGGTCACTGCCTACTGTACGAGGTTAGCGCAGGCCTCTGCCTCTTCTGCTCTCAGAAGTGGCCCTCGTTGGCCAACACGGTGACAGTAGAATCTGAGAAAATCAGCACCAGCTGCAGATACGGGGCTCCCTGCTCTCCAGTGTGCAGCTTGAACATCTTATTATTTCTTCCTTATTTCTACAAAGATCTGGCTATGGGAAAGGGACCTGTGACACGAACCCATCCACTCGTTCTCCGTGAAGCTGCAGATGTCCCCGTTACACTGTGTACCGCTGGAGGAACACGTACTTTTCCTCCTCCATCACTGTTACCACCCATGACACAGTCTGGGAAAAGCATCTTGAGTACAGACGTGCATGTCAGTAAACACATCCCGTGGGAGCGAAAAAGTGCAACCATAGCACTGCGGATCACCCTCAGTGGTTCCAGCACCCCCAACAAGTGGCTACCCAACAGGACTGTGTGCTGTCCCTGTGAAACCAGAACAAAAGCTCACCTTTGGTTTGCTGGCTTGAGTGCTGCTGCTGGATGCCTGGACTTGGAGTGTCTTTAGCTCTGGGGAGCAAGGCCATTCATACTCATTTTATAGAGAAGGACACTAAAGGTTGTGAGATGGGGGTCATCACTCCTAATCACTTCACTGTTGAGGAAAGGCACATTTGGCTGAGTCTTGCCCAACGACAGGGCCCAGGTCTATCACCTCCAAACTTGCCTACCAGTATCTGTGTGCTTAGAGCTGGGGCTCTGTCAAGACCCACTCCACCTTCAAGAGGTCTGCTGCTCTCGCTCCCACGGCGGCCAGATGCAGCAGCCCAGGGCTGGGAGTTCTCTTCATCTGGCTTGAATTAGCATGAGATCAGGCCATGGAGATGCTGTTTGTGCCATACTGGGGAAGTGAGGCTTATTTTCTTTATTCATTTATTTTCCTTTGCTATCAACTTTGGCTACCAAATCCTCTTTTGTAGAACCTTCCTGATCTTTCCAAAATTACACAGGATGAGAGGGATTTGCTGCTCCCTCGGAGAGCCTGCCCTGAAGGGCTGGCTTCCAGGGTCTCAAGGACAGATGGAGGGAGGCAGAGGCCTTCTTGACCTTTGCTCTCCTTTTCCCACAGCATTTGGGTTGGCAAGGATCACCCACGGCTCCAACACCAGTGTCCACACACCTCTGTAAGTAGTTTCCCAAACTGGACACGTTGAAATCCCCCCCCCCCCATAAACATTACTTTGCTCACTGGTGTGGGAAACTCCTGACCAAAGCTGCTTAAGGAGGGGAGGGTTTGCTTGGGCTCACGGTTCGAGGGTGTGGTCCGTCAAGATGGGGGCAGCATGATGGCGGGACAGTGAGACAGCTGGCCACAGTGCATCCACCGTCAGGCGCTCAGCTCGCTTTCTCCTTTTCATTCAGCCTGGAAGCCAAGCCGTGTGCCCCCACACGGAGCAGGTCAGGCAATTGGTGCACATATGTGAGAACCAAAGTTCAGCTTCTCAGAAACTCATGTAAATAGAAGGTTAGTGTGATAACCTGACTGTAATTCCAGCTCAGGGCAGCAGAGGTGGGACTCCCCTGAGTAAGCTGGTAAGACGAGCTGTAGCCATGGCTTCCATGTTTGATGAAGAACATGGGAGACGAATAAGGTGGGAGAGCCATCAAGATGAGTCTTAGAATTTCTGTTGCTGCGATGAAACACCATGACCAAAAAGCAAGTTGGAAGGAAAGGATTTATTTGATTTATATTTCCACATCACTGTTCATCACCGGAGGAAGGCAGGACACGAACTCAAGCAGGGCATGGAGGGGGCTGCTTACTGGCTTGCTTTTCTAGGCTTGCTTAGCCCGCTTTCTGTGAGAACTCAGGGCCAGCGGCCCAGGACTGACAGCACCCACTAAGGGCTGGGCCCTCCCGTATCAATCACTAATTGAGAATCTCGTGGAGACAGTCCCTCAGCTGAGGCTCCTTCCTCTGATGACGCTAGCTTGTGTCAAGTTGACGCACAAAACCAGTCAGTGTACCATGATTCCCAGCATGGACCTCAGGCTTCATAAGCACGTACACACGCGTGCATATGCGTATGCTCCACACAGGGGTCCATACACATACAAACACATGCATGCACACTAAACATGCATACAGATGAAAATGGTAAAAGGAAAAAGCGGGGAGGATCTTGAGAGGTGCATGAAGGGGCCTCCTAGATGTTGGGGGGGGGTCTCTCTTGGAGTGTAGGGCTGTGCCTGTAGACCGGTAAGGTCCAACACGGAATACGCTTGGATCTGCCTGCACATGTTGTCTGTGTGTCTGTATATACACAGCAACAGCAGAAGCAAAGGGATGGGGGACAATGTGCTTGGGTGCTGAGACCCCTAGCCAAACAGCAGTCCCCTTAGCAAGGAAGAGTGTCTCCAGAGTCACTCCCCAAATCTGGGCCCAGATCTCTGCATTCTCCAAGGCCAGTTATGAATTAGGGGGAAAAAAAGATTGGGAATGCAATAAATACGTTACATGTTAAATATTAATGGCATTTTTTCCTGTAGGTGCGACTGATTGAATCTGGAGTGTTTACTTATGTTTGGGGCATGGTGGTAATGAGTTAAATCCCCATGCTTTCTTCTGGGTGCCATCCAGGGCAGAAACTCTATTCCGTATAGGTAGCAGAGTTAAAGCCGTGGAGTATATGACAGAACCTCACAAATTGCCAAGCGTTATGCAAATGGAGCGAGATGTTATCGTCTTCCCCGGGTGTGAAGGTCTCTGGGGGGATGGATAGTGTCTTAGGCGACAAAGATCTATGCTTTTTCAGGGCTGAATTAATAATTCGCTTATGCTAATAAAACAAAGAAATGCAGTTGCCGGTGTTTCAAAAACAATCTCATTTCTTCTGTGAATTCTAATGTGACTCCCCCCGCCCAGCTCCTATTTTTCTTTTTGATTGGCAAATGCAAACATGTAAGGTGCTGCGAAGTACGTTAAGTCTGAAGAATAAATGGCCCATGGGCAAGGGAGGGGCTAAGAAGGAGAGGGGAGATGGAGGGGAAAAAGAGGAGGGGGCTGGATCTGAGAGAAGGGGAAAGTGTAGGAAGAGGGAGAGAGGGAAGAAGAAGGGGGAGGAAGGCAGGGACCATTTTATTTGGCTTCCAAAGGTACCCTAGTTGCAAGTCATTTTGATAAACTACCCACCATTTTTGAGAAAAGAAGCAAGGCCAAGAATGACCCGTGCCCCTTGCTGGAATGGCCATTTCATTTCCGTCTCCAGTGTACCCGCGTCTTTGGTTTGCTGTGAGCACACCTGGAGGCAATCCTTCACAAAGCAAACCAAGGAAGAGGCTGTCTGGTGGCCCCAGGGATTCTGAAGATCTCAGGATGGGCAGGTGGACATACTTAGCCACTGTGGGCAGCTTTCAGTCGTCGGAGGTGCTCTTGGATGGGGATTCAGGTCCTTAAAGAAATGTTCAGATACTCAATCTCAATTCCAAGGTGCTAGAACAGTGACTTTAGTGGCCCATGAAGGAGCTCTTGAAGAACGGGTAGGGGATAGCTCCATCTCCATAGCAGAGAGATGTCAATGCTTCATGGCTGTCCCAGCTCTTTGCGGGAACCCAGGCCTCCCTTTAACTGCCACGGTTATGCTTGGCTGGTAGAGATAGAAACCCAGATCCTGGAGGCCAAAGGCTGGGTCTAGAGGCCAGTTTTGCTGTTCCTCCCAGGTAACAACACAGAAGTTCTCAAAGGGGTGGTGTGGGGTCCCCGCTCTACACCCCTTTAGGAAGTGGGTTTACCATTTGTCCAGCGATGGTAAGAAGTAACCAGGATATAATCTGTGTGGAGAGTGGTGTCTTCCAGAAGCAACACGGAATGAAAACTCACAACAGACCTTAAAGAGAAGCACAGGCTGGAGAGGTGGCTGAGGGATTAAGAGCACTGGCTGCTCTTTCAGAGGACCCAGATTCAATCCCTAGCACCCACATGGTAGCTCACAACTGTCTGTAATGCCAATTCCAGTGGATTAGACACCCTGTCCTGACCACTGAGGGTACTGCATACATGCAATGCATAGATTTGCATGTAAGACACTCACACACATAAAATAAAATAATAGGGAATACATCTAAAACAGAAAAATTAAAGATATGTGCACACACAGTGAGCACTGTCTGTCTTTTCATGAGATTTTTTGAAAAATGTTGTTTTCTATTATAAAATATGTGGTGGACTTAGTATTGTTAGCTCGAAAGGGGTTAACAAACGAACTCACACGCTTCCATTTTAATTTAGAACCTAATAGGCACAGTAGCTATCCCATGATAGAGAGCTCAGAAATTATTTTTCTTCATTAATAGTCCTCAGTTGATCTACAAATTGTCATATATGATTTTTTTTTAGCTGATGCTTTTGGGGGTTTTTGGTTGTTTTTTAGGGTGTCAAGGACAACAACTATTCCACAGGGATGTCCTCAACCTGGGAGGTGTTTCTTATAGTTCCTTTTTCACTGGAGGAGAAACTGAGGCATGGAGGGGGACTCAGAACCAGTGTACACCCAAGGTGGGTCGATGGTGCAGGACAGCAAACCCAGGGGAGGTGTGGTGAGATCCAGGTTAGATTTTAGAGGGTTGTCTTCTATGAAAGCAAATCTTTCTCAGTGAAGGAGACTTAACTTCTTAACTCCTTAAGTCTCCTTCACAGAAATCTGTATAAACACAAGGAAAATTCTGGAAGCTTAAAAGAGAAGGTTCCAGTGACATTTGATGCTGAAGAAGTCATAATTAGAAAAAGTTCTCCCATGCTATACTTATCTTGACATTTAGAGAACTCCGGAATATCATTCAAAGTCAGACACGATCTACCTTTTGTCCCTTTGACTTCCAGGGAAGAAAATGGCTGAGAGCAACCTAAGGCACTTGTATTCAGCTGTGAAATCTATTCAGGCCAGAACCCCTGCGAGGGTGTTGAAGGGGGAAGGGAGAACTCTGCATGCATCTATAGAGCACAGCAAACTGGGACCCTCACAATGGCCAGGCGTCCGTACCCCCATGGCACCCACCCCTTGCTCTCTGATCGCACCTTTTACAAGGCTGATGGCTCTGCTCACACCATCTGCATGTGGCCCAGGTTCAGGGCCACAGCCTCCTCTCAGGTACCCCAGGCAGTCATCTGAAATTCATGCATCTGTAATTGAAGGCTATGTTTCCTCTCGCTGTGTAGGAAACCAATGAGGAGAGCCCACTGTGGGGACTAATAATGTAGTTCCCACCCCCACCCCAGCTCCTGGGTTTGGGGTAGCAGTCAATTCAATTTCCACCTTTAGGCTCCCTGCTGCTCCAAAGCATATCATTTTATTCGATCTGCCTGTAATTTCGCAAGAACTGATCATAAAGTCAGACTATAATCTGCAGTATACCCCCGCCCTGCAAGTTCTGTCTTCTTGTTGTCTCTTTCTTTCTCGGATAAAAGATGTTGTAATCCACACAGCAAGGTTTTGATAGTTCAGGCTTCACACCCCTGTCCCCGGCTACACCAGCCTCAGGCTCTGGCAAGGCACTGTGGCAGATGCGTCCCATGGGGTAGACCTCAGTGTTCCTTTCATTGCCCCTTGAGAGAACTGAGTTACCTGAGCAAGAGCTTGCGGATCATTTACAAGGGCCCCATGGGGGAGCATCAAACTTGGGGTTGGCTGCTCTAACCCAGGCAGAGACCTGGAGGCTGGGACCATGAGCCCAGCCCATCTTTATTACACACAGTCTTCCTGTTGCCTGTGAGCCACTGATGGCTTAAGATGCTCAACAGTCTGGACGCTCAGCAGTTTTCCTGAGTTAGACACCACTGTGTCCCTTCTGCTCCTAGCCTCCTAGCCCATACACACTGAAGACATTGTGTGTGTGAGGGGGCGGGGTCATCCTTCCTCTTCTTCTCTCAGCATGTGGGTCTTAGGGATCAAACTGAGGTTGAGAGTCTTAGCAGCAAGCCTCTTTCTTCACCTGCTGAGCCAGCTCGCCTGCCCAAAGCTAGTGCATTGTGAAGTGGTTTTTTCCCCACGAGCCCCTCGGTGGATGCGGACCATTTTTGATAAGCACCAAATAAAAGACGAGCCAGAGACACTGACCTATGAATTGGATTTTTAATTGAATGATCTCCACAGGGAAGAGCTCGGCTACTAATTGAAAAGATTAAGCTTTTCAAAGCCTAAATCTATGTTAAACAAAGTGTGAGCTGAACAAAGTAAATCAGGCCAGTGAGGGCCTTGAGTGAATCCCAAGGAGTACCACAAACCCCTCAACCTGCTCCCCCCACCACAGGTAGGTATTTCCAGAACTCTCTTCTGCTGTTCTCTGAAGAAAGACTGTGGGAACAACAGCGGAGTGCATACAGACTCACATATGAATCTACGCTTCTAGAGTTTTCCTAGATTTCAACCCACTTAAATTTTGTCCCTATGTCCCTAGAGACATTCTTTATGTTATGAGCCCTATAAGACGCGACAGTGGGGCAGACATTTGGAACCTTCTAGATGTCAGAGGAGCCTTCCATATCTGTTCATACAGATGACGGCAAAACTTCAAGGTCATACGAGACATCTCTACCTTTGTTGTATAGTTTATGAACTGAGGTTTTCAAATCTTGTGGTTGACTGGCCCTTTCTGAGTTCCATTTCATCATCTAGACTGTTCCATTTAGATGCACTCTTGTGGAAATTACACAGATCAGCATAAATGAGATAGCAAGACAAAAGCCCAAAGAGGTGTGCGGGGAACTTGGCTCAGCTCCTTCAGTAACAATGAATGAAGATGTTTTCAACCCAGCTGCATTCATTCCCAGGGACATTAGAATCTCTCTAGGTTAATGGCCATTTACGTTCAAGCCAGGACTGGAACTTATCTCAACGGAGTCACCGTTGGATGTGTGCAAGGCCCTGGCAGTCATAAAAACAACAACGAATTTGAAGCCAACTTCTAGCAATCCAGTTTCATGGAAACCTCTGTTACGGGTCCTCCAAGCATGGTATAAAGTCTTGGTTACAATGTTTAGGATAAATCTGTCTCAACTCTTCCCTCAATGTCCTCTAGAACTGGCCCACGTCCCCGCAGATCCACCTCCAGCTTCTCTACCCTGCACCATATCCAGGCCGCGTTACTCTTTCAGTTCCTCCAACTCCAAGCTCTCTCCACACGGGAAAACCGTTTCCTTCATCTTGATTTCTTTTTCAGAGTCATGCCTGAAGCACTCCTTATTCTGTGGGTGACTCCAGCGGTCTCCTCTGCTCTCATATGGCATGGTTTCTTTCGAGAATTTACCATACGCTGTAAATAAATCAAGTGTAACATTTGCTTAATGATGCCTCCTTGAGGCTGCACCTGGTTGGAAGATGGCAGATCTTTGGTGGGGATTGGCAGGATAACGAAATGCTGGGAGGAAAGGGGAACAAAAGTAAGGAAAGAAAAAAGGGAGGCAGGAGGGAGGAAAGGTAGGAGAAAGAGACGAAGGAGGGTGAGGCGGGAGGGTGATCCTCAGTGGAAGCTCATTATGGTGAGACACACATACTGTGAGATGCTACCTAGGTCTCTATTAGCAACAGACTACAGCCCCATCTGCTGGGAGGGCCTTCTGCCCCCTACCTTCAGCCACTGGCTTCTTCAAATACAGAAAGCTGCCTCCCTAGGTTACACGTCTTTCTAGGCGGTCCCATAATCTCATCCTGTGAGATGACAGAAGCAAGGGTCTAGAGTCCAAGTCTAGCCAGGTTGAAGAGTCCTTTAGGCTCTGGAGCATCCTTGGTTGGTCAAAACTGTGGTTATCTATGTCAGCATCTTTATCCAACAATCCTCCTTCCCCAGCCTCCTTTGCTAAACTGTGGGTACCAATGAGTTCCCCAGTAAAACTCACATACATACTGACTTCCCCTTTATCCCAATTCCCTGGGAACTTGACCAGAAACCCTTGTTGATCCTTGTAAGTAATTCAAGGCCCTTTCTTTGCAAATGGATGCTCTCCAAGGCCTAGGGTAAACCAGCCCCTTCCACACACACACGCAAGAGTCGGGCTCCAGGTGGGAAAAAACCAGCATGTAATATTCCTAGCTGCACCTGTAGCTAGAATTATAATGATTTAGAAAGAGGAAAAAAAACCTGAGAAGAAATGGCCTTTCTGAGAGCACTTTTGGAATCAGTAATGAGATATCTAAAAGTTTTTCTCTCATAGTTGAAAGCGATTTTTAAGAGTAGAAAAGTCACAAAAAATGTAGCCCGGTCCCTGGCAACATACTAAATAACCAATCAATGTTTTTTGAAACAATGAAGGCTTCTTTTCTTGTTCCCTTTTCTCCCTTCAAAATTTAAGACCAGAAAAAACATAATAAGATGAACCTATTCAGCCCCGTATGGCTATTTTCTCCAAATCACTTGTTTTTAGCACAAAAGGGATAACTACCTGACATGCATTTTTTCCATTATTTTCTTTGTGCGGGAGGTTTTTAAATTAATTTATGCTCTTTCAGCATCAGGTTGCCTCCTAATTGAGGATGCAAAGTGCCAAAGGCTTCCTGGTGACGTCCTCCCGCTCACATCTCCCTTTGTCTGCTCGTATAATCTCTACCAGAGAGCCAAAGGAACGCAACAGAAGTACGTAAGTTATGAGACCCCGGAGGAACCATGGGCAGCTCCTTGAATCTAAATATCTTTAGGGAACTTTCATTTTTGCAGACTCAAACACAATGGAACATTTGGGGGCAGCGGAGAGTTCAGATAATTTTACTTTCTGGGTAACTTTCCAGTTACCCAGAAGCCCATCGATGTTTTCAAACTCCGAAGCAGAGCACTGTAGCTCAATCCTAAAGGGTCTTATTAATGAAAGCCCGGAGTCAGATGTTAGGGGGTGAAAGCTGAAAGATCAGAGAAGCAGAGCCGCTGGCCACTAGTTCTCACCTCTGCAAACCCCTCAGAGTGAATGGGGTATCTGTCTCTACAAGTCCTCAGCCTGAGTGCCTCTGGCTCCTGTCTCCTCCTGCTTTGTATTCCTGTCTCCAACTCCCTAGTGCTGGGATAAAGGTGTGTGCCTCCACCGCCTGGCTCTATTTCTCTTTGTATTCCTGTCTCCAACTCCCTAGTGCTGGGACAAAGGTGTTCGCCTCCACCGCCTGGCTCTGCTTCTCTTTTAGACTGATTCAACCCCATGACCTTGGACTCCTGATCTTTCTGCTTCGTCCTCCCAAGTGCTGGAATTAAAAGTGTGTACCACCACTGCCTGGCCTCTATGGGTAACTAGCAGCTAGCTCCACCCTCTGATCTCCAGGCAAGCTTTAGTTATCACAAACAAACAAAACATCACCACAAAACATAGTGGAAAACCTGAGAGGGTGAATGTGGCCTTTGTAGAAATGGTAGGCACAGGGCTGTTGCCCTGGTGTCAGCAACAGTTTTTGCTTCGTGCTCAGGGCACAGCAAATCCCTCTTGGGCTCAGTCTTCCCTGAATGAAGGAAGGTGCCAGCCGAAGACATGTATCAACACAACCAAACCCAAGGAGCCCACGGGTGCTCACGACCAGAACGCACCAAGGTGCGTTGCACTGAGAGAGCTGTAGAGTCTGTGTTGCCCTGTGTTTCTTGGGGACACTCGACCCTCTGATTAAAGCTGTGTCAGGCATGTCTGTTTGGTGTTGGATGGTTACCGCTAATTGTCAGCCTAGCAGGGTCTAGAGTCACCTAGGACACAAGCTTCTAGATGTGTCTATGAGGGATGCGGACTGCACCGTTCCACAAGCTGGAGCCAGCCCGGAGCGCCATCTCTCTCTGCTTCTCTGCAGACACAATATGACCAGCTGCCTCAAGCTGCCTTGACTGTCCCATACCTTCAAACTGGGACCCAAAATACACCTTCCGAAGTTTCCTTTGCCAGGTGTGTTGTCATAGCAATGGGACGGTAGTAGATGGGCAGCTATTGACTGTGTCCGGCTATGGGAAAACAACAAACAGCCCCGAGTTACCTTCCTTTCTCCTAAATCTGTTTCCTCAAGGAAAAATGGAAAATGGGCATCAGTAAGCCAGAGCTGGGGTTTGGTCTGGACCAGGAGCAGGGACACTGCAGAGCGAATGGAATGAGCTGTTTGGCGGTGGTTGGTGGATTGCAAGCTTGAGTCCTTATGCCAGGACTTCTCTCATCACCAGGGGCAGCGCAATCCAGGATCTTCTTCGTGAGCTGTAGGGCACTAAGCAAAATCTACCACCCCTCCCTACAGTGCTGAGGTGCCTCGGCACCAAGTGACAGGCGCTGTCTCCAGACATTACCCAGTATCCTCTGGGTGGCACAGTGTTTCCCTCACGACCAGCATGACCTGCAAGGGTGATGGCCGCTTTCCCTGGGAAAAAAGAATTAGGAAGCAGCACAGCCGGTACTGTGCGCTTGGAGTTTTGTTCAAGAAGTCAGACCTGAGGCGGTGCTGCCGGGGGCCTCACAGCTGCCAGGGGCCAGCAGGCTGGGTACTTGGGAATCATCCTTCAAACCAATGTAATCCTGCGTCACCATGCAGGAACTCCATGACCACTAGGACAAATCGGCAGTACCAGGAGGACCATTAGAACTCTAAAGAGCAAATGTCATTTGCCACCTTCTCAGTTTCTCTCCAGGGTAGCTGAGGGCGTTGGCAGGAAGCAGGAGCGAAGTGGGTCTGGATGCTTGGAGCAATAGCTCATTCTCAGCTGAAAAAAAAATGTATATTTGCATCAAATAGCTTAATTTTGCTAAAGACACAACCATGTATCGCTCATTCTCATACATCTTTTTCATTCTCACATCCTCATGCCTGCTGCAGACACAGGACTGTGATGCCTACTGGTCAGAACAACAAGAAGATGAAGTCACTTACAATGGAGCTGAGATGTTATATCGATGTACACAGTGCATACGCTGAGGGTAGCCTCACGTCTGAGGTCAAAAGCAAGGCTGTGCGTCTAGAGACAATATGATCCCCTTTTGGGACCACTCACTCACATAAGGGCTCAAAACAAAAATCTACCAACTCATGAGGTGAGATAGCCATGAACCAACCCTGGGATGCTCAGTGATGAGGGACATTGAATTTGCCTCTGGCAGAAACTGAAAACAAGTCTGTCCCTGGGGGAGACAAAGGACCCAGATGCCACCGAGTGAGTCTTTCTGCGGTGCCAGCCCGATGATCAGCAAGCCAGAAGCGAGCAGGAGGCTCAGAAGCTGCTCACCACAGCTGTTACTGTGGCCAAATCCAACTGCTTTACGTTTAGAGGCAAAGGAAGGATGGAGGTAGGCAGGCCTGAGCACTGAGGGAGTGCAGGAACACCTAGTTACATAGTCATTGGCAAGAAGTTCTCCTCCATTCACCAACCAAACAACTAGAACTTACTACCGAAAGAAATCCACTTGCAAGCAACAAGATTATATATGATAATTCCATTGAGATCAGCCAACACTATATCCAAACTCTGGTTTGGAATGTAGTTATCCAGCTGTAATATTTGTTTGTTTGTATTATTTACTTACTTTCCTTTTTGGCTTTCCCCCCTCTTATTAAAAATAGTTTTTTTTCCTCACATAACATATTCTGATTATGGTTTCCCTTCCCTCTGCTTCTCCAGGTCCCTCCCTCCCCATCTAGATATATTTTCTGTATCTCATTAGAAAACACACAGGCTTCTAAGGGATAGTAATAAAATATAACATGATAAAAATATGATAAGATTAAAAACTAATACAACAGAATTAGTCAAAACAAACAGAAGGAAAAGAGCCCAAGAGAGGCTATAAGAAACAAGCCCGCTCCTTTACAAACTAAGGAATCCCATTAAAAGAACCTAAGCTGGAAGCTATAATATATACACAAAGGACCTGAAGGTGGAGAAGGAATATATACAAATACATATGTGTGTGTATGCTAAAATAAAATTTTAAAAGAAGGAAAACCCCTGACACTATATTATGAGACAAGAAGCCAAAGACGCCAACACATTCCTTCTCCGTTGGCTGTCTACTGCAGGCTATACAACCGACCCTTAAGAGTAGTTCGTTCCCCAAGGAAGACTCCCTTGGAGGAAACTAATTTTCATTTGCGAGTAGTTATTAATCAGATATTATTTCTGGTTCTACTTTTAGTTCCAGGACCCCATCTGGTGCAGACCCGTGCAGGCCCTGTGCATGCTGCCTCAGTCTCTGAGTTCTTACGTGCATCGGCCATGCTGACTTAGAGGGGCTTGTTTTCTTGGTGGCCTATATCCCCGCTGGCTCTTACACTCTTTCCGCCTCCTCTTCGTCTGGGTTCCCCGAGCCCCAAGGGAAGGGATTTGGTGGAGACACATCCATTCAGGGCTGAATGTTCCAAGGCCTCTCACTCTCTACATAGGGTCTGGCTGCGATCTCTGCATTTGTTCCCATCTGCTGCAGGAGGAAGCTTCTCTGACGATGGGTGAGCAAGCCTCTGATCTGTGAGCACAGCAGAATGTCATTAAGAGTCATTCTATTGCTATATGGGCTTTTAGGTTTGTTTGATTTGGGGGGCAGGTTTTTTTGTTCTTGTTTGTTTGGTCTGGTTTTGTTTTTTTGGTTTTTTTTTTAAGAATAGTATTTGGTTTTGCCCTAGGTCCTTGGTGCAGGGTAAAATGGCCAGCCAAAAAAACCCACCCTGGCCCTGAAACCAGAGACAGTGAAAAAAATATGTTAGCCCTGAACCCAGAACCAAAGAAACACACCCTGACCCTGAAACCAGTGCCAAAGAAAAACACTGTTCCTAGAATTAGAGCTAGTGAAAGAAATAGGTTCTGGGCCTAAAATTAGAGCCAAAAGGTTAGAAAGGGCCAGTAAAAGAAACAGGCTTTGGCCCCGAAATCAGAGCCAAATCCTCCCCTGACCAACTAAGCAGAAAATCAATCAATCCCTAAGTATGAGCTCTAGCCAATCTGAGCTCAAGGGACTGAAATCTGACCAATTCCCATCCTGAGAGTCTCCCTGGAAAAAGTTTGCCCCCAAGAAGCCCTGTTAACCTGTTCAGCTGGCTGCTGCCCTCTTCCCACCCCGGGCAGAGGCAGCCCCCCTCCTCGATTCTTCCTTCCAAATACATGTCTTGAGTGAGGTTTGGTGAGACCTTCTTTTGTGGGAATGGAGCAGAGGAGAGAAGTAACAACTTTTCACCAGAGCGGAGAAGAGCAGAGCCGTGAGACTTTGGCTGGGAAACCTTCAGCTAGCAGAGCAGAGTTGTTACAGTCGCTGATCGGGCTGAATGTAACAACTTGGCTGGGGAAGCCTTCTCCTGCCTTCTCCTGCAGGAGCAGAGCTGTTACATTGGGAAAGCCTTTCCCTAGAGCAGGGCTGTAAACTGTTATACTTACTGTGACCCGTATTACTTGACTTCTGATTGCCAGAATACTTTTCCATCTGAGCTGCAGCATTTAGAATTCCTTGGCTCCCAACTACCAAGAGCCCTTTCCATTCAAGCCACAATGCTTACCCTTGGGCTAAGTAGTCTCAGGTTCTTGGTCACCCAAAACATTGTTAAGAATGAGTTCCATCTCTTGGAGTGGGCCTTAAGTCAAATTGGGTGTTGGTTGGTTACAGCCACAAGCTTGGTGCCACCTTTGCATTCAGGAAGGACAGCACTGGATCAGAAGGTTTGCAGCTGGCTTGGTGTTTGTGTGTGTTTTTTGATAATGTGCAGAGTACATTTCTGTACCAAAGATGCTAGAACATAGGCGGTGAAGGCTCTATGCAAGCACCAGCTCGACTTCTCCATGTCCAATGAGTTATGCAGCTGTTGTATTCAAAAACCAGGCCCTGCAATCAGTTGGTGAACAGCAGTTTATAGTCTTGGCAGTAGCCTGGGTTGTTTGGGGGTTCCAATGGGACCCCTTAGACCATCAACTCAATTATATGTAACCCAGTCCTGGTACTGAAAGCTTCATTTGGTGACAAGAGATGGCCAGTTGGGGCTCCATCTCCCCATTATTTGGCCATTTCATTTAGATTACCTTCATATATGTAATATTTTGTATCAAGTTTCCAAACTTCCCCTCAAATGGCTCTTAATTTTTATGTTTCTCCCATATTTCCTCCTTCGTCTCTCTCTTCCCTCCCCTCTCCACTTGATTCTCCCATTCAAGACCCTCCAACCTTCCATAACTACCTATTCTATTTTCCTGTCCTAGGGAGATCTATCTGTGTGACCTAGTCCCTTACTCTGTACCTACCCTCTGTGATTCTACAGACTGTAGTTTGCTTACCATCGACTGAACAATTGATATACACATGTAAGCAAATGCATACCGTATTTGTCTGGGTCTGGGTTACCTCACTCAGGATGATTTTTTTTTCTTGTTCTGTCCATTTATCTGTGAATTTCATGATTTCATTTTTTCTTTTAATGACTGAGTTGGTGAAGGCGCACAGCTGTAATCCCAGCACTCTGGAGGCAGAGGCAGGCAGATCTCTGTGAATTCAAGGCCAGTCTGGTCTATAAAGCATGTTTCAGGACAGCTAGGGCTGTTACACAAAGAAACCATGTCTCAAAAAACCAAAACCAAAACAAACAAACAAACAAGGCTGAATAATACTCCATTGTGTAACTATACCGCATTTTTATTCACTTTTCTGTGAGGGAAATCTAGGCTGTTTCCAATTTCTGGCCATTATGAATAGAGCAGTACTAAGCATAGTTGAGCAAGTGTCTCTATAGTAGGATGAAGCATTCTTTCCATAATTCCCATAGTCCTGAGCAACTGCCACACTGATTTCCACAGTGACTATCTAAGTTTGCATTCCCACTAGCAAGGTGGGAGTGTTCCACTTACTCTACATTGTCACCAACATCAACTGTCACTTGCTTTATTACCTTAGCCATTCTTCTGGGTGTAAGATGAAATCTCAAAGTCGTTTTGGTTTATATTCCCCTGATGATTAAAACTGTTGAACATTTCTTTTTTCCTGTTTATTTAAGTTTCTTCTTTTAAGACATCTCTGCTTAGATCTGTGTCCCATTTTTAAATTGGGCTATTTGCTTTCTTCATATTTATTTTTTAAAGTTCTTTATACATTTTGAATAGTAGTTAATCTAATGTGTAGTTGGTAAAAATTGCTTCCCACTCTGTAGGCTGCTGCTTTGCCTGAATGACAGTGGCCTTTGCTGTGCAGAATCTCAGTCTCATGAGGTCCCATTCATTAATTGTTGAACTTTGTTCCTGAGCTGGCGGTATTTTATCCAGAAAGTCTTTTCCTTTGCCAATAAGTTCAAGGCTATTCCTGACTTCCTCTTCTACCAGGTTCAGTGTATGTAGCTTTGCATTGAGGTCTTTGATTCATTTGAAGTTGAGTTTTATGCAAGGTGGTAAGTATGGATCTATTTGCCTTTTTCTATATGTGTCCGTCCAGTTTGGCCAGTACCATTTGTTGAAGATATTTTCTTTTTTCCAGTGTATATTTCTTGCTTCTTTATCAAAACTCAGGCGTCCATAGTTATGTGGATTTATGTCTGGGTCTGTTTTTGCATTTAAACCATACCATTTTTATTATTATAACTCTGTAGTAAACTTGCATTTGGTGGTATCACCATACCCCCAGCAGGTCTTTTATAATTCAGGATTGTTTCAGCTCTCCTGAGCTTTTGTGTTTCCATGTGAAGCTGAGAATTGTCTTTTCGAGATCTGTGATGAAGGTTTATCAGCTGTGGGAATTTCCCTGGTGGAATTTTTAGGGTCACTTATGTATGTTGTCATATCATCCACAATACTCTGACTTCTTCCTTTCCAATTTGTACCCCTTTATCTTCTTGGGTTATCTTATTGCTCTAGCTAAGACTTCAAGTACTACATTGAGTAAGTATGAAGAGAGTGGACGATCTTGACTTGTTCCTGATATTAATGGAATTACCTTGGATTTCTCGGCATTTAAGTTGATGTTGACTATGGGCTTGCTGTAAACTGCCTTTACTATGTTGAGGTATGTTGCTTGCATTGCTAATCTCTCCGGGGCTTTTATCATGAAGGGCTGTTGCCTTTTGTCAAAGGTCTTTTCTATATCTAGTGAGATGATCATGTGGTATTTGTCTTTCAGTTGGTTTGAATGGTGGATGATGTTTATCGACTTACATATTTTGTACCATCCTTGCGTCTCTGGGCTGAAGCCTACTTGACCATGGCAGATTATCTATTTGATGTGCTCTTGAGTTCAGGTTGCAAGTATTTTATTGAGTATTTTTGCATCAATGTCCATAAGGGAAATTGATATGTAATTCTCTTTCTTTGTTGGATCATCAGTTTCGGTATCTTGGAGAAGGAAAGAAAGATAAGGGCAGACACTATGTTTACTAGAATAGTTGGAGACTTTAATTGCTCCTACACCTTTTAGATTACCTCAGTGTTTCCCCGAGTGTAAAAAGCACACCAATGGTGGTATAAAGATGCTGTTTAAGTGGCACATGGATGAAAGATTTTAATGATTTTGTATTTGAATATATAGTAGAACATTATGTGGTTTGGGTTACAGGGTAACTGTGGTCTCATAAAATAAAATGGGCACTGTTCATTTTTTGTTGTTGTTTTGTGGAATAATTTGAGATGTATTGGCCTGGGAATTGGGGCAAAGAGAGAGGAGGCCACAGCAGGTGATCTGCTGCAGGCTGGAGCTGGGACTGGGGGACTGGGTTCGGAGGAGTGGAGGGAGAGGTAGAGATCTGCAGTTCACTTATTAACCTTGTAAATAATCTCTTATGTTATATATTTTGACCATATTCTTTTCTGTCTCCCAACTCCTCCCAGATCCTCCTCACTGCCCTTCCCGCTCAAAACAAACAAACAAACAAACAAAAATCAAACTCAAAACCCCAAAAGACAAAAAAAATGTTAAAACTAAGCAAAAATCACATAAAAGCATCAGTGCATTTTGTGTTGACAAACTACTCCGAGCGTGGGGCAGCACTGGAGTGTGGTTGGTACACCCAGTGGCGTTCTGACTTAATCACAGTGCTGGATGCTTTTATTCAGCTTGACACAGGCTAAAGTCTTCCGAGAGAAAGGAACCTCACTTAAGAAAATGTACAGCCAGCCAGTGGAGGCGCATGCCTTTAATCCCAGCATTTGAGAGGCAGGGGCAGGCAGAGTTCTGTGAGTTCAAGGACAGCTTGGTCTACAGCGCGAGTTCCAGGACAGCCAAGGCTATACAGAGAAACCCTGTCTCAAAAACTTAAAAACAAACAAACCAGAAAAGAAGGAAGGAAGGAAGGAAGGAAGGAGAAAAGAAAAAAAATGCCTCCATAAGATCAGGCTGTGGGCAGGCCTGTAGGGCATTTTCTTTTTTTCTTTTTTCTTTTTTTTTGTTTTTTGTCTTGTTTTTCGAGACAGGGTTTCTCTGTGGTTTTGGAGCCTGTCCTGGAACTAACTCTTGTAGACCAGGCTGGTCTCGAACTCACAGAGATCCGCCTGCCTCTGCCTCCCAAGTGCTGGGATTAAAGGCGTGAATCACCACTGCCCGGCCTAGGGCATTTTCTTAATAAGCGATTGATGGGAAAGGGCCTAATACATTGTGGATGATCCCATCCCTGGACTGGTGTTTCTGCATTTTATAAGAAAGCAGGCTGCGAAACTCACTGGGGAGCAAGCCAGTAAGTAGCACTCCTCCATGGCCTCGAATTCAGCTTCTGCCTCCTGGTTCCTGTCCTGACCTTCTCCAATGATGGTTTATGATCTGAAAGTGTAAGTCAAATAAACACTTTCCTCCTCAACTTGCTCCTTGGTCATGGTGTTTTATCACAGCAACGGAAACCCTGTTGTGATGAAGAGACACCACGACCATGGCAAGTCTTATAAAGGGAAGCAAGACTGGGGGTTTGCTTATGGCTTTCGGGGGCTTAGTTGATAATTATCATGATGGAAAGTATGGTGGTATGTATGTATGTTGTTTGGAAAGGTAGCTAAGAGCTACATCTAGATCCGTAGACCAAGAGGGGGGAGAAGGAAGAGAAGGGGAGGGCAGAGGAAGGGAGGGAAAGAGAGGGATGGAGGGAGAAGGAGAGATAGGGGAGAGGGAGGAAGGAAGGAAAAGAGAGAGGAGGGGAGGGAAGGAGAGAGAGAAGGAAAGAGAAAGAGGGAGAAAGATAGAGAGAAAGGAAGGGAGAGAGCGTGCACATGACTGGGTCTGGCATGGACTTTTGAAACCTCAAAGCCCACTCCCAGTGGCACACTCCTTCTAATCCTTTCAAATAGTGCCATACACTTGAAATAGCGTTCAAATATATTAGTGTCATTATGAGTTATTTTATTGCTCTGTTCATTTAGCAGAATAATAGTAGTAGGTTATCCCCTAGCCACACACACCCCAAAAAAGGTAGTAATGTGCCACAGGGAAAACCCACTTGTTTTACAATAGAGTATCACTGTATACCCTATCTGAGTGGCTGAAACTCATGGGGATCTGTCTGCCTCTTCCTCCTGGGTGATGAGATCAAAGGCATGCACTATAACACCTATTTATTTATTTATTTATTTATTGTTAATCACTTGCATGAGTGTGAGGCTGTGTATGTGCATGTGAGTGCTGGTGCCGAAGGAGGCCAGAAGAGGTCACTGTTTCTGCCCTGGAGCTGGAGTTATGGACAATAATGGCCGTCTAATGTGGGTGCTGGAAATTGAACTTAGGTCTTCTATAAAACCAGTACAGCACTATTAAATTCTCAGCTGTGAATTCTGATGGCGAAAGCTCGTCTGTATACTTACAGTTCTTCATGAGGTCATCAATTTCAGTATCTTGGAGGGGAAAAAAAAAGATAAGGGCAGACGCTATGTTTACTAGAATAGTTGGAGACTTTAATTGCTCCTACACCTTTTAGATTACCTCAGTGTTTCCCCGAGTGTAAAAAGCACACCAATGGTGGTATAAAGATGCTGTTTAAGTGGCACATGGATGAAAGATTTTAATGATTTTGTGTTTGAATGTATAGTAGAACAGATACCTAACTATTATACGAAACGAGATGTTTCACAGATATTGTTGCTTAGAGCGATAATATCTCCTGTATTGCAGGGATTGTTTTAAGTAAAAAGATTAAGAAAATAATATACCCATGAGTGCTATATTAAAACGTATGAGCAAAAAACATTGAGATGGTTTTCAAGTGGCTGGAATTTGAAAATCAGTGGACTAATTTCTTGCAACCGGAGTTTGAGGAAGTAGGAAAGAAGCAGATAAGAGCCACCGATTAGTCCATGTGTTCCAAGGCCCACTCACACTGTTTCTTCCAAAGCAGCAGACCCACTGACCTCACGAAGCTGTGTGTACGCAGGAACGATGTCGCGCTGGGCTGTAAAGCATTCTTGCATGATGAGCACATACGCCATCTCCATCAAGAGGTCTGGCTCTGATGTGCAAGTGTTTTCTTTGTGGATGAGTAACACGAAGCTTCCAAGAAGCATCAATTCCATGGGGGAAAGTTTTCGATTATTGTACTGTGGATAGTACTCTCGTGTGGTTTCAAAGTTTAGCTACACTTAAGAATTTTTTCAAAGCATTTCTAAGTTAAAAACTATAAATTAAGGCAAGTCGTATGACAAATGGGGCACAGGGGGGTGAGTAACAGCACAAGAAAATAGGGTAATTTGCTATTATCTCACCCTTTCGTTAACTGGAATGGAATTCCAATATGGCAGACAGAGTGTCTGGTTAATGAGTTGGGAACAATCCGAAGTTAAGCCTTACAGGAAATTATTGTTTATGGTGGGTGGTTTGGGTGAAAATTAATAAATCACACAAGACATTTTCATTTTTCAGTTTTATTTTTATCAAAACAAAATAATTTAACCATATAAAGAAGGGGGAACATTCATCAACCAAGAAGCCAAGCGCTTCCCCATCACGAACAAGGGGGTAGAGCCGTGAGCCCCACTGTCTGCCTCTGTAAGCTGGTGAGTCAGTCTTTAGTGCTCCCAGTGGCCAGGACTGACTCTTTCCCAGGCTCCTTCTCCCCAGGGTGATGCAATTTGCTCACACGTCTGCGTACCCCTTCAGAACAAACTATGCATATCACCACATCAATGTAAGGTATGGAGAACACGGCACAAGGGTTGAGATCCGCACTCAAGGGTGTTCAGGGTTCAGACATCTATATTTAGTGAGTTTCGAAAGAGACAGACAAGTGTAGTGTTTCAGAAGGTGGTGCTTCTTTAACCGGGGACCAACGACTGGAGTAGAGAAAAACACACGGGCTTCTCTTGCTGCAATTGTAGGGCTGCGACTGCCCAGAGCCAGGTGAACCATGTTCCCCCTTCGCCTATTAAATGACATCAAGGGAGCTAACAGCCGCACGTTCCTGTAACTATAAAAATCTGCTGTACCAGGCAGATTTTGTGCAAAATGCAAATCTCCGTGCTGGGGGAAGAAATGAATGATGCTATCATTGTAAGTGATGGATGTGAGCTCGAGGAAACACATTTCGGCATGAGACTGGGAACCGTTTGTCATCCCCGCGGAGGACAACGGTCACCGGCACTATGGCAAAGCTGGCGTCCTTCGAATCCAGCTTTAGAGGGCAGCACTCAGGAAAGGGAAGTTCCAGTTGGCTCTGAGTTACCCACCAAGTTGTTGGCTGTGCTTCTATTAGAATCCAGAAGACTCTCTCTCTCTCTCTTTCCCCCTTCCCCTGTGCCTCTCTGTCTCTCTGTCTCTGTCTCTCTCTCTCTTTCATTCCCCTCTCTCTCCCCCACCTCTCTGCCCCCCTTTTCCATCCCCTTCTCTGTGGTCCCTCTCTGTCTTTTTCCCTCCATCTCCCTCCCCTCTTTCTCTGTTTCTCTCCCTCTCCCAACACCACAGGCTGTCCTGGTTACTGTGAGGTGTAAGCCTTGGGTCTTGGGCCTTCATTTCCTCTAAAATGCCAAGTTTAGACTTAACAGGAGGAAAGAGCGATTCCTATGGCACCTTACAACAAGGAGGATGAGGCTGGCCACCCAAACTCACAAATCTTTAAGTGTTGGCCAAGTGGAGAGAGATGCCTTGTCCCTCCATGCATCTCAAAATGTGGCCAGGCACAGAAGTTAAGGGGGACAGTCAATGACCAGTGGCAGAAACCATGAGCAACGGCATTTGCGTAGCAAGGAACCGGAAGCCGTCTTTCTCACAGTCCCTGCAGGTAACCCTGGGTGATATTTATGCAGGGAGTTGAAGCTCCCATTGCTTCAGCCTCCTACATGAGGGTCCACAGAGTAGCGGTGCTGGCAAAGAATGCACTGGCCTTGCTGTGAAACATTTTTATGTGTGGAGCTGGGCATTGAACACAGGGCTTCATGCTTGCAGGCAAGCGCTCTACCACTGAGCTGCATCCTCAGCACTGAACATAGATGGGCTTTGCCTGAACCGCCATGAGATGTGTACTTGGGGTATTGTCAAACGGCAGCAAGAACCAACTGGAAATACTAGACGTTTAACAACTCAAGCTGAGTTTGGGGTTCTTTGGGTAAATGTTTTCTTATAATTTTCTTATCATTGTATTTTGCCTTAAGAAAGTTAGACTTATAAAAACCAGTGACCATATGTTATATTATATATATATATACATATAATTTATATTATATAAAGGACTCCCCATTAAAACCAAATGAAACAATATCTTACTTTAGGATATTTTTCAGTAGCTAGCTCCTCCCAAGGTTTTTCAAAATAAATGTCTGATAAAAATAAATCTATGGAAATACAAGGTTCACAAATTCACGTTGGTTTAAAGTAAAGGGCCCCTGGCAAGACTGACATTCACTAAATGACCAGGTGGAGCAGGGTCTGGCAAGCTGCCTGTCTCTGTCATAGACACAGGGCTTTAAAGAGATGGAATCAATGCTTGGATACAGCCTAGGGGGTGGCAGCTGGCTATGGTGACTCGGAAGAGACTGTGCTCCCACTGTGACATGTGGCATCGTGTGCTTTTTAGGGCTATGCTTACGTATATATATAAGATGGGCCTGGTGACACTCTTAGGTTTCAGCAGTCACCTGGAAATCAGGGTCTAGAACAGCAGCTCCCTGCCTTCCTGGCAGTGTATCCTTTAATACAGTCCCTCATGTTATGGTGAGCCCCAACCATAAAATCATTTTTGTGGCTAACTCATAACTGTAATTTTGCTACTGTTATGAATCATAATATAAAATCTGTGTTTTCTGATGGTCTTAGATAACACATTGAAGGGGTCATTTGACCTCCCCAAAGGGGTCTTAACTCCCCAAGTTGAGAACCACTGACCTGAAAGGTAATTTTCTTCCTTTGCCCTGTACCTCCTGAGACAAAGGAGCCAGTTCCACCTACATACATGTTCCACCTACATACATGTTCTCTTCCACTCAGTTTTATGTTCATTGTTTTTATAAATTCTGATTTTTAAGGTAGGTGATGATACTCCAATGATGTGGGATCTCATTCTGTATATGTGTTGCTTTTATTGACTAATGAATAAAGCCGCTTTGACCTATGGCAAGGCAAAATATATCCAGACTGGAAGAGATAGAGAGAGTAGGTGGAGTCAGGAAAATGTCATGGAGCTGCCAAAGATGACAGACACCAAACCCTTACTAGCAAGCCATAGCCTTATACCAGCAGCACACAGATTAGTAGAAATGGGTTAATTTAAGATGTAAGAGTTAGTTAATAAGAAACCTGAGCTAATAGATCAGTGTTGTAATTAATGTAGTTTCTGTGTGATTATTTGGGTCTGGCCAGCCAGGAAACTAAATGCAGCCTCCTCGTGTAAAATGGTGCCCAATGTGGGGCACGAACCCATGATGTTGAGATTAAGAGCCTCATGCTCCCCTAAATCAGGAATTCCAGTGTAGGAGTAATTAGAGGACCCTTCCCTCAGTTCATATACTACACAGCAGTAGTAGCCTAACAATATCTGTGAATCAGTTCCCCAAAATGACGGCTCTGGAGCAATGGCTTCCATGGGGACAGCTCCAGCCCATGAAGACACAGCTATAAAGGGAGCCATGGTCTCTCAATTAGCTAATCCCACCAGGGTTCAGCCCTATAGACACAAGTGAGCTCCTCTGACCAGGTCTCACTGTCATGCACAGAGACAGCCATCCCCAAGGTCTCCCAGCCAAAGACCGGGTCAGGACTGTGCCTCCCCTAGAGCTCTTCCTCAGCTGCCCTTCTCTGGCACAGGCCATCCAAAGGGCAGAGACCACTGTGCCATTCTCATTTGCTTTAAGAAGCATACAGAGGTGACGTCTAGTTCTTTTCAACTCCTGTTGGCTGGGTTTGCCATCCCTGAGCTATCTAAACATGTATGTGATGACCATAGACAGAAGGACCTACTAAGAGGAAGTTGCTTTTGCTGTGGCGTTGAAGTTCTCAATGAATAACAGCCACGCTGGGAAGGTGACATGGGAATACTCGAAAGTGGATCAATCTTCCTCACAGTAAGGACTTAGGAAACTAGGTTCACACGTGTTGAGATGCTTCTCATGGCTGCCTTGCCGGGGAGTACAAGATGTCACGTGAGCATCATTACCTTAGAGTTAAGCCGAACATTCAGCCAGAAATCACAAACTGTACAAAATCAAACCAAGGCAAGTAGAAAATTGTAGAGGAATGAACAGTGTAAACTTCTTCAAGTTTCCCCCTTGCACTTAAGGGGACGAAGAGGAAGTCTGGGAACCTGGGGCCTGCATAGAGGGCTGGCTGACGCAGGCCTATTTGCCTCTGCACAGGGGTGCACCGGTTTGAAATACTGGGGGATTTATCCATGCTGTTCTGAAATGCCCAACGCAAAGGCTGATTTAATTTGACAGCAAAATAACACCAAGTCCCCCAAATAAAATTACCCAAGATGTAAAACAGCATCAGAACTCCAATTAGTTTTATGTCCTGGAAGCTTCTAGAGGAAGCCTAAAAGACTCCATCATGAGGAACAGGCATCAGTTCAATCTGTACAGATTGCTAAAATGTAGCCCTCTAATTGAAATTGCTCAGAGCCCAATATGACGAAAATAATCAGAGGGAAATAAGTGAATTTTCCCCCTTTTAAAAAAATGACTCATTGCAGTGACTATTTTACTGACTTAATGCAATGTTCCTTTGCAAGATCTAAAAAAAGAAAAAACAAAAACACAAGGCTTTTTTGGCACTGGGGGGGGGGGGTCTAACAGGAAAGGCACATGTACAAGGGCCATAGGTGCTCGTGTTACTGGAACAGAAACAGGTACTGACCATTTGTGCAACACTTAAAAGGGCCTTAGGCATTATGACGTATTTACATTGTCCACTGGGATGGCTGGCTAGCCCTGACCAGTTTTGAATGCATCTGGACTTAGTCTCCGAAGTTCACAGAACCATCTTGGTGCCCAGTCCGTACCCCATCCTTTTTCCTCAAGCCATCCCAGTGACCCCAAGTATGTTTGCCACTCTTCACTTAGTGATGGAGATGTCAGGGGCTTGACCCTGTGGGTCTCCCTGATCAGGAACGATGTCACATATGGCTCTTCCAGTTAGTGTCCTTTGACTGCATGAGGCAGGCGAGGATCACTGTGTCATGTTGGAGCTGTGGATGCTGAGCCTCTTGAGATGGTAATTCTGGCCATCTTGGCTCTTCCAGCTCAGTGTGGAAGAGTCCAAAGTCTGTCTGAGAGACACTGAAGAAAGGTATGGCTGGTTCTGGGCATTGTGTTGGTTAGAGCTGGCTTGAAGGACCCTCAGACGGCTTTCATAGCCTATGGATGTTGTGTGAGTGGTGATGTTATCTCTGAGCATCCCCAGTCCTTGGCCATGGCCACCATCTTTCTCCTGAAGCACATCATACCTCTATAACCAGTCTGTCTTCATCATCACTGCTGGTATCGCTCAACTCCACCCGAGTCTGTTTTCTCATTCCTTCCAAACTCCTTTTCCGGATGGACTTCAAGGGGGCTTCAGAGACCTCTGAGGGTTGTCCTTGGTCAGAAGGAGCCATGACACTCTTGGGGGTAATGAATTCTTCCATGTGACATGTGCTACTCTCACTTCCTAAAGCTGCACATGGGACGCTCACTTCCCTGTGCCCATACTGGGTCCAGGAGGGAAAATCTGCCTGGGGTCTCACTTCCTCCTGGTGTGAACTAGTCGAACCTGGACCTGATGGCAGCATTTCTAAACGTGTTCTTCCAGGTGATATTGGGCTAGGTGAAGGTCTCCTAGGCAGGAGTGCCTGTGCTATGCTTTCTGGAATGGCTCTTCTATCTGGAGAGCTTTGGGCCAGTGTCTCCTCCATATGAGACTCCACACTGGGATCCCCCAGTGTTCTGTGTCCTGTTCGTGTCCCCGTAGGAACACAGATGGCTGCCACAGAGGTAGCAATGTCACGGTGGGGAAATGTTCCTTTCGATCTAAGGGATGGAGGCGGCTTTGAATCATCTGGGGAGATACACAGGCTGGCAACTAAGGAGACTTGATCCTGGGAAGGTGGCAGCGGAGTCCCTGGGGGTCCCACATCAGAACCCTTGCCCTGGGGCAGGGGATCTTCCTGAAACATTGTCAAGCACACATTGGATGGCAGAGATTGTCCTGACCCATTGGCATGATCCTTCTCCTGAGAACAGTCATTACGCTCACCAGCAGATGGAGAAACATCCTACGACAAAGAGCAAAGGGGGAAGGTTAATTGGCACAAAGAAAACTGTGATCTGAAACGTGGTGTGCCATGAAAGAAAGGTCTTGAGGTCCCGACGACGCCTCCCTGAGCGTGAACCTCAATAGGATGTCCTCAATAAGCTTCCATTAATAACTGATCAGCCCATTAACCTCAGCCAAGCTCCTGACTGATACAAAAGCAGTTTCTGTGTAAAGCCAAACAACCCCATTACCCAGCTGGTCCCACACTTCCTGTCTCCTGGTCCACCTAGGGTGCTTTCGCATTGCAGTAACACCGAACATATGCTAAGCATCTTTCTTCTGGGGGAACTAACCACGCAGACTTGGGGTTTTCAAGAAAACCTGCCAACAGTTTCACAACCAAAGCCGACCAGTCGCATTGTGACATAGCCCCGGGTGTAGGTCAACTGTCTACCTGGCTCACAACAGGCTTTCTTTGTTGTTTCCCACTGCCTATGCTGCTGGCTGGCACCAGAACTTTTAGGGGTTTTCCTGTCTCCACCTCCCATCTCCCTGTAGGAGTGCTGAGGTTAGACCCTCAAGATGTGTATCCAGCCTTGAGGTGGGTGCTGGGGATTTGAACTCGGGTCCTCACACTTGAATGGCAAATGTTTTATTTATTGGACCATCTCCCCAGCTCCAAAGGTAGCTAATTTTTCAGTGTAGAATGTTTGGGAAATTTTTTTTTAGTCTGGTTTTAGGTTTGTAGAAGGAGATCAGGTAATTTTACCACATAGACAATGATATGGAAATAAAGGCATAAGTCGAGATGATGGGTAGGCACTGGTGCCTCAGAATGGTGGTTCCTACCTTTAGAGTCAAACTGTCTCTTTCCAAGATGGTTTTTGTGCCAGGGGAGATGGGTTCTGAAGATTGTTGGCAGTCACCTTCCTTCTCTTTGCTCCCACGACCAACAGGCAGGTTTGGGCTGGCACACGATGGCTCTCCTTGCAGATGCAGACCTGCAAGAGGGAGCGTGTTTTATAAATACAATCATGAAGTGGACCAAGAACGATGAGGAGGTGGTCCAAGTCTCTACAGTGAGCCTCCGTTCACACAGTGTGTCCAGGACTCTGATCACCTCCAGCTCACACTTGGACAAATATGCATCGTCTTCACATCCTCCAAGGAAGGAAACAGTAATGCCAAGACACCAAGGTGATGACTCCACAACCATATACATTGTACACAGAGTTGGGCACGGTGTCCACTCTCATCACATACATTGTACATATACATTGTACACAGAGTTGGGCACGGTGTCCACTCTCATCACATACATTGTACATATACATTGTACACAGAGTTGGGCACAGTGTCCACTCTCATCACATAATTGTACATATACATTGTACACAGAGTTGGGCACGGTGTCCACTCTCATCACATACATTGTACACAGAGTTGGGCACGGTGTCCACTCTCATCACATAATTGTACATATACATTGTACACAGAGTTGGGCACGGTGTCCACTCTC